>NC_132915.1:101814460-102174329 GCF_047675955.1 Chlorocebus sabaeus
ACTTAGGCTGTGTGTTCTTTGTAAGCTTTAATGGCTCACGCCTGAGCCATCAAAGACCGTGCTGTGTCTGTCTGGAAGGTGCTTTCCTGAGCACCTACTGTGTGCGCTGCCTGAGGGGGAACACACAGACACAGCAGTTGAGAGCAATGTGCCATTCTGATTTTCAGAGGTCATTAGTCTCCTGAACTCATATGGCAGTAGTAATTCCCAACACCTTTATTTACAAAGGGCTTCATGTGCAGTGATCCTCAGCAGCCCTGCGGTGTAGGAATGGAAGCATTTGCATGGCTCCTGGAATAAACCAAGGCTGGTGTTCAGCGCCTGGGTGTTACGGTCCCACTGGTGCATTTTGCCCAGTGGGCAGAGATCTGGATCAAACCGCCACCCCACAGAGTGTCTTGGGCCTGCTGTAAGGCTTGGGACACACTTTCTTCCTCTTGGATGTCCTTTCTAGTATGGGGAAAAAAAGGTGGCTGTGATGTCTAGAAACTTTCAAATTCCTTGAGAGGACTTGAGCCCAGTGGAGGAGTCACGCTTGATTGAGAAGGAGGCGCTGGCCAGAGCCACCATCTCTGCCCGCTGCTCTGTGCTGCATTTCAGCTGTTGATGGTGTCCGTGCTTCCTGAGTCTTGCGGAATGCTCCTGTAACCTCCTTTCTCTCCTCCTTCTGTTCCTCAGGCACATCTCTCTAACACTTCCTGCCACCTTCCGAGGCAGGAACAGCACCCGGACGGACTACGAGTACCAGCACTCCAATTTGTATGCTATATCAGGTACGTGGGGCCACCGCTGCACCCCAATTTGTATGCCATATCAGGTATGTGGAGCCACTGTGCAGGCCAGCTACGGAGTCTATGTCCCGGGCACCACCTCCTTCTACACGTTCTCTGCCTTCTCATGGGATCTGTCTGCCTTACCTCTCTTTTCTTCCCTGCAAGAGGCCTGTTCCCTGCAGGGACCAGGCGTTCCCTTTCCTTTGTGTCGCCACGGAACTTAGAGAAGGGCCAAATACTCAGCATGGTTTGAAACTAATGATGAAAAACAATGTGTGGATTTCACAGACTTGAAGGGAGGTTTCCAGAGAATACTCGCCACATTGTTCACCTGCCAGACCCCGGCAGGCTTCCCACGGGGCCTCGAGAGCAGTGCCGAGCTGAGCCCTGGTCGGCTCACCCTCCCATATCCAAGTCTGTCCTCACCTCTCATTTCTCACAGCCAGGTTTGTGGCCAGCAGGTACACTGGCGGTCTCCCCTCACACCCCTGGAGCATGAGTCTGTGGTTTCTGAACTCGGCCTTGAAATTGATAGTGTTACCTTGGCGGGAACTTCATCAGTCCTAGTTTTCCTTTTCACCTTCACCCAGGGAGGGGAAAACTTACAAGCCTTATTACAGAATTGAGATTCATTAGGTACTTGGCAGCACAGGTGACTTGCTAAGAGCCAAGGAAACCCACAAACTCGCCTCCGATTATCCTGGGCCGCCAGTCAGGGGTGTTTGTATGTAAGAGGAAAGTGGCAAATCGGTGCCACTTACCAGCACACACTCTTAATGGTGAGTGACATTTTGAACACAGGAACATGGCATTCATTCATGTACCATAATGAATCGGTTATTTAAAAGGTAATCTTTTTTCTAAAAATTGCAACTACAGGTTGCTAAATAGATGAAATAGAACAATGGCATAATTCTTGTCAGTATTAGTTTTTCTCGTTATGATCACTCCCTAATAGGTTTGGAAGTATAAGCAAAAGCCAGTTGTTCCATTTCTGGGTGACATTCCTGCTGGGAAGGGGAGGAACAGGGATGTTCTTAAGCCCCTGTCCCTGGCTCCACTCCAGGAGCCAGGCTCTCCAAGGGGAGAGCGAACGTGTTTGTCTAAGAACAGCATCTCCAGGGAGAATTTCTTTTGTGCTGTGGCTATTTCAGCAGAGTCGACAAGGAGCATAACAAGTGTGGAAAGATGACCTATTTTGTAGAAAAGCTGAATATTTCCCCAGATGCTTAGTGGCATAGAGGTGCAGAACAGGCCTGTGGAATCCAGCAGGGCGCCCCCATTCAGAATGCACACAAGGGAAGCTCCATCAAAACGGATGACTTTTTTTCTGCAGCTCGCAAATCTTTTTCCAGCCACAGCGTTCGGCTACACCCACTTTACCTGTGTTCTCTGATGGCTTTCCCAGCTGTTGGCGTTTCTGCAGGAAAGAGCCACAGAGTGAAATCTCCTATGGTTTGGCAGGAACACTGCTGTCTGCCTCTGGACCGCTGCTTCCTCGCCCCGCAGCTTTGATGAGGTGTTGTCTGGGTTCATTTCAGCTGTTAGTTTAGCAATACCAAGGTAACAGCCTCAAGACACAGGGGAAGCCATTCAGAAACTTCCTGTTACATTTATGTAAGTGGCAGTCAATTGGATTTTATCTTCCAAACAGAGGTAGTTGAGGCTGCAGCCCCCGGCAGCAGGCAGTTTCAGGCCTCCTCAGCGGCTGCAAGCACCAAATTGCTCTGCCAGGGTCTAGGACCGCTTCGTTGTGTTGCTGCCAGAAATACCCTGCAGGACCTGCTGGCTCCATAAGGCCTGCAAGCTCAGCACTGGGCAACTATGGTGCAACTGGGAAGCCTGCCCGCCCACCCACTGGCAGCCTGCCTGCGAGTCGTTCTGGCTAGGAGGGAGCAGAGACCACCCCCCTCACCCCCATATGAACGGTATTTGGCACTGAGTGGCCTATCTCAGTTTGGTATTGTGAAGTTAGGGTTTCCACTGGTTTCTTCCAAAAACAGTTAAGGCAAAGTGTGCCCCAGACCCTAGCCCTTGCCCAGTACCGATGCCTTGATAGCTGGAGTTCTGCTGATAATGAAATGAATCATCAAACCATTCTGCCTCTGAACTGGCCCTGGCACAGGTTCACTGCAGACTTCAGGAGCTGAGCCTTTGGTGCAGACTCCTGGCGTGCCCTGTGTCCCTCCTGAAGACATTCGATTACTGCTCCCTTAGTGTTCTGTCCCTTCCTAAGAGAAGTAGATTTCAAAACAGTGTAATTAGAAATTTGAAAAACAGCCCACACTTAATGTGTATGTATGGTTGTTAAAGTATATTAACTTTTAAATGTTCGCTCAGTGGTATACCTGCTAGTAGATCCCTTTTCCTGTATCTTTCACTAAGACAGTTGCTCTCACCATGCCTGCTAAGGGTGAGACATGGCGCATAGTTGCAAGAGACACCAGTGGAGACGATACGTAGTCCCATCCCTGGCACACAGCAGTGCTCATGATGTGGTCATGGAAGGAAGGAAGAGATGAAGGAAAGCATTTAGTCCCCTGTCTGCCTTACACAGGAGTACCCTCCCAGACCCCTGGGCCAGGCAGTCATCCTGATTTGCTGCTTGAATGCCTGCGGTGTCTGGGACCACCACCTCCTACCAGCCCACCCATCCCTGTGAGATGCTTCCTCGTTAAGATGGGCTCTGTCTTCCTGTTCTTTCACATCCACCCAGCGATTTGAGATACTGCGCATTCTGCCGGCCAAAATCTGCCAGGTGTTCTACACAGTCCAGTCATATCTCTTTCTTGACCACAGAAGTGGGATGAGGAGCTCTTTCTAACTCAGTGCTGAAATCCTGAGATACTTGTGGCCTGCGCTCTGCTCTCTTGTACCCTAATCCAAATGGCCACGAAGCCAGCATCCATCCTCACGCTTGTCCTAGCAGTATCTCCTAGAAAATACAGATGTGCAAAAAGATTTATCCACAAGGATAAGCACTGCCACTTCTCAAAAATATTACTTCAAGACGGGGGCGAGAGGTGGATAGATCTTAAATGCCCCAAACAAAGACGAATGCTTAAATTACAAAACAACCATACAGTAGCCTTAACTTTTCAGCCATCCAGAAGTGATGACTTAGATTAAAAGATATATATGAATATTGTTAAGTGGAAAGAAAAACAGGTAACAAGTCAGAATGTGCAGTGTGATCTCATTTTAAAAATTACATCTAAGCTGGGAGTGGTGGTACATGCCTGTAGTCCCAGCTACTCGGGAGACTTAGGAGGGAAGATCCCTTGAGGCCAGGAGTTCGAGGCTGTAATGCGCTATTATGATGGCCTTTGGAAATAGCTGTGCACTCCTGCCTGGGGAACATGGATCTTGTCTCTTAAAAAAATTAATTAATTTTTTAAAATTAACAAAAAATACATCTAAAGGTCTGGAAAGGTCCACGCCTAAGTGTTTATAGTGGTTTTCTTGGGACTTTCCTTTTTTTTTGGCCTCTTTGCAGTTACTCATTTTCCATAATGGCATGTGTTGCTTTTACAGTAAGAAAAAATATAGACCTGATGTGAGCGTGTCATGTTCTTGGTAAACCCTGCTGGCCTGCAGGATCACCATTTTCTCCTGAGCGCTCACGAGCCGCCTCTGACTCGTAATATGCTTTCAAAGTTTACTGCAGATCATTTCCAGACCACAGATCAATAATTTTCTTATTGTCCCTTTTAGAAAATATGATTTTTTTTTCCCCTGTCATCCAGTCCCCTGAAATCACCTGTTCACTCGAGTTCCTCAGAGATCCCTGTCTGTAATTCCAGCATCATCCTTTACATCCTGCTGTCCCTCTGGATGTGGACTGGGCAGGCAAGCAGTGGGCTGCTGCAGCCACCTCCCTGCCTTCCTTACTCTTCACATTCCCCATCACTGTGTCACTCTGTAGGGTTTGAAGATGGTTTTCCCTAAAAAGATAAAATGATGGTCGCTTGGCTTGGCTCACTCTGTTATCCATCTGGATTAGGGTCGGCACACTAAAGCCCATGGCCCAATCCCATCCACGGCCTGTTTTGTATGACCTGCAAGCCAAGGATGGTTTTGATATTTTTAAATAGTTGGACAAAAATAAAAAGAGTAATATTTAGGGACATGTGAAAATTATATGAAAAACTTTAATGTTTGTAAATAAAGTTTTATTGCAACACAGCCATGCCCAGTCCTTTATAAATGGTCCTTGGCTGCTTCACATTCCAATGGCAGAGTTAGGTGTGTGCGGCCAACACCGGATGGTCCACATATCCTAAATATTTACTCTCTGGCCCTTTACAGAAAACATTTGCCAACCCCCAGTTAGGGTCATCACTCCTAAGCCATGGGTGCTATGCATCCTCTTTCTTGCTCTAAACAAAATATTTAAAAACAATCTTTTTTGATGTTTCTTACCTTGCTGACTGTAGCTTTCCTGGTGCTGGTCTCACTGGTGTGACCCCTGTAGCTTTGTGCTTTTGGTTTTTTGAGCACGCCTTTAAGATCTTACGTCTTTGGAGAGACCTCTTCCGGGTCATGTGGATTTCTCTAAGTTCTACTCCAATCCCACCCCTGGGGTTTCCTGGTCAGGACTCTTAGTGGCTGTTAGTTTTCTTAAGAACATCTTAGCTTTCCTGAAAAGTCTTCTATTTTAGTCCCAAATGGTGCCACCCTACCTTTTTTTTTCTTTGAATTTTTTATATGTTTAGATGTCTGCCCATTCATTCATTTCTCCTTCATCTATTCTAGAAGGATTTAAGGTAGCTCCAAAAATACATATGGCCAAATGAAAACGGAAGTGAGGAAACACAAATGAATGGAAACAGGATAGAAAGTAGGTGCGGCTGTTCGCAGGGGGTATCTAGATTAGGTGCTGAGGCAGAGGGCTGTCCCTTAGGGATAAGAGAGAAACAAGCTAGTTGCTTGGGAAGAATTGAACTATTCTCTTGAGCCCGAAGAGCTGTCCTTCCTCATAAACAGCGTCCCATGGGTCAGCGCTGACTCCCACATATGCATTCCTTGGAAAGCTGAATAAAATGAGCAAAAAAACCTCTGCCGCCGAAATGAGTGCTTTTGTTTTCTTTATTTCTTTAGTTCTTTATTTCTGCACTTTCCCACATTATTGCCATATGAGTGTTAGTCCTGCGGATACATATTAAAACTAGTAGACATCTCAGAGGACACTGGACATGAATGAGAGAAATGTAAATATTTATAACCTGGAGGCAGGGAAGGAGGGCTCCATAAAATGCTGTAAACAACATAGCAATTGCTTTTCACTAATTGTAACTGTAAGTTTGATAAGAATAGCATATATATCTCTCTCTCCATGTATTGGGGAGACATCTACTTGCTTGAAATGAACCTAAAATGTCTGAAAGTTGAGTGAGATGTTTCTTAAGAAACGTTCTTGTGGTGGGCGTCAGGCACCTTATGGGGCTGGAGACCTCGGGGAATGTCAGGAAAGACAGATCTTCCCCAGCCCGCTGCCCAAACCTGCTGCACACAGCTGCACCAGAGGCTTCCTGTAAGGAGAGGCGCCGCCAAGGAGAGCGCAGTGCGGCTTTTCTAACCTAGGAAGGTTTTTTGTCTTATGGCTGGTTTTGCTTAACATACAGGGGACCATAGGAAGGGAAACCATACCATACTATTCTCTTGTTGTATTTGTTGTTATAATCTGATTTCTATCTCCGAGTGCACAGTTTTTAACCAAAGAAAGCTTATTTTTCTCTCTTGAAAAAAACGACGTAATAAAATTAAGCAAATACCTATTAAAACTGGCATATAATAAAACCAAAAAATCTCAAACACCCCATGAATGCAGGGTGAGCCACCATGCAGAAACGCCGCAAAGCCACACAGTGCGGTGAGCTGTGGGGCTACGATTGCTTTCCTCTTTAGGACCTAGACAGATTGGCTCACTGACATCTTCATTTATCCATCAGCATTAGGCTGACTATAAAAGTGAAAGGGGGTGCACAATTGTCCCAGGACAGAAGCCTTAACCTGGATCTGTCCGGGCAGACTGGGGTGTATTGGCCACTCTGCCTTCAGCTTTTTTTTTTTTTTTTTTTTTTTCAGTTTTCTTTTTGATTACTGGAAAAGCCAGCTTATTGCCCTCCACAGCTGTTCGCTTTTTAAAATAGCAGCCCCCCTTTCAGGATGTTTGACACCAGGAAAGATGTCGTTGTGGTCAAGTCAGTGTCCATCATCTCGTCAGTTTGGATCATGGCCCCTTGTACAGAGAGAAGGAGGATTTTTATCTGTAACTCAGAACCGTGGGTGAGCCATGTAGCTCTGACATTGGAGTAGGAAAGCACAAAGCAATTAAAAATAATTAATGATTTCTGAATATCAGCCTTCTCCATGCAGTTTTAATCTAGTCCTCATTTAAATTGGAAGATGGACATTTAATTATCAGTATTATGAAATTCATGATTTATATATTTCATCCAATTGGATAAAATTTCTGCCACCAGCTTTTCATCTTATGATGAAAAAAATGTGTATCTTACAATGTGATCATTTAAAAACTCATCTACAGCATACCAAACAATTCCAAACATATTTTCCTTTCATTTGCAGTGATTACATGATTTCTGTCTCTCAATTAGGAAAAAAAAAAACTCACCCAGAAAATTGAGAATAAATTTAATACTTTAATGATCAGAAAGCACTACAGGGTTGGGAAAATGAAGGGTAAAAGACTCAAACAATAGGGTACTTGAGAAGCACTGTTCTCTCCTGTGTCAGGTGTGCTGACACAACTGTTTGGCATGTTGTAATGTTCATGGTTTGATGCTGCAGAATTTGCATCCACATTCTGGGTATGCCTATGGTTCTCCTTTTCCCTGTGCTCGGGTGAGGGTGTGGGCTGAGTGAGTGTGCTCCTGATAACCAGCAAGGAGGGAAAGGGCCGCTGTCTTCTGGTGCAAGCCCCTGAGTAGTGTTAGCCTCTGCTTTCACAGGTGTCCCTGTGGCCTTTGTCTTCAGTGGATATGTTCTCGTGGCTCGGGGTGGCATTGCATTTCCGACCCCGGCTTCCCTGAGGTTCTTCACTCCACAGAGGATTTTCATAAACCCCGACAACTGGCTCAATTGGTGGTGGGTGAGCGTATGGGAAGGTGGGCCAGGATCTGAGACGGGAACATCAGTTTGGCACAGCCACTGATAATAGCATATGGGAAAATTCCCGAATGAAGTGAAAAGGTATTTATAATAATTGTGCTTGAACCAAGGAGGAAAGAAGTCATTTTAAAGGCAGATACATTTTAATCATCACCTATAAGAACCATTTTTATCATCCCCTATAAGAACCCTTATCTATCCATCTCCTCTTGCCCTGACTGACAACAAAATCAAGTATAAAGAAAAATAGAATAAGAAAAAGAAGAAATGAATGGGAACGGATGGGGAATTGATCACATGGTGTATTTGTATATCCTGATGTAAAAGGTGCGGCTGACAGGTGGCCAGGTTTGCTCTGTACACAACCATGTGTGTGCTGTCAGGCGCACGCACGCTGCCTTGTTTCGATTGATGAATTGCCTGCTTTCTTGATTAAACCTTCCGTCACTTAAGAAACAAAAAGCCTGTGTTTAGATGGCAGAGTGGGACATGTCAAAAAAATCTGTCTCCTTTACCTTTGTGCAGATGTTGGGCACAGACTGTAACATGTATTATTAAAATGAATGTGGCATTTACTGTGCATTATTCCTTTCCTGGGAGAAAGGACTGTAAATTATATGCTAATAATAAGCTTTAACCCTTTCGAAATGCAAAAGATTTAAGAGTGCAAATATTCATGTAGGCCTGGCTAATTGGATGTGCTTTTCTACATCCACCATGGTGGCTGTGTCACTGAAGTTAATGAACAGCGTGTGCAGGCAGACACACAGGGCACTTGGGGAACTCCTGCCTCCTGGAGGTTTTCTGTAGTGCGAGTGCCTCCTCTAGGACTTCACAGAGAGATAGACCCTGAGAACGCTGAGCTGGGCTCTGGGTCATCTTACTCCAGATGAAGTCCGTGGTCAGGATCAGCTCCCCAGCAGGTCCTCTGGAGCTGAGTGTTAAGCGTGGTCCTCTCTTCGCGCACTTGCATTCTCACTTATGGGACTGGGCCTGGGCCTTCTGGGCTGCAGCCTGGCAGGTATCAGGCTTTGGTGCCCAGCCCTTACTTGACTGTCTTCCTTGACCAGGCTTTTTTATAGCCTCAGCCCGGTTGTTCAGGTAGCCGACTCATCTCTCCAAAGACCTCCTTGGGCCCCTTGCTCCTCAGATCACACCTTTGTGCCCCGCCACAGCCTGACTGCATTCATTCAGACCTCAGACCTCACCTGCCTGGTGTTGGGGCTGTGGACAACCAGCCCCACTCGTGTCCCACCAGCCCCTGCGTCCTCCTTGCCTTTGTCTTGCGCTATGCTTGCCCTGCCTGCCACTCCAGCAGCTCAGATTTCACCACCTTCTCTTCTCTCTGTCCCTGGCTCTGGCTCTGAAGGCGGTTCCCAAGCTGCTTCTCCACCAGGCTTTTCTGATTCCCCTCCCACTGCTGACGCTGTCTCCTGGTTTACCCCACACTACTCTGTGTTGGAGAGTTTTCACCTGTGAGCACCTTGAGAGGGCAGAGACCATATTTAGAGAGGGTGGAGGCTCCTCTCTTTTTTTTTTTTTTTTAATTGAGGTTATAGTAAACAAAGGCAAAGACAAGAGCAAGATTGTTCACTCCATTCACTCATCAGTCACCGAGAGCTGCCCTGTCCTGTGCTCCTGAGGGCAAGCCAGCTGAACTGACAGGGCATTTGGGGTTGGAAGCGCAGGGTCAGAATCTTGACTCTGACACGTACTGGCCATCATACAGTGCTGCTGTGAGCAGTTGCCAAGGTTGTACACTGCACAGAATATGTGAATAGCATCCCCTAGAGCTGTACAAGGACCCTGCACAATGCTACTTTGGGCAATGCTAGTATTCATACCTTTAAAACAATGCAGTAATGCCCGTTTCCTTTCTGGATTGTTGTGAAGATCTAGGGTATGTAAGAACATTTTATAAACCAGGAAGCAGTGTAGGAATGTCACTTCTCTCCATATTGACCTCCCCTGTGGGGATGTGATCCAAGAAAGAGCCCAAAGATTTGTTGAGAATTATCACATGGGACACGCTGGCTTGGGTCCAGCAAGGACTTCATCTTCTTAGCTGTGTGCTCCCTTGTATAATTTTGATATAAAGATTACTTCTCAGAGTGCTCAGAGGAAATTTCTTCCTCAGTCCAGAGAAACTTGCAATAAAAGGCTCTCTGGCATGGCTCAGCTCAGTACCCCCTGGAAGCCGAGACATTCTGTCACGCATCACCACTTAGAAGTGGGCTGTTTTCCGTGGCAAGCAGCCCACGATCCCTTTCTCAAGAAGGTGACAGAATGATGGCTTGGGGGCAGGAAGGAGAGAAGTGCTAGGCAGCGTGAGGCTGCGACTTCTATAAAATCTTCCAAAGTACCTTTGGTTTTTTGGAGGAAAAGTGCCTGGGGGGCTGATTTCTGCTCTAGGCTTTCATTTCTGCTTTTCCTGTGCCTCATGGGTAGGAAGAAGTTAAGACTTTTTCCAGTTAAGTCATCGTGAAAAATAAAAATATTACTAGGTGACAGATACTTCAGTGCTCTTAAATAGGCAGCCACCTTCCCACTGTGCTTTCCTTCTCTTTTCGGTTTTTAAGCATGGCAGAGCTTAGGCGGCACTGGTTTAATGGGCCACATCCCCTTCTTAACTTGGAAAAGGCTTAAATCTGTGGTCGAGGCAGCCGAGGGCAGCTGGATGAAGCAGGGCGGGAGCCCAAACAGCTGGATGCAGGCCTGTCTCTCCCACCTACTGGCCAAGTGATGCCAGCAGAGCACCCAGCCTTTCTGGATCTAAATTCCACGTCTCTCCATATCAGCAATTGCAGTAACAACATCGATCATTTGAACATCGCAATAGTCGGCTCATTCTTATAGGACGCTTCCTGTGCACCAGGCATTGTCTGGTGTCTAAGGTGGAGGTGGTAATGCCCACCTCCCGGGACTTAAAGCTATGTGGGAAGGAGCCTTGTATGTTCCGCAGCTCGAGATGCCCCAGGCCTCACAGTGGCCAGCAAATGTGCATTTACTGGCCCTGGACTTCACAGGCATTCTGTCCAAACGCTGCCTTGACTGTAACGTTCTTAAACACACGAACACAGAAAAACCAACTTTCTGACACCTTTCTCCCTGTATGTTTATCTTCTTTGTCTGGTTTTTCAGCAGAAATATGCCCACATGTGCCCCTGATAATTCCCTTCCTTAGAGACAGCATAATTGTAGACCTGGCCAGAGAAATGCTGAAGACAAAGGGAACCCCCTTGAGCCCAGCCCTGCACCTGCTCTTAGCACTGCTTCAGAGGTTTACTCTGGAGTGAAGGAAGTAGGGTGGTGACCAGACACTCCTGCCTAGAGGAGCTTATGCCAAATTAGCCTTTCGTTTCTTTCTCTACGTCTGTCTCTCTCAAAATAGTAAACTCTCAGCTGAGAGGGGAGAATGATGAAGGCAGCTTCTTTCATTGAAACACATTTAGGGAGCTAAAGTAGTTTTTGCTTTATTAAAATGGATTGAATTAATTAAATGGATTTCCTGAGTAATACCCAGGTTCCTCTTACTTACCCTGCGTAAGGTGTGTCATATGCACTTGCCATGCATTATGTTATTTAATCCCAACAAATCCTTACCAAGAAAACATTTTACAGATGGGGAAACTGAGGTCTTGAGAGCTTGTGATCAGCTCAGAGTTACAACCGTGGTACGTGGCAGGGCTGAGATTCAGACCCAGGTCTCTTTGACTGCAGACACTGAGCTCGAAACCACGGTACTGAGGACGCTTCTTTGGTGCAGGTTGCGTGTGACCATTTCTCTCCCCTCATCAAACTGAAGGTTGGAAATGGCACACAGACCTGGAGTGAATCGTGCTAGGACTCACTTAGTGTACTGGGCCTCAGCACTGTTTACACTCTCACGTGGGCCCCTGGATGATCATCTCTGGGACCTCATCAGAGTGAGGCCTTTGACACTTGGCTGATGGCAATGCTGGATCCAAAGGACAAAAGGAATAGGGGGTGTGGCTCCCATCACTCTTGTTGGGCAAAACGGTGAAGGTGGGGAGCCCAGGGCCTCCTTACTTAAAGTTAAGTGACCTTGGGCAAGGAACTGAACCCTTCTGTGTCTTTGTCTCCTTACCTATAAAATGGGGGTGACGGTGACTTATGGTGAGGCTTAGAACCATGCCTGGGACACAGAAAGTGCTATTGATGTGTTGCTGTGATTGTCAGTATCCACAGCCCTGCCCTCCCAACCCCTTCTCAGATCCTTTCCCAGCAGGAAAGGGGATATACCAGGTACCTCAAAACCTCTGCCTTCAGAGTGGCAGCTGCCCTGGCCTTGCTGCTGTAAACCTGTGTCTGGGGGAACCCTGGACACTGGGATGTCTCTTCGTGGTGGTCTTCTCTTAGCCTATAGTGATGGTGGGCAGCCCAAGCCCATCGTTTCACTTATTGGGCCTGAACCCCGAGTTTTTTTCTCCCCTACTCTAGCTCTCCTGTTCCGTGAGTCTCCACACCCTGCTCATGGGCAGAGCTCTGGTTTGAACTCACAGGCACCTGTGTGATGCCCTGCTTTTCCTGCTTGCAAGCTTCGTTCTCTAGACTGGGCCTCCTAAGAGCCATCCTCTCCTAAACCCGAGCCCAAGGTTACTGAGCCAGTACAGCCTGTGAGCATTCCCTGTGAGTGCTCCAGAATAACCCTCACCTGTGAGCCAGTCAGTCCCAGCCCCAGCTTCCACTCCTGCCTGCTTCCAGCCCTCTGTGTCCTCCAGCTTCCAGCGTGGCCGAGCTCCCTTGCTCAAGCATCTCTGAGTTAGGACAATAGTGGCAGGACACTGGATTCCGGGTTGGGGTATTTAAACTCTCGATGGCCTGCTAAGGACGGACACAGGCGGTGCCAGAACTTGGGGAGCAGCTGGACAGTCGCACAAGCTTTGGTGATGAGATTTATCTTTCAACTCTTACACAGTATGAGGGTCCCCCTTTTGTGTCAGAACGATTGCATGTAACTGTTGACATTAGGACAAAAGAAATTCTGATCTTTCTTAGAACAACGAAGCCACCTGTCTTGTTTGGACGGAGTACCTGCATCCATCCCCTGTCACACAGTTGGTGTTTGTGCCCCGAATACTGAATTGCTTTTTCCCTCTTTATTAATGGCCAGTGATGGTCCTAAATGCATTTATGTTTAAAAAAAAAAAAAATCTTCAGTCCTGCAGCCTGGAGTTTGGATGGAATATATTTATCACCTACCCCAGAGAATGAGGCTCCTGATTCCCCAGATTTGTCTTACAATTGTCTCTAAGACAATGAATGATACAGCACTCTCCTCCAAGGTTGAGATCCTTTGTTAGAGAGCAGTTCCTTACGCCTGACTTGTTTTATAGCATGAACGATCTCATGATCCACTGGCGAGGCAACATCCATAATTTTGAATGAGAGAGTAAAGCTTGCCTCGGTGGCCCTAAGCATTGCTTCTGGTGACACACTTAGAAGTCCTTAATCGCTTGCTACCTAGAGGCAATAAACGCACCCGTCTTTATGTTTCATTGACTGTGTGTTTACCTGAAATATGCCCTGCGTAGCAAAACGCCAGTTTCACTCCTGTGAGAAGGTCCTTGGCTTATGAATTACACGGCCCTCACTCACCCCTATTTTGCCAAAGGTGGTTGTGCCTTTTGTAGGCCCAAGACGTAACTTCTTTGGCCGGGAAACCCCTTGGCTATTTATGCTTCTTGTAAAACTCTGGCCATCTGCTTGGTTTCCAAGTTCTAAGAAAGGAGATCCACCTCTGGTCATCATGTGGAGTTCAGGGTTTGTTCTGGAGGGTGGGATGATGACGTCTCCTTCACTGGTGTGTGCCTGATGCCCAGCCCAGGGCCTGGCGTACAGGAGACGTTGCATGACACTCGATGTTTCATTAATTCTGAGAGGACCTGGGTCTTAGAACCAGTTCACCCTTTTGTTTCCACCCTTTCCAGCTACATTACTTTAGACAGTTTATAGAACATTTCAGTCTGTTTTCTTGTTTTTTGAAATTCTGAATTATATTTTCTCTTCTGAATTTGAGGATTAGAGATAATGTACATGAAATACCTAGTGCCTAGTACCAAGTGGGCACTCCAGAAACAGAAGCTGCTATAACTGCCATACTGTTATTCCAGGGAATTGCTGCCTGTTATACCAGAAAGCACTGGTCTCATTCACCCTGCCGTGTGACCCCACCTGAAAGTCCAGCCGGGGATGGAGAGGGTGCATCTGATAAAGGGAGCTCATGCATGGTGGGACCCGGCATGGCTCAGGGAACCTTTTGGCATAATAGAAGGCAAACCCTCCCTTCTGGTTCAGAAATATGTAATTGCTGGAGATGTTATCTTGCTACTGGGTAAAATGATTTTAAAGAGAGAACTTCTCAACATTTAAATCAGCCTCAATTTTCCGTGTTCCTTTTCATCAAGTCAGCTCTGGTTTGAGAGGGATAATATCGGCACTCAACCCTTTAAATTCTTTTCCTTCTTTCCCTTTCTTTTTCTTTCTCTTTGGCCTTGGCTCCTTCCTTTCCGACCACTCCCCTCCCAGAACCTCTTATTTTAGCCAAAAAAATAAAAAAAAGTTTCTTTCCTTGCTCCAGAATCACACCACCCACTGAGCACATCATCTGGAAGTCCCCTGTCCCCAAGCTCACTTGCTGCCAGGCCGGCGGCCCCCAGAGGCTCGAAGGCCACAGGGGCACACCGTCTTTTCTCAGGGTTGGAGAGAGTAGATTAGACAACATCCTCAGATGTCCCGTCTCATGGCAGGTCACTGCCACCGTAAAGGGTATGGCTGTAGATGCTGGGGGACTGCTGCTTTCTTTAGGCTACATTTTCTAAAAAGATACCATACCTTTTCTTTGGATTTAATGAGGACAGACATTTTAATCAGAGGTTAGTCATTTATTTTTCCAAACTATTGTTTTGATTCATCATTTTTGCAGATAATTAAATGGTTCAGTTGGCACAGTATGTCTACTTTATTAAAACAGGTAATTTTGGGGAAAAAAAGAGATGCTGTTTTTTGGATCACTGCACAAGAATTGCTTTTATCTTCATCTTTGAGCATAGTTTCTGGTTATTTTGCCAGGAGGCTGTCTTGTGTTCAGACATTTGGTGTCCTTTCTGGTCTGGAGGGGCTTGCCCTTTGATGATTGGGATGTTAGCAGATACGCCCTTTGAAATGGGAAAAATGGGAACTGAAGAGTAAATTCTGTGCAGCCACCTTTTAGGAACACTCTTCGGTTTTAATTGGATTGGGAAAAAGAACCTACAAGTTATGAACTTTGCAGAGCAGCAGTTCTTATGCTAAAAACAGATTAATTGTAGCCCTCACAGTGGGTGGAGTTTCAGAGTCAATTACTGCTTGTCCTATTATAATTTACACACATAGGATTTGAAAAAGTCTGCCACTTAGTATAAAAGTGAAAAGGTTACGTGTACTAGTTTGCGTATACCTATGCCTCTTCATTTGTAAATGCCTCTTCATGTGTAAATGCTTCAGCTACGTGTATGTGTATGGATATGCAACTCGTAGCTGTGGAACCGTAACTACATCGGTGGGCAAGATTCCTTATGAAGAGGAACCTTTAAGGTCTGGTTCTTTAAATCCATAGTGGCTCAGCGTATAGTCCTTTGTCTGGCAGTCCAATCCGCTTGTGGGCACAGTAGCTGGCCCCTGCAGAGCCTAAGGGGCACTCCACTCATGGGTCATGAACTAGTAAGGGAATAGCCCTTCAGGGGTCAATTTTTTAAAAACAAACTGCTCACAACATTTGCTTTCTTTATTTTTTTCCATGTTTGTGTCCCGCATCAGTTAATTTACTCATTAAATGGATTTATTTTAGATGGACCAATTAAAACTTTGGAAGCTAATATTTTTGCTGAGCAGAGCAGACCTCTGAAAATACAATTTATAACATGGCTTCTGCCTTTCCACCGAGAGCTGTCTTATGGTACTGTAACCTCTGGTGCTTGGAGAAGTACAAAATTGCTGTTCTTTGTCCTCCAGCTCTGGGGCTGAGCTGCCGTGTGAGTGGGTTTCTCGAGCCTTCCCATTGTTTTAGGGTGAACAAGCAAGTCTGAAAAGTCCAGCCCAGCCCAGGAGTGGCATGCTGTATTTGTTTGCTTGCATAAACTCCATAGTTTAATTTTTTTTTAATAGGAAGCTGCTATGTAGTTCGGATATTTAAACAGTTATTAACCGAATGACAATTAACAGATTGCATAGACAGATTTTCTTTTGAAAACCTCTGAAATTGAGTACAGTTTGCAAAACTATCACGGCATAGTAATGACAATGAATTTTGATTTCCCGGAACTGATATTAGACTCCTTATTAAACTATGTGCATCTGCTTTTAATTTACTCCAAATAATTGGAAAATGCAATGAAGCTTTCCAATTAAAGCACGGCTTTATGCTGTTTAATAATACCCCCATAATATTATAGCTTATGAAGTGACAGGTGAGTTGGTGTATGAATAAAACATAAAGGCAGCAATAAGGGACAGAAAACCGGAGACAGTTGTGGGGATTTTAAATGCTGGATGTAATTTGCATATATTAATCTCTTCTTTTCAGCCTTATCAGGCGTTCTTCAGTATTTGAAGTTAAAATAGCGTTGACAGGCGGGAGTACGCTTAGTTTTTTCAAGGATTTATTACTTGTATAATTTCTGATCTTTAATAAGCAGATATGACTGATCCTCATAGTTCTATAGAAATCAGTTAATTGTTCCAGATGGCGTGTACTGATTATGCAAAATTACTTTTCACACCATTTTTTTTGTGATGGAGTTTGGAGTAAAATTAAATTTTTTATAGCCTTCTTATCATGCTGTTTTACAGTGGTTTTTCCACAGAAGTTGAATTTAATCTACTATATTACATTGACCAGCACAGTTATTCTAATGTAGCATTTTGTGATTTGACAAAGAATAATAGAACACATTGCTCATTGTTCATTACTGTGTCCCTAATAAAAAGGAACTCCTGTGTATAGAACATAGCTGTTATTTATGAAGAATGCCTAATTCATACAGTTAAAAATGCAAAATTGTATTATGAAGTAGTTCCTTTTCAGGAGAGAATATCTGGGAAAAGCAAATGGAAATAGGCTTGTAGCTACAGATTTTACATGCTAAGGGAGGAGCCTTCTTTTAATGACCGGCGTGTTTAAGTTGTGCTACTTTCTCCTTTGAAGAAGGAAAAACCCAGATAATCTCATTCTATTAAGAGAGGTGTCACTGGTTGACTTGTCTTGATTTACATAATCCCAAAAGTCTTTCATAATTGAATAGCATTTATAAAAAGTGGTTACACTTTAGTGTAAAGTATCCAAAAAAAAAGTCCAAAAGGCATCAATGATAATTCATCTCTAACATTTTCCAAAGTGTCTGTTTATCACCAAGGCCCTTGTGTTGGTGTCGGATCCAAGTCCAGGTGGTTTGTGCCCCTAGGTAACATTTGTGTAGGCTGATCCTCGTCCAGGTTCTCAGATAACACTCTCTCTATGACTCAGCTACTAGTGGGATATGAAGCACTCAGCCGACTCACTCCGAAATGGGACTGAGGGGCTGTCACCTTGATGCAGGAGTGGATGCAGTTTCCTTCCTTTGGGAGGACCTCTTCCCAGAGCACAGCGGGGTAGGGGTCGGGGGAGAAAGCTCTCTGTTGCATCAGAAATCCTATTTGGATGTGCGATACTTTAAATATAGCAATAAATCTATACAAAAATATTTCTATGTATATAGTCTGAAGGTTTACCTGTTTACAAAAGCGCCCATCATGTATTAAGTCTTATCAGGACTTGTGTAGACTTGGGACATATGTTTCTATTTTAAGTAGAGTCGAATCCCATGTGTGATACTCACTCGATTGCTACAGGGTCCATCTACTTGCTCCCGATAGTTCTGGTCCCCCTCATCAGCCATTCCACAGGCTTGAGAACACATCTTTGTTTGAACAGACTTGAGGAGGATTTGGATCTGTTTAAAGGGTTCGATTCCCTTGGCCCTGGAGGAATCAGACTTTTTTTTTTTTTTTTTTTTTAAATATACTTCTACCAGCAACACTGATTGCTTTTCATACAGGGGGCCCTGGAGTGGAAGCAGGCCTGCATTGATGCCTCTGAGCAGGCTCTGGGGAAACAAAGACAAGCTACAGAAAGTAGCAGACCTGGGAGCTCTGAGAGCGCTGGGCAGGGAGCTCGCAGGGTCCGCTGCGGGTGGGGGCACTGGGCACAGGGTGAGAGTTGCCCTCTGGGAGTCTGGGGTCTCCACAGGGACCTGAAACAGATTCTGTTAGAAACCCAGATGTTAGCACTGCCAGTGCCACACAGTACCGTGTACATTGTACTATATTCTGGTCTTCAGAATATTTTTGGCTAACTCTATTTTGTATCTACTCTGATCTTGAAGGACATTTCACAGTAAGGTAATATATTTGGCTCCTAATAGTACTAGAACGACTAATTAAACCGAACATGAAGAAATGTGACTCAGAGCGTAGAGCATGTTCACATGTACAATACCAACTCAATTCTGTATTCACTTTACCTCCAGAACTTCAGAAACTTGAAACCTTTCACATACCCTCTTCTGTAAACTCAGAATGTATTTTTGTGAAAATGAAAATTATATGAAAAAGAGAATGCATACATCAGAGATGATTAAAAATATTTGTTCTAATGCAGTAATAATTTGGTAGTAATGCTTTCATCAGTATAGCTTAAGGCTACATTAAGTGGACAGACTTTATATGGATTCTCTAATTTTAATCTTCAAAATGCTATCTAATGTCTCATTAAGACTTGCATATAATGTATCTTAAGTACAGTCATTAAATATAGTTTAGGGAGATTTATGTTCAGATATTGCTTAAAGATGTTTTAATAGGCCCATTTACTCTGATGATATTAATGAGCTCTTAATACAGACTAAGCTTCTAAAACTAGTGGTAAAGACTCCCAGCCTGAACACAACAACTTGGAATTAATGCCTGGTTTGGACAGATGCCTGAGGGTTAGTCCTGCAGACACTCCAGGGTCAGCACCAGCCCCTTGCTGGATGGAGCCTTGTGTTTCAGAAAGGGGCCTCCTGTAATGGGATCTGGCTGCTGACTCCAGAGCATCTATTCTTCAGCCAGCCTGAGTACAGTCCTTTTTCCTCCCCTAAACTGTGCACAGGACATGTGCTAACTAGGCCGAAGTACCTCTCCAAGGTCATTTGAGAGGCATTGACAGCCTTGGCGGTGGCACTGGGGCCTGTGAGGGGTTAAAGGAGGCTGTTGCTGAACTTCCTGTGGAAGCATCTGCCAGGTAAGGTGTGCACAGTCTGGCATCGTTATGTGGAACAGCTTCCCTCTGCCATGAGTGAACTGTAAAAGGTCACATGGGTGTGCTTTCATCTTTCAGGCATTCATCGTATCTGAAATATACGTAATAAAGTAGTCCTGCTAATTCCAAATCAGAAAGAAAAAAAAGCCCAACAGGAACCTCCGTGAGCCCCTCACACGCACGCACAGTTGTTCCCCAGGCCCCACTTTTAAATGCGTAGCAAAAAAATCTCTGTTTTGGTATTTCCCTCTTTCAGAGAAATATTGAAAAGTACACTTTTTTTGGTTTCAATTATTTTAAGGGAGGAAAAAAAAGAACCCGTGAGTTCAGAGACTTTTCTAATTACTAAATTGGTTTGTTATAAAAAGATAATAGCAAATTTCTTCTTTTCATAATTGGACATTTCTTCCCTGTAGGCTAATGCAGGCACAGCCCGTGCATGCACAATAAGTTGTGCTTTTGAAAAGCCATAACTAGCTAATAACAGCTACAGTGTCATCAGAGAGTAATGGTGTGCTGATTAGCATAATTAATGACAAATGGTGGTGCGGAATTGGTGGATTGGTTTAGCGGATGATGAATGCGGCGAGGCCTGGGCTGGGGCCTGCCAACTAGGCCTCGCTGGCTGTCAGCCCTTCTGTTCTCCCGATGCAGCCCTCATTAGTCACGATGGGAGGTGCCAGTTTGTATTCTGTTTGGAGCACAGAAAACTTAATAATCCAAGCAAATGTGGCTATCCCTTTTTCCTCTGTATATACTCACAAAACCCTCTCACTCATTCCCATTGTGGCTGAACCATTAAGACACAGCTCTTTCCAGATTCCTCTGTGAGGCTTGAAGGCAAAACAAAAGGGAGCGTAATAGAGAGAGGCTCGTATCTCAGAGCTTTCATCTGACCGTCGATGAATTTACTCTCACTAGGAAGACTTCTGTTGGGTGAACCCTGTTTATCTGTGTACTTTATAAGGGGAAAAGAGATGAACTCAGTAAGCGATACATTCTGTCCTAAAATAAGACTAGCACATTTATCTTTGACTTGATTAATCAGACCTAATTTGCATTCGCAAATGAGACTGATAAAAATGGATTTACCTTTTAACCTTTAGAGGAGGAAAGGTATTTCTCTGCAAGATTTCTGGGGCTATCGTTTCTTAACCGATAAGAAGCCACTCCTTTATCAATAAAGATGAAAATCCGTAATTTGCATTAGTGAATGGGACTAATTATTATATAGTTAATTAGCATCTGGAAATGAGGATTATCTTAATTACAAAGCACAATTTCCCTAATAGCTACAAAACTGTAAGTTTGATCCATGTGGAAATTGGTAACTATTATTATGTAATTAGTGATAACATTAATAGTACAGAATATTTAGGTGTGATTTGCATATGCAAATGTGATATACCTGAGCCAAACAAGTGGACCATTAATGATTAGAGCATGATGTAGCTGACTGAAAGTTCTAGATAGTTGAATGGTACCTGTTACACAGAATATCTAAGTTAGATAGTAGAGTCAGCAAGGACTTTTTATATTTAGGTGGTCAGGGTGGGTTTTGCTTTAAGAATTAGTAGCTGCTGGGTTTAACAATGAAGCTAACTGCTTAGAGAAATAGCTAGCCCATAATCATCTCCTTGACGTTGATTTTTTCATGCTTCCCTGTATCCCTTGAATCCGAGATGTACTGTCCCTATGTACTTTCCCAATTCTGAATTTTGGATCTGTCTTACAATTGATGTGTACTTTTAAAGCAGTAACACACATGAGCATAGTGAATAATGAAATTGATGATGCAGCTTACAGTTCTTCAGGGGAAAATTAGACCTTTCTGAATTTTATCCACAGGGCCCTAGAGGCTCCTCCCATCAGAACTGGTTCTTTGTATCTTCTGGGGTTCTATCTACTTCCTCCCTCAGACTGACGCATGCTTCCCAAAGCCATGTACTCATGGTGGGGTGGATTTTAGAGTAGACATGGATGGCCTTTTAAAAAATGTCATTCATAATAGCTTGTCAGTGGATATCATTGTTCACGATGGGACAAAAGTCAGTGTATTGATCAGTCTTTGCTCGGTTATCACGCCAGTAACAAACACCCCTCCAGATCACAATGGCTTACAGTATCACCATTTTGTAACATGGAACTTGGAACTTGAGTGACATGTATCACCTATCACCATGTCACTCAAGTTCCAATTTGGTGACCATGGATTGGCTGGAACCCTGCTCCCTGTGTCTTTGCACTCTGGGACCCAGGCTGAAAGAGCAGCTCCCGTCTGTAACTTACTATTTTTATAGTAGAGGGAAGAGTGAGACCTGGAAGAAACACCCAGTGGCTCTCAAAGCTTCTGGCCATAGTGGCAAGGCCTACAGCTGGCCAACATGAGTGGGGCAGAAATGTATCCTCTTCTCCCAGCATGCCTTTCACACGGCAGTGGGCAGATGGTCATACTCTTACAGGGAAGTGGGAACACATACTTGGGAATGGTGACACTACCCACTGGAGGAAGCTATTTTGAGTTTAACAAGTGAGTGTTTGCTGTAAAAATATAAAGTCAGTAATTATACTGGAAAAAAAAAATCAGTGAATCTGAGACATCAGACACCTTCCTAGAGTCTAGAAAACCCTGGCCGATAGTGCCTGTAGCTTTTCCCTGTGCAGACTTTTATCTTCAACCCATCGAGAGCTTGTGTCCTCCTGGGGTGTTGAGGAGAGCTCAGGGATTTTGATGGGTATTCCAGCACAGTGGAAGTAGCACTACTCTCTGGGCTTTAAGCCCCATTTTGACCGTTTCCAAACATGGGACCATGATTCCTTCCTCTGGAACTCAGTATGCCTAGCTGCAAAATGAAGCTGTTGGACAGGGTGGACCTCCTGTCCCTCTACCCTTCCACCAATCCTTTGAACACTCGTTGAGGGCCAGGCACCCTGCAGGGGCTGGAAGAGGTGTCTTGAGAGGTTTTGCCTCAGGGCAGGAGGGACTGAGGTTCCAACTGAGCATGACCTGCCCGTCATTTCCTGTAAGAACCTAGTAAAAAGTTTGTTCCTAGACCAAACAGTTCACTGATATTTCTTCCTCTTTTAAAAACTAAAAAAACAGACAAATCTTTTCTTACCTGAATGATAAAAGTTACACATTCATTGTAGAAAAGTTACAAAATGTATGAAAACATTGGAAAGAAAATATCACTTACAACCCCATTTCAGTGTATGTCCTTTTAACACTTTTTCTATGCCATATATTTACATGTAAAAGTATATGTCTACCTAATTGTCTATTCTGGGTTCTTTTTAAGTCAGATTTATCGAGATATATTTACATGTAATAAAATCCAAGCTTTTTATGTGCACATTTCAGTGACTTTCGACAAATGTCAAATTACATGACAGCCACCTCCAGAAACAAGATACAGAATATAGCTATGAGTCCCGCAAGTTCACTCGCCTCCGTTTCCGGCGGTTCCCTCCCCCTCACTAGTCCCTGGCAGTCACTTGCCTGCCCAATGCTGTCATATACATGGATCATACAATATGCAGCTTTGTGTGTCTCTCAGCATAAAATTTTTGAGAGTCTTCCATGTTGTTGCATGTATCAGAAATTTGTTCCTTTCTAACACTCTGAGTGTCCGTTCTGCTTTGAGACCTGGTCATGCACCTCGTCTCTTGTCATTAGGTCAGGTGGTCCTCAGGCTGGGATTAATGGTTGTATCATCCTCCCTCTTATGGATACAATGTACTTTACCTAGCCAGTCCTCAGTGGCTGGGTTTTTACATTATCTTCATTTCTAAAAGTTCTACTTCGGTGAACATTCCTTTAGATAAATATATAGATAAACACATTTTTAAATATTTTGACATATGATGACAAATTGTCCCCCGTAACGGTTGAATTTGTTTACACTTCTGCATATATGAAAGAGGTTTGTCTTGTTTGGTTTTCCACACAAGACTTGCTAACTGGCAATTTTTCTAAAAAAAATTTTGTCAGTTTGGAAGGTGAGAGGGTATTTTCTTGTTAATTTACATTCCTTTGATTACTGCTAAGGGTACCTGTGTTGAGCCACTTGTGTTCCTTGAGACCTTCGCCTCTCTGTCCGCAGCGTCTCTTCCATTGCAGTCTTACTTTTGTTCGTGGAGTTGCAGGAGCTCCTCACGCAACAAGGCCTTCTTTTGCTCTTACATTACTACTGCTTGTTTCCAGTTTCTGCTTTGTACTTTCATGTCATATTTCCTTTATGTTTTGTGTCTTTGCCATCACATTTTAGAAAAGCCTTCTCAGTTTTCTGGTATATTCTAGTACCTTTATTTTTTTAACGTTTAAATCTGAAGTTCTGCTGTGATTTGTTTTGACGTGTGACAAGATAAGGGTCTATGTTTTTCCAAATTATTTATTATTGTCCCAGCATCACTTGTTAAATAATCTCTTTTTAACCAACGCATTTGGAAAACAATCTTACAATAACCTCTTACTGTGATGTATTTTGTGGCTTGTGTTGTGTTCCATTGAGTTGAATGCATATTCTAACGGGAGGGTCATACTTTTAATTATTATAAATGTATATATTTTAATTTCTTATCTTCTTATTCTTTGTAGTTATTTTTCAGAATGTTCCAAGTAATAATAACTTTTTTACCCGTAGAAATTTAGAATCACTTTAAGTTCCAAGGAAAATACTCTCAGGATTTTGATTGAAAAAAACATTGAAGTTATAAATTAATTTGGGGAGAGTGGTCATTTAGAAAAATGCCTCATCTTTCCTTCCAGAGATATAACTATTTATTCAAATGTCTTTGTATATTATTCAGTAACATATTATAGCTTTCTTTGCTTTCTGTTCATATAATTCCTAGGTTTTAAATTGTGTTGCATTGCCCATTATGTTAGTTTTGGTTTTGTTTCTTTTTGAGACAGGGTCTCATTCTGTCACCCAGGCTGGAGTATGATCTTGGCTCACTGCAACCCCCGCCTCCCGGGTTCAAGCAATTCTCCTGCCTCAGCCTCCCAAGTAGCTGGGACTACAGGTGCCCACTGCCATGCCTGGCTAATTTTTGTATTTTTAGTAGAGACAGGTTTTCACCATGTTGGCCAGGCTGGTCTTAAACTCCTGGCCTCAAGTGATCCTCCCCCTCAGCCTCCCAATGTGCTGGGATTACAGGCGTGAGCCACTGCACCCAGCCTGCATTGCCCATCATATTTTCATGGGTGATTAAATATTTAATTTAATATTGTTGGGCCTTTTTTTTTTCTTTTTTAGAGATGGGTATTATCACTATGTTGGCCAGGGTAGTCTCGAACTCCTGGCCTCAAACAATCCTCCCGCCTTAGCCTCTCAAACTGCTGGGATTACAGGCCACTCCACCTGGCCCTGTTTTTTTTTTTTAATCTTCTTTTGGTAGCTGGCCACCTCTCTGTATGCTTGTTATTTCCAATAGCTTCTAGTTTATTTACTTGGATTTTCTTGGAAGATAACATCATCTGCAAATACAGATCATTTTGTCTCTTTGATAACATTTATACCCCATTGGTTTTTCTTGCTTTGTATTTTTGGCTAAAACATTAAAAGCAGTGGCAGTGGTTTTCATTCTTACCTGGTTCCTGACTTTGATGGGGATGCTTCTAGTGCCCCACAGTTAAGTCTGAGACAGATTTTTTGGGAATTTGGAAGAGAGGGCTTGATTGTGGTAAAGGACACACTCTCTATTCCTATTTTCCAAAGAGTTTTTTTTTTTTAAATAAATTCAGGCACTAATTTGAATTTCATATAAAAAATTGGAATATTTTAATGTAGTGTAATATTTTTTCTCACTTATTGACAGATACAGATTATTTTGTTTGCATGATTTAGCATTTAGAAAGTTATTGTTACATTTCTGAAATCAATTTTTATTACGGTACATTCTTCTTTAAATATAGTACTAGATTTGAGCCGCTGCTATTTAAGTTAGGATTTGGGCATTTATATAAGTAAGATTAGGCTTTTTGCTTATCAAAATGTTATTTTTGTGTGATCTAAGTTTTTTTTCAAATATAAAAATATTTCTAAAATATTAAAATGGCTGTTCATTTTGGGGAAAAAAGAACACCAAAAAAATATATATATAGCCTGTCTGAACTAAGTGGACCTGGAAGCTAGGGGCATTTCGAGGATATGGACAACTATTTCAGTTTCTTTCACAATTAGTGATTTTTTTCAAGCTTTCTACTTTTTCTTGAGTTTTATCATTTGTATTTTTTGAAAGAAAATATAGGCATTTCACCTAAATTTCATTTAAATTTTAAAGTTTATTGTTACAAAATTTTACCTGAGAGTTTATATTTATCTTAAAATTAATATACCTATAGTCATATATATCCTAATGTTATTTTTCTCTCTCTTTTTCTTGGTTAACTTTGCTAGAGATTTATTTGCTTTATTTATCTTTTCAAATAACTGCTTTTTAAATTTATAAAGCCATTAGACTTTTGCTTTATACTATTTAATAAATTTTTATCTGTATTAGTTCTTTGTTTTGTTTTTTTTTTTCTTTGAGACCATATCTCGCTCTGTTGCCCAGGCTGGAGTACAATGCCGCCATCTTGGCTCACTGCAACCGCCGCCTCCCAGGTTCAAGTGATTCTCCTGCCTCAGCCTCCTGAGTAGCTAGGACTACAGGCGCCTGCCACCACGCCTGACTACTTTTTCTATTTTTAGTAGAGATGGGGTTTCACCATGTTGGCCAGGCTGGTCTCCAACTCCTGACCTCAGGTGACCCACCTGCCTCGGCCTCCCAAAGGGCTGGGGTTACAGGCATGAGCCACCACCCCCAGCCACCCTTTTTTTTTTTTTTTTAAACTTTCTTTCTATTTATTTTAGTTTTTTTATAGCTCCCTTTGAATGGTTCCCTCATTTGTTTTCTGTCATTTTTTGATTTTTAATAAAAGTATTTAAGTATATAAATATTCTTGTATATTGCTTTGGTGGCATTCTGTAGCTTTCATATGTAATATTTATTTATAAATACATAATTTTAGTTTTGATTATCCCTTTGACTCAAGTGTTGGAAAAGGCATTTCTAAGTAATTTTTGAAACCTTAATTTCTACTTTTATTACATAATTATCAGAGAATATGACCTCTATAATATTTTGTTTTTTCAAGTATATTTAGTCCTTGCAGTCTAGTATATATATATCAGTTTTACTAAATGCTTCATTGATACTTGAAAACACATCTTCTTTCTGTCACAGTGTTTGAGATACACACACCCCCACCACTAAAGTTTTTTGGTCAAGTAGGATGGATGGGTATGTATACCCCCATATAGATATATACACCCCCATATAGATATATACATTCATTCATTCAATTTGACCAAAGAATGGTAGCTTTGGTTTTGCACAGTTCTTCTCATGTCAGTATCATTTTGGTCATTGGTTTTATTTTGTATGTTTCTGTGCAGTGTTACTGAGGGCGTGAAGGTTTGTGACAGTTAAAGGTCTATTGTGTATTTCACTCTTCATCAAAATAGAATTCCCCTTTTGTCACATCTCGCATTTTTGGCCCTAAGTTCCATGGTGCTCCTGTCCCTTGTGGCCCTGGCTCTGAGTGCTGCCCCTCCTCCTCCCTCTGCTTTGGCCAGGTGAGGCTTCTCCTCTGGGAGTTTTCCACCTTTGCTGTGGTCGTCTCTTCCACCACAGAGAGCCCTCCTGTTCCCCACCACACCCCTGCCAGCCTCCGACCTGTCTGTGTCTCCAGCTCTTCCCAGAGCCCTCCCTGGCAGCTCCTGTCCTCCTCTGCTGGGTCCTGTGAGCACCACAGCCCCCTGTGCACCCTGAGCACATGCCTCTCAAGTGCCTTCCACCAGCTCATCCCCTGCTGTGGGCACCAGCCCTGCTTTCAGAGTTTCCCTGCCCAGTGAATGAATGCCCCTTGAGAGACCACACATATGCTGCGAGTCCAGCCCTGCTCAGAGCCTTTCTTTGCCAAATAATCAGCTTGTTATTAAAGGAGCTGATTGTCCTTCTAGACTCTTCTATTCTTATGGTTCACCATGGAACACCAGTTAATTCACTTTTTAAAAATTACTTCAAGAGCCTTGTGTTTGGCCATTTTGTGTGCTATAAAGAAATACCTGAGACTAATTTATAAAGAAAAGAGGTTTAATCGGCTCACAGTTCTGCAGACTATACAGGAAGCTCCAGCATCTGCTCCTGGTGAGGGCCTCAGGAAGCTTCCAATCATGGCGGAAGGGAAAGGGGAAGCTGGTGTATCACATGGCAAGAGCGGGAATAAGAGAAAGAGAAGGGGGAGGTCGCCAGCCTTTTCCAACAACCAGATCTTGGTGAATTAATGGGGCAAGAACTCACTTATTACCAAGGGAATGGTGCTGAACCATTCATGAGGGATCTGCCCCCCGATCCAGTCACCTCCCACCAGGCTCCCTGCCTCCAACATTGGGAATCACATGTCAGCGTGAAATTTGGAGGGAACAAACTGCCAAACCATATCAAGCCTCATCCCAGAACTTTGATCATTGGAAGTGCTTGTTTGAAACCTTCCCATCTTCCCTGGTGATACGCCAGGGGCCCACACCAGAGTGCTAGGCAGCGTGGCATAGAAGTAAGGGCCAGGGGTTTTAGAGAGTGGCTGCCTCCCTGGCTGGACATGATCCCGTAACTTGCCAATGCTTCTGTCAGCTGCCCAGCTGCTTGCACCTGTCTCTCAAGGGGCATTCGTTCACTGGGCAGTTACCAAGGAAACTCCCATGTGCCCAGCCCCGGGGCCAGGACTGGTCAGTAACACACAGTCCTAGAGAGCCCTGGGCAATGAGTGGGAGCTCAGAGCACACGGGGCCCCCACACACCAACTGGATGCGACCTGCCACCATACAAATACAACCTGCAGAAGTCGGATGTGCTGGTCCCTCTGTTGAGAAGGCTCGGTGGCCGCAGGCACATATTGCAGTTCACAAAACCGTCCTGGCAGATGGTGACGGCCGGAGAGACCCGCAGGCCCTTTTCCTCGCAGGTTTGCTGTCTGACTGACAGGCCTGGCCTCCCTGGTTTCCTGTCATTAATGTGGTTTCGGATGAGAGTGACCCCCCACAGCACCTCCTTGCTAAGGCTCATTTCCAGAGGAAGGTAGAGAGTCATTCTTCATGGTTAAGAGTAAGGACAGCCTTTAATTTCAGCGTATTTAGCCACTTCCTTTCTGCCCAGAGGCATAGGAATATTTCTGAACCTGGACAGAGCTGGCCTGGGCCCAGTATGTTCTGAGTCCCATGGGCAGGTGTGCTTAGGCTGGGGTGACTGTTACATCATTACCTGCAGCAAGAGACTGGCTTTTGTCCTCTCGTGACTGGCCTTACCATGGAATCGCAAGTGACTTTTGTGTCTGTCTGGTTTCAGGAATAATAGTCAATGTTTACTGAGCTAAGTCACCTTCATATATAAACTCATTAAATCCTTGAAACCACTCTGCTTCCCATTTTACAAATAAGGAACCAAGATTCAGAGAGGTTAAGTGACTTTCCCAACGCCACACAGCAAATCAAGGCAGTGGCCCATGGGTGCCTTCATTGTGCCTCCTACAGAATTCTGTAGTAGGCTTTCTCATTCCTCCACTCTTAGTTTTAAGTTGCTGTCTCATTTCCTAGGCTGAGCACTCCATGAGAGGTGCCCTTGGCCTCCTCACATCTAGCATCAGAGTTAACTGTGAGAGCTCTGCAGTCAAGTTCATGTCACAGTCTGATCTCCCCTGTGCCCAAAGCCTGGGAGGGCCCATCAGGTGATGAGTCCTGCTGCTCCCTGCACTGTGCAGAGCAGAGCCCCTGGCCCTCCCTGGGAAGGAAGGTCTGGCTTCCAGGCGGGCAATGGGCAAGCTCCACTTCCTCTCATTAGGCAGCCTAATGGATGGCCGGCTGAGCTTGCAGATCTGTCCGGGGACTAGTGGACTCTTACCGCCTGCTCCCAGAGCAGCCTGGGAAGCCAGCCCCCATTGGGGTGGCACAGATGGCAAGCCCAAATGACAAAGTAAACTCCAATATGTCTTGGAGACATTGTCAGCCTGCAGCTTATTTGTCATGTCATGGCAGCCTTGTGGACCAGGGATGCACTCCCTCCCCAGCCCTGCTCCCTCCCCGTGTGAGGATTATTTACAGGAAAGTGCATTTGATAGGGCTGGTGGGGAGGGCATGGAGATGGAGGGGTGCCAGAACAGACGTTGGTCATTTTCTCATGTTTGGGAAATTAATAACACTTACCTAGCATTTATAGAGTGCTTCACCCAAACTCTCTTCAAGTCTCGTAGCAACCCAAAGAGGTGTCGACATAATTAATCCAGGTGTACAGATGCAGAAACCAAGGCACAGAGAGCTCAGTCAACTCGCCCAGTCACACAGCTAATGAGAGCTGGGATTCCGGCTCAGGCTGGTTCAGTGGAGGCTGAAAGGGCACTTGCTCCTTGCTCAGGGCTGGGTTCTGGGAGGCAGATCAAGCAGGAGGAATGACACCCTGTATCCCAGGGATGTCCTGCAGCCCTGCAGGTGCAGACCAGCTGTGCCGCCCAGCCCCAAATGGGACACATTGAGGCAGGGAAGGGGCACTGTTTGGCCTTTCTCCCATGGTGACTGGGCCCTGCGGTGAGTGACTGGGACTGGGGCTGTGCTGGACAGCAGGGTCACGTACTCCACCCTAGGTGG
Source organism: Chlorocebus sabaeus (assembly GCF_047675955.1). Classification (NCBI taxonomy): domain Eukaryota; kingdom Metazoa; phylum Chordata; class Mammalia; order Primates; family Cercopithecidae; genus Chlorocebus; species Chlorocebus sabaeus. The sequence continues at coordinate 101,844,388 of NC_132915.1, forward strand.
CATCTCTGCATCACCGGAAGAGCAGGGGTCAGAGGAGGAGGAAGAGGCTTGGCAAGCTGAGTGTGCCCAGCCTTGCTTTTCACACTACCACTGCCGTAGGGAGTCAGGCCCTTCACCATCTGGGCTTCAGTGTCTTTAGCTGTAGAAACAAAAATGGAGGCATGAAAAGCCCCATCAGAGAACTGCAGTGAAGATGAAATGAGATAAAGTTTGCAAACTGGCCCAGCCCACAGTAGGTGCTCACCACTGTAAAGAATGACTGGGAAGCAGTGCAAAGGCCTAGGCCCTTTGCTGCACCTCCAGGTGGTCAGGGGTCAGGGGTACTTAGTAGAGGGTCTCAAGCAAATGATCCCAAGAGCTGCAGCCCATCCAGGCTCTGAGCAGGGACCCTGGAGACCAGAGACAGCAAGGCTCTGTGAGAACTGGATTCAAGCCCAGTGGAATGGTCAAGGCTGCATCTCCCTATCTCCAGCTCCCAAAGCAGTAGGAGTTCAAACCCACCGGGACAGGGGAGCCGAAAAGCTGGACAGAGGGATGAGGCACTGTGGGAGCTCCGTGGTGGGACATGACCCTCCCACTACCTTCCAGAGGCAGGAAGCGAGGAGGCACAAAGGCCCTGAGTGGGTGCCTGGGACTCATGTCATCTGGAGGGGGGTTATTTGTCTTTCTGATTTAGCTTTAAAGATGCCCCTGAACCCACAGCCTCTGGTCACAGGTAAGCAATGAAAAGCCAGGTGGAATATGAAGAGCAGATTAGGTTAGCCGTGTGACTGATCCCAGGCTGTTTGCCGAGTCTCTGTGTAAATTTCATGCAGGTTGTCTGATTGAGGACACCTGGAATGCCGCGGGCTTGGTGGTTATGAAAGTCCCACTGTTTCATTCCTTAGTCCCGCTCACCAGTTATGTGCAAGTTGAACCGTACCATCAACCCCATTCCCAGCAGCCCCTGTGCGTGTGGGAGGCAGGGGGTCCTTGTGTCCTGCACCAGTAGATGCACCTACTTTTTCCCTAGCATATGCAAAAAGGAAGACTGTGACTCCGTGCCTTCAGCTGTAGCGTGTGCTCACGTGCAGGCTCCCAGGGAGAATGCGGGTTTTAAACAATAGACCCGGCCTAACTCCTGGTGTTCAGGTGGAGGCCGTTCAGCCAGCCCCGAGCCCCAACTACTTGCTGGTCATTCTGCTTGAATCTGGGACACAAAAGGTAAAGACGCGGCCCTGCCTTGGAGCCTGGGAGGCTTTCCCTCCTCAGCTCGGGCCGGCACTGGGGACTCAGCTCCAGGCGTGCGCAGACTCCGCGGGCCCACAGGGTTGCCTGGGAACCGGGGAAACGTGTTCCCTGTTAGAGCGCCGTCCATTTGGTGATTGGGGGACAGCCGGTGCAACACATTCGGCAGGGCCTCAGGTCGTTTGGCCAGACTGGAAATTGGTTCTATCCCAAATGTTGCTGGAAATAACAAGGCAGCTGTTCAGCCTCTCTGTTCTCAGTTAATAAGTGAGAAAATTGTGTGAGCCCAGCAGAGGAAAGAAGGAGTTGTCAGAGCCCATTTCCCCCATGCCTTTGATCTTGCTGACGTGTGTGTGTGGGGGGGGGGGGGGGGCGTGGGTGTTGGGGTGGGGGTGATTTGGGAGTTTGGGTGAGTTTTTTGGCTGAAGTAATTGGGATGTCTTAGGAAGCGGGGAAGGAAGGGAAGTTCAAGGGTAATTGCTAACTGATGCCAGAAAGAAAAAAAAAAATGAAATGCTTAGGCACTTCATGGCCCTTTATTTTCCAGCCATTTCTGCAAATTGCAGTCTAGTTGTTTCTCGGAAATAAGTGACCTGCTAATACAGGGTGGGGGATAGTGGCTGTAGGACAATGGGGTTTAATTTTTAAAAGCTCTGGACTCAAGTCCTAGCTCTGCCCCTGAGACAAGTCACTCACCTTCTTTGAGCTTCAAGTCAGTCTTCTGTCAAGAGGGCCCGAAAATGCCTGCCTCCTGGGATTGTGGTAAAGACTAATTAAGAGAAGACTGGCTGAAAGTGCTTTGTCAGCTGTGAAATACGTGAGGAAGATAAAATCCCTATTTCTTCAAGTTCAGCAGGTTTTTAGTGAGCATCTATTTTTTGCTGGAAAACCCCACAGTGGTGCCACCTCCCCGTGAGCATCCCCGCCCACTCCAGTGCATTGTCAAGGACCCATGAACTTGTCAACTGGGTGAGCAAGCAGGGGAGGGGTGAAAGGTCCAGCTGCAAGCAGGGAAGTAGCTGAGGGCGGGGAGCCGACCTCGGCCTGGCTGGTTAGAAGGGACTCCCGGAGCTCGGGAGTGCTGCTGTTTGCCCCTTCTCCCTTCTCAAGTCTGGAGTTTTATTTTCATGCCTGAGGTTGGAGGTCCTAGTGACTTCTTTCTGCCCGTGTGGACTGTAAGAGAAATCTGTTGCCGACAGCAGTGGCCTGTGTATCGCCGGCTGCTTCATGGAAGAGGTGTTCGTCACACAGGCTTGGCCTCTGCTTGCCCATGAGGCTCTTGTGGTTTCTTTCTTCTTACCATGCCCCATCTGACATGTGCATAGCTCGTACATGCACACGATCTCGCATGCGTTATGTGACACGTGTGTACACTCTCACATGTGTGCATACATACCCTGTGCATGGTCTTGCACATGACACACAGCCTCACATGCATTCGTGCACACATGACATATACACAGGTGGCCTCCCCTCCTCTCTGGATTATCAAGGATACCATCCAGCTTACCTTCCAGGGCTGGGACAAGGGCTCACAGGGCAAAAGACAATGAGAGAGACAAGGTGGAAGTCTGGTGTCCCATCGGGGAAAGTCTAAGTGAGAAATAGACGCAGTGAAGCAGAGAGCACTGGGAGACAGGAGAGGCAGGGACCTCAGAGTCAGCATCGCCACCACCCACTAGCACCTCCCTTTGGTCCCTTCAGCATTTTAAAACCTGCTTTCTGTACTGAGAAATAGCCTTTCTTCTTTTATTTTCAAACTTCAAAGATCAGTTTTGAAATAAAGTTTTTTCTGATGAAATTCCAAAGGTTTTACACATGTGTGAAAGGAGACGTTTGGCTGTTAAAATGTGTTCACCCTGCCCCTCACTGCCCTGACCCACCAAGGTCCCACCGTGCCTCCACTTTGTTCTCCTAAATGCTACACCAGCTCACAACCACCAATAGTGTGTTGTTCCAGCCTCTTTCCTTCATCCCCCTAATTTATTTTTGTTCAGCTAGAGCCTGGTGGGGCAGAATTGATTTTTTTGTTAATTGGAAGAAATCTTTCCGGTTTAGGCACTGTTTACCACTCTGTAGCTAATCCCATCGAGCCTCGGGCTCAGTAAGCGGGGACACCCAAGTGGCCTGGGGCTGGGCAGTAGAAAGGTGGCCCCTGGTCTTAGCCAAAGGAATGCCCTATTGAAGAGTCAGGATACATTTGCAGTGGCCAGGGGTATGGGCCTTGCATTTTTTAACCCCTGCCCCATAAAGACCCAGTTAAATAAATGAGGTGGAGGTGAATGTTTTCCTCTTCTTTTTCATTTTACTTTTGTTAAGCACTACATAATGCGCATGCCCCGTAATACAGTGAATAGCCTTCTGGCAGGGGTCAATGACCATAATAGAGTTATTTTTTTTTAATCAGCCAGGAAAATGCTTCCTTAATCAATGTTCTTTAAATGCTTTGACACACGGTAATATGCACCCCAGAGATGCACATGCCTCTCTCCACCAGACTCCACTGATAGGAATACTGGGCAGCCCTTTCTTCCCTTCCCTCCGGTGAGCCTATGGGTGCGCAGGGCAGCCACTCCGGGGACGAGCGAGCATGCGCCGTGATGGCGATTCCAGGAAGGATCTTGAACCGTGTCCTGGCAGGGCTACCTGGGCCAAAACCTTATTTCTAGGCCCCTTAAAAGTTTCGAGGCTTCAACTCCCTCCCCAGTAAGACCTGCAACACTGTTTGAGCTGGCTAGAGGTAAATTTATTTTATTTTATTTTAGATGGAGTCTCGCTTTGTCACCCAGGCTGGAGTGCAGTGGCGTGATCTCAGCTCACTGCAACCTCTGCGTCCCGGGTTCAAGCGATTCTCCTGCCTCAGCCTCCCAAGTAGATAGGACAACAGGCACCCGCCACCGCGCCCGGCTAATTTTTGTATTTTTAGTAGAGACAGGGTTTCACCATGTTGGCCAGGATGGTCTCGATCTCTTGACCTCGTGATCTGCCCACCTCAGCCTCCCAAAGTGCTGGGATTGCAGGTGTGAGCCACCATGCCCGGCCCTTATTTTATTTATTTTGAAACAGGGTCTTTCTCTGTCGCCCAAGTTGGAGTGCAGTGGCAGGATCATCACTCACTGCAGCCTCGACCTCCCAGGCTCAGGTGATCCTCCCACCTAAGCCTCCTGAGAAACTGGGACCACAGGCACGTGCTACCATGCCCAGCTGATTTTTTTGGTATTTTGTAGAGATGGGTTCTTGCCATGTTGCCCAGGCTGGTCTTGAACTCTTGGGCTCAAGTGATCCATCTGCCTCAGCCTCCCAAAGTGCTGGAATTGCAGGCGTGCGCCACCAAGCCTGACTGAAGTGAGTATCTGAGCCTGTAATGCTCCCTGTTACAGTTTTGCTGTTGTGGTGGTTCTAAGACAATAAACTTGGATAGGTCATTTTCCTTCCTTCCTTCCTTCCTTCCTTTTTCTTTTTCTTTTTCTTTTTCTTTTTCTTTTTCTTTTTCTTTTTCTTTTTTAATGGAGTCTTGCTCTGTCACCCAGGCTGGAGTGCAGTGGTGTGACACCGGCTCACTGCAACCGCCACCTCCCAGGTTCAAGCAGTTTTCCTGCCATAGCCTCCCAAGTAGCTGGGATCACAGGCGCCCGCCTCCACACCCAGCTCATTTTGTATTTTTAGTAGAGATGGGGTTTCACCACGTTGGACCTGGCTGGTCTCAAACTCCTGACCTCAGGTGATCCACCCACCTCGGCCTCCCAAAGTGCTGGGATTGCAGGCGTGAGCCACCACACCTGGCCTCATAGGTCATCTTGAACATCTCTTCCCAATACAGTAATTAGACCTTAAATGTTTTTGTTGAATACTTACCCCCAAGATATTCCCAAGTCTCCAAATTTAAATATAGCTCTTTAGCACACGATTTCTGCCACAGAATGTAGTAATGGAGACATGAAACATTCAGGTGAACTTCTTAGAGCTAATGGTTCTATAAATAAAAACTGACGTCATTCATAAAGTTATTTAAACAAATTTTGTCACTAAAATAAATTTATATATTACGTCATTGCTAATAATGATTTTAACTGTGAGTTTTCTTTTTTGTAAAAAAGGGATTGAGCCAAGACCCAGGGTTTTTTTTAACAAGCTGACAGGATACTTGACTGGGGTTTTCATCCTGCCCCCTTCTGCTTCCAGCTCAGATACTTGGAATATGGTAGAATCCTGGCTGAATCATAAAGACTGCCTGAAAGTGAGAGAGGAAAGGATCAGTTACTCTTTGGCCACTTTGAACGTGCAGCTTCCTTTTCCTCCTGGGATATGGGGTCTGAGGCATCACCTTCCTAGAGGCCACGTCCATCTGCATTGCAGGGTGTTCTGCGCAAGAGCCGTGCTCCCCCTCAAGTTTCTTCACCTGAGCTAGTAATTGCTTCACCAGCAACAGGCTGCTGATAGCACGCCTCTTTAACTTCAGTTTATAAAAGAAAAGAAAAAGTAAGCGTCTTACAATTCCGGAACCTCCTTTCCTCTTGGGAGCCTACATGTGGCCCCCAGCTTCATCCGGAAGCACCATCAAGAATCCTATGCCATCTGCTCATGCCCTCACCCCACGAGTTTAACCAGCTCTTCAGCTCTCACCAGAGTTTCCTCCACTGTCAGAAGCCCTTACATCAGGCTCGCAAACCCTCTCTTACTTCCACATTGCATGTGTGGCAGGCTCATTCCTTCCAGAGTAGAGCTGAACTACACCCTCGACCCACCCTGCCCTTTTTAATCGATGTCAGTTCCTTCCCTCATCCGCACCCCAGCTGAGTCCCTCCCCTTTCTTACACCCTTGGGATCCCTTCTTCCCTCCATCACCAACATTAGCAGTTGGCTTTTGGGTGGGATCAGCTTTTTTAAATAAAGAGACGAAGTGTCACTTCAAGGGAGGTACCGCTTTTGCAGGAGAAAAGTGGGGCACCTCTCAGCCAGGCTGAAATCTGGGAGCTGCATCTGACCGGCTCACTCACTGGCCCACCTCCCCACTCAGGCATGCTGCCCCAGGAGCCCCAGTGTGTGCCAAGTTCAGTGACACATGTTTATGTCATGACCTTCAGGACTTCCACCAATCCTAGCCACCACAAATGTTGTATTATTTTTTTTTAATTTTTGTATTTTAGATTCGGGGGTACCTGTATGTTGTGTACTGGTAGAGACTGGGCTTCTAGTGTACCCATCGGATGTTGGAGTCTCAGGTCCCAGAGAGTCAGATTTCAGGGGCGAGGGACACAGCTGCCAGTACTTCCGTTTTCTCTGCATTTTGTCACACCTCAGACAACACTTAGGTTGAGACTGAATGGAAATAAGGAAGTGTCGCCTGTCGTTCTACTGAGGGAGAACAGGTGATGTGTGTTTGGGATTTTACAGGCAGAGCATTGAAAGCCCACCTTGTGTTTTCTGAACCTTAGGCACAAATGAAATCACGGCTTGGTGCTTGTCCAATAGCCTTGCTGGAGTTAAGCTGAGAGCCCCTCTCCACCAAAACCAGACAATAAAAGCGAGCAAAAAGCTTGTGCTCTGAAAGTATGTCTGGCAAAAGACAATTTGGGGACTTTTTCACCATAAAGACTGAGCAGAAAGCACGTAGCCATTCTCACCATCTCCTTGAGCTCCCGGACCGCACAGTCAGTAGCCCTGTGCTCTCCCTCAGCATGGGGCAACCTTGACCTTTGATTGTGCGGTCCCTGCCAGGTCTCCGCTCAAATGGTTTTTCCACTGACCCGATAAATGATTGCGTAACAGTCAGGAGACCCCTATTCAGACAACACCCCGTTCTGCTATTCGCCCACCAGGTCACACTGAACAAGCAGGTAAGCCTCTCTGCGCCCAGGCTCAGCCTCACCAGGCCCGGGGTAGAGACCAGGACAAATGAGATAATGGGTGTGAAGCCCCTAGGAGCCTTATCAGGCACCACACACATGTTTGTGTGTGTCTGAGAAACCTATTATTTCTAAGCCGTTTGGGGGCCTCTGGGCTGCTTCTTTTGGGGGGCTTTCTGACCCCTGGCCGGAGCCAGCATCCTCACTCGACACTGGCTCTTCATTTTGCCTGCCTGCTGGGTTTCTCTTTTCCCTGAGGGTCTGGTCTTTGGGATTCACATGATATTCTTCCTCCCCTGGGGCTTTAGGGAAAGTATTTTTAAGAATAGGCTCTGGGTCTCCTGTTGGGCCTTGCGTTTCACAGTGGTTCCCCCTCATTCCAGCCTGCAGTTTGTCCCCGACAGCAGCCCTGGCATATTGGTATCATTCTAGGCTGTTAGATTCCATTGAAATGGGTCCTTCTATACTTTACTGTGACCAGAGTCCCTTGAAAAAATTCAGGGCAGATTTTCAAATGGCTGGAAGTCATTACTCAGGGAAGCACAGAAAGGTTCAAGAAAGGGAATCAAGAATCCAGCACAAGTTAGAAATACTGTGTTCCTTAGCTTCAAAATAGGAAGAGCTCAATTTGAGTTAGGTAGAGAGAGAGAGACCGAAAAAACACCCTCTGTCTAGAATCCAGAAAAGGCATTCACAAGGCATCTGAATTTATTATCTTTCTACTACTGAAAGTCAATACCTTAGAAACCCTAAGTGCTGAGAAAACTCACTGAGGATATAAAGATGGATGACCAAGGATCTCTCAGGGTTCCTTTCATCCTGCAAGTTTGAAGGGCTCAGATCACAGCAGGTCTGGACCTAAGAGAACCCCCAGGTTGGGTTACATACTAAGAAAAAAGTAATCAGTTGGCAGGTGGGGTATCTGGCTGTGCTTTGGCACCGGTGATTCTTGATGCCTTGTTGTAAACTCGGTTGGGGTGTCACGAGCCTAGCTTGCTGCGTGGTCCCAGTGCAGGCCTCCCCTTGACTGACACGTGGCTCCCTTGCCTCTCCCAGCCATAAAACGGGCCAATTGTGTTTTCCTCAGGGGACTGTGACCCACGGGGACAGTCTAGCATGTTGCTCAGCACAAAGTCCAAGGCCATCTCCAAGACACAGTTGCATCACTGTCTGATGACCAGTGCTGCATCACTGCCTGCCCCCAGCACCATTGGTCCTTCCAGGTAATGGAGAGCCCTGCTGGTGCAGAAAAGCTTCACAGAACTGTGCCCGTGAGACCACAAGACCCTCACCCCAGCGGCACGCAGGCACCCCGTCCACAGCAGCATTTCTCATGGTGCCATTGTGCCTGCGGTCCCAGAGCCAAAGACTCCGGAGGCTTGGGGCTAAGGATGTGTATTTTAGCACGCAGCCCAGGTGACTGTGGCATGCCTGCGGGTTTGAGAGTTTTGGAGCGGAAGGATGCCTCTTCTGGATGTGGGGCAGCTTGGACAACACAGTTTTTATAGCGCTCACATCCTTGTGAGCAACCATCCTTGCCTGCTCTGCTCGCCGGGGCCTCCCACTCTCCCACAGGAGCCACTTGTCTCAGAGCCAGAATTGCCAGCTCCAGCCCACCCATCTGGAGGGAGAGAAAGGGTTCCGGGGATCAGTGATGGTTTTCACGGCGGGTTTCATGAGTGGAGCCGCCCTCGTTGGGAAGCAGCTGCCCCTGCGATTTGGGGCATGTGCTTTGGACTTTGAATTTGGGGCTCCCATTTGAAACCACTTTTCCCCAGCCGTGGCCTCTGCAGTGTCCTATAACTCAGTCTTAGTGGCTCTAGAGGATGTCTGCCTGTCTTCTTGAGGGATCCCCTAGGGATCCCCAAATCAGTTGGCTGTGTGCCCCATGGCCGCTGGGCCTGTAACACTCCGCCCAGCTGCTCTTGCGGGCTGTAGCTCTGCTCAGACCTCCCTGGCAGGGTGGACAGGCTCCGTCACCACACTCACTGCACAATGAGGCGACTTTGTTGCCGCCTTGCTGGACACATCCCTGGGAAGGTCACAGGCACTCGGGCCTCAGTGTCTGCATCTGAAGAAGGAAAGCATTCCACAACATAAGTCACCAAACTAAACTTCTGGCTCAGGTCTTCCCACATTCTTTGATTTGTTTATCCTCAGAATTCTAACATTTCTGCTTCAGCTCGCATCCAGCTGTGCTCCCGGTCGTGCCAGGAGATGCCCCCAGATGCTCTGCTTCTGCTGCACTTCCTATCTATTGCAGAAGCATCTGCTTGGACTCCATTTCTTTCTCTATCCCCTGTGTAGAGAAGTGGAGCCAGGAGTAGCCAAGCAGCTAATGGCAGGCCAGAGGGATGGGCATCCCCTCTCCCTGACCGGGGTCTGGAGAAGGGAGGGCCAAAGGATGGATTTAGGCCTCAGCACGTTGGGGAGATGATGCTGGGGTGGTGGCGGGCAGTGGAGGTCGGGGGGAGGGCAAGTTCCAGAGTGATCTCCAGATGGAATGAGAAGGCTCCCTGAGTTCAACCCTGGCTCCACCTCTGCTGGCCAGATGCTCTTGGGGAGGTTCCTTAACTGCTCTTTGCCTGAGTGGCCTCTGTAAAATAGGAATAATAATAATAATAATAATATACACACATGCCTCATGAGGTTGCCTTGAGGATTAAATCAGTCAATACACAGAAAGCCTCGAGACTACAACCTGGCACAGAGCAAGCATTTGAAAACCGTGAGTCACCACCACCGTTCTTTTTGGGATTTATAGATCTGGTGACTGTTATGAGCTCTGGGGATAGGTCTGTGTTCCTCCCAGACCCTGGGACCAGACATCCAGGTGGGTGGCAGAGCTATTCACTGGGATCAGGAAAACAGAAACTGGAACCTCATAAGGAAGAGAAGTCCACCTATTCTTCCTTTTCCATGGAGGTCAGGAGTGATGCCTCGATCCAGTTCCCTTGTCCCCAGCTGGGCCTGTGCATGGCCGTCGCAGCACCCCCACAATCCCCGAAGGCTGGCCCTGGTGGCTTCTACGGGGATTGCTGTCTGTCGTCTTTGAATCACGCTGCTGGAGAGTAGCTTGCACAGATTCCCAAGTTTGTAATTAAAACAATCGAGAAACAGTTTTCATATATATATATAAAAAAAAACAAGAAGAGCTAAACAGAAAGTCTATTTTAAGCAGATGTTGTGCTGTGAGCCATGTAGGAAAATTATTTTATCATCAACCCAGCCCGCCTATCTCAAGGCTTGAAAGAAACTAAGGGAACGTCTTTTCTACTAACCCAGCGTTTTTTAGCTCCTAATATCATTTCACATTTAAAGGTGACAGCAATATCTTTAACGTTTTTCTATTGGATTAATAACATTTAATGTTCGAAGCAATAAAGCGAAATGTTTTCGTGAGGGTGCTTTATATCACTAGTGGAAAATCCAAGTTTAAAAAAAAGACCACACACACAAAGTAATAGACGTGGAGAGCTGTAAACCCAGAAAGGGAACCCCGGCGTGGAGGTGGGAGCCTGGGCGTGGAGGTGGGTTCTGGGGTGGGCTTGTGCGTGGGTGTCCAAGGCCCTGAGCCCCAACTGGCCGGCCAGCACTGGGAGGGGATCAGTGCCCATGGGGGTGAGAGCATGGGGCCCTCGCCCACCCGCCAGCCATTCATCTCCACCCAGCAGCAGAATATGACAATGTTAGCATTTTTCATTTCCCTGACGTTACCATTAATAAAGCAATGATCCAAAAGAGGCTTCGCTGAGTCTGTGCTTTATGCTCCCATCACTCACGACTAGATAATTTCACACAGGATCGTTTTAAAATTAAATGACGATAAAAACGCTCTGCTGTTCTGTGTTCACCAGTTCATAGAAGTCTATCAAGTCATTAATGTGTCATGACAAACTGCTCGATAGATACAAGAGTAATTAATTATTTGAATAAATAACAAGTTGAACTTGGAGCCTTGAACCACAATGACATACGCATCCCATTAGGGGCATCCTGGAGCCTCCGCAGGGCACCGGTACGAAGAGTTAAAATGCAGGCCAGGGTATTGGAAGTGATGAAAACCAATTTCGTAAACACAGGGTAATATTTTACAGGGAGAAAGCCGAAGTGTCACATGAGGTTTTTGCCGTGCCCACATGAGGTTCGGTGTTAAAAGTTCCCGGGCAGCGGCCATTCCAAGACACCACTTGATCAGAGATGATTTCAGAGAACAATTATACAGATTTTCATAATCACCATTAATCTCTGCATATTTTTCAAGATAATTACAGCAATTATTATTTAGATTTCTCTTTTATATGCCCATTGTAGAAAGGAACAAGTGCTTATTATACTGGATAGTTCAGAGAACCTTGGATGAGAATTCTTTGTCATCTCTGCGTTCATTATTTCAACTCGCGTTGCCTCTGAAAGTTCATCAGCGGCAGAAATTAGAATAATACCAGCAGGCCCTGTTATTAAATCTTAAGGTTGAGCTGAGACCGTGGTTAGAGTGGCTGGCGGAATTGTTCGTTTGTGGGACTGCTGAACTCACGTGGAATTGCTGTCAGGTGGCAGGAGATGCCCCTGACAGGTACAGGCAGAGATGGGTGGCCGCCTCACCCCCATGTCCCCTGATAGGCTTACGGAGTGAACTCACAACCAGTATTTAGAGGATACATTTTCATGACATGCCCTTTAAAGATTAATATTAAATCTGAAATCTGAGTAATTGATGGCATTCTGCCTCACAGACACAGCGACCAGATAGAAGGCAGCACAGCACATCCCTGCTATTTCCAGATCAAAGCGCGTGTCAGTTCGGCATCAGCTCCGTCTCACGCTGCACCTTCCGTCTCATGTCCCGGCTGTCCTGCGGGCTGGTCCACTAGAGTTGAGTCCTAGGCCAGTGGGTGTGGTGTGTGCTGCTCTCAAGAGAAGCCCTTTCCAAGGGAAATGGTTCTTGACAGTCCTGCTGTTTGGAAACATACCTCTGTGTAGGTCGGTGTGTGTCCTCCTGCCCCCCGTCCCCAAGAGGCTTGGGTTCTAAGGGCTCCCATCCTCTCACACGCACCATGAGGACCGTCAGCCACATCAAGCTCAGCTAGATGATACGAGTAGCTATGTGAGGGGTAGGAAAGCCAGGTATTCGGTTTTGGACTGAGAAGTCCAGTATTTCTGCTTGCTATAAAATGAGAAAAATACAAGGCATAGAAATGCCTTTTTTCTCTGTAAATTAAGTTTTATTATGAAGAGATGACCTGGTTCGAATGCACTCAAGTGGTACCAACTCACACAAAATAAAAGTGGGGTTTAGATTGCTGCCAATGCTCTATGGCAGGTCCCTCTTTATTTGGTCTATCCCTGGCCACCATGGTAACTAATCTTTTGGAATCACCTGGTGGCTCTAGGGAGGAAGAAGCCTGGGGCCTTCTGAATAGCCTCTCCCAGGTGGCTGTCCCCCAAGGGGTCACCCCCCAGCCTGAGCTCCAGAGCTTCCATCCCTAATTCTCTGAGTTTTCCTGAAGGTGCTCAGGTCCTGGGGGACTTGGTCCCACTAATGAAGGTCAGAAGATCCCTGTGCTGTGGTACCAAATGTCATACTTTATACCATTTTCTTAACCTGTAGGGAGTCTTTGAAATCTTAAGCAGAATTTATAACAAGGTTATAGCTTTCCAGTTTGCACAATGCTCAAGCCTACTATCTTCGTCACTCCAGTACTTGGGCAGATAAATGAGTGATTAAATCATGGAATCCGAGTAAGGAGTTGGGATGTCCCTGTTTCATAGAGTCCTAAAGAATCCCCATTGTGAAGCAGCTTTCTTCTGGGCACATGGCTTTATTCACTCATTTGTCCATCACCTCATCCAGGCCTTGGCTACTGAGAGTTCCCCCACCTACAGGCCCTGGGCCTACAGGGACCATGGTTCCCTCACGGAGCTCATAATCAGGGGAGGACATATGGGCAGATGATCGGAGCACAGTCATCCACTCTGATGGGTAGTAGCTCAGGAGGCAGCCCAGGGGGTAATGTTTCTGCCCTTTGAGGAGTTCACAAGCAGGTAAATAGGAAAGGGCTCTCCAGGCTGAGCCCACAGCAAGGAGAAAGGCCTATCACAGATGGAAGTAGTTAGCAGGCCAGGATAGCTAAATCCTAAGTGTAGGGAGCAGAGTGGCAGGAAGGAAAGAGCAGCTAGAGAACAAAGCTAGGTTGAGATCAGCCTGGAAGGGCCTGGACCGTAGCATGTGACATGACCCTATAAGCTTTAGGAAACCATTGAAGTTTTTAAGTAAAGGAATGGTACATGAAGTCTGCACTTGAAAGAGAACTCCAGTGATATTGACGTGGGAATATGTGTCTTGGCCATAAATGGCATCTGCTGGGAGAGGGCCCAGAGGACACTCCCTAACATCCCTTAACTCCATGGAGCTTGCCTTCACTTTCACACCCTTCTTGATTATATTTTCTCCACTTCCATCTCTCTATGACTTCTTCAGGTCACATGGAAAGGTATTACCCTCTCTTCCTTCACATGGCGGAAGGCAGTGGATTTAGGAGATCACCGAGTCCACCCAGCTCTGCCGTTGACCAGCTTTGTGGCCCTGACTAGTTCCTTCCCTTCTGGGCTTCAGACTCCTTCTGGGGGGCATGGGAATGCCAGTGCCAGGGCCATTGTGAGTTTTAAATAAGAACACCTGTAACTCCTGACATGCTTTGCTTCCCTTAGACAGATGCTCTCTTGTGCCGGTGTTGGCTTCAGACACCCAAAGCATCCAAGACACCCTCTCTCTTCTTGCCCTTTGGTTTCAGGGGAGGAAGGGAAAGCCCAGGACCTGCTTTTACCTTTGCAGAACATTGTTGAGAAGACTTGAGGAGTAGAATCTGGGTGAGGGCTACAGAAATCAGCTGTCATGTAGGATGGACCAACTTAGTGAGTTTTATATATTGCATCCTCAGGTTTAAAGCCAGGTTCTCAAATCACCAATACATATTTAATACTTGGGGTGACTCAGCATTTGTGAGAATGAAGACTATCAGAGCTGGATCTTAAACATCTTCTAGGCCAGGGCTTCTCAAACCTGGTTGCACATTAGAATCACTGGGGAGCTTTGAAAAAATGCCGATCCCCAGAGCCCACCCCTCAGACCAATTGAATCAGAACCCCTGGGGTTGGGGGTGGCAGGCAGTGATAATCTTTTCAAACTCACCAGATGAGCACCAGGATGAGTCACTGATCTAGCCCAACCCTTTTACTCTCAGATGGGGACACAGACTTGATTGCCCGAAAGCTGGGCCCCCTGATGCCAAGGCCAGTTCTCTTCCCATCATTACTTATTCAGTAGGTTTCTTTGGATGCCATTATATGCTAGATGCTGTTCTAGGAGCTGGAGGTGCAGCTGTCATGGAGCTTACTCTCTAAATGCACAAGTGGCCCTCAGATTGGTGGGGCAGGGGGTGGGGGGAGCACATTGAAAATAGGTCCTTCCAGCAGTGGGTCAAGAAAGTCTCAGCCTCTGCACATCATTGGGGTGGTAATGATAATAATAGCTAACACATGCTGAACATTTATTTTATTTGTGTTATCTTTCTGAATCCTTGCATCTCCCCTAGAATAATCAGCCCCATTTCTAGAGGCTCAATAAACGTGTTTCATGGGTGCAGAGCTAGTGCCTGGTGGGCCGGGCATTTGAACCTAGGGCTGTCTGACACCAAAGCCCTTTCTGTTAACTGACTTTATTCTAAGGCAGCCAGTATAAAGATACAAAGAGAGTAGTTTCTGGAGAAATCTATCTGAATTTCTTCTCAAAGATGTAGCCCCTCCATCAGTTAGTTTTTGTTGCATAACAAACCACCCTAAAACGTAGGGCTTAAACCAACCAACATTTGTAATTTCTCATGGCTCTGTGGGTCACTGGGTGGCTATGCTGGTCCAGGTCAGCCTGGCTGGAGCCGGATGGCCTGAGATGGCCTCACTCCCTTGTCTGTAATTGGCAGGTTGGCTGCTCCAGGGATGCCTTAGCTGGAGATGCTCGTGTTTGCTCCACGTGATTTCTCATGCTGCAGGAGGCTTCTCTGAGCCTGTGCATTTGGCCAACCCAGCACTCCAAAGCAAGGGAAGTCTAACCCGGGTTCACAAGCATGTTTACGTCTCTGCTGGTGTCATAACTGCTGATGTCCTGTTCACCAAAGCAAGTCACGTGGCCAAGCCCAGATTCAAGGGGTGAAGAAATAGATTATACCTCTTGATGGGAGAACTGACAAATCATATTGCTAGGGGGCACACATACGCAGATAATGGGATTTGCTGCCATTTTTGCCACCTACCACTGCAGGCCGCACCAAAGAAGCCTTCTGGTCCTGACAGGTGCCAGGAGTTGTTAAGGAGGAAAAAAGTATCGTGTTGTTGAATTTATTTACATATACTTTAGAGCACTTTCTATGGTGCCCTAGAGATGCATACTTTATAATTAACTAACTCTGGTGTTTGTGATCATTTCTATTACAAATTGGATATCAGCCCTGGGATAGACCTATAATAACCTTGTGTATGCCACTCACTTTTGTGGGAAATCAGAATTTTTTTTTTTTTTTTTTTTTTTTTTTTTGAGACAGGGTCTGGCTCTGTCGCTCAGGCTGGAGTGCAGTAGTGCGATCACTGCAACTTCCACCTCCTGGGTTCAAGCGATCCTCCTGCTTCAGCCTCCTGAGTAGCTGGGACCACAGGCGTGTGCCACCATGCCCGACTAATTTTTGGATTTTTTTTTTTTTAGTAGAGACAGGGTTTCACTATGTTGCCCAGGCTGGTCTCGAACTCCTGAACTCAGGTGATCTGCCCACCTCGGCCTCCCAAAGTGCTGGAATTACAGGTGTGAGCCACCGTGCCCAGCTGGAAATCAGATTTGATTGAAGTAATTTAAACTGAACATCACCTTTTCTGGTGCTGTAACGTGAGGACTCCCCCGGGTGTTGTAGATCCCATCCTTTACTTCAGTATCCCGTACCTTGTGTAATATCCCTTGTTTGACGTTTTCTCATAATGAGATTTGTTAGGGATTTTGGCAGGAATCCTCCTGAAGCCATCGATAGAATCTCACTCTCAGTGCATCCTTTTGGGAGGCCCACGGTGCTGGTGTGACCCAGTACCGGTGAAGTTAGCTTCAATCACCTGGCGAAGGTGCTGCGTGGCAGGTTTCTTCACTGTAAAGTTACTGCTTTTACCTTTGTAATTAGTAGGTAATTTGTGGGGAATACCGTAGGCCTATGTGAATAACTTGTTCCTCATCAGATTTTCACCTGTCACTTTTCGCATCCATTGACTTTCATAACTCTGCCATTTCTCCAGTATATAAAGACGAGGTTTCCCTTATCCTCAGCCAATTTCTTTCTTTATATTGGTATGGACTATGGTATTCTTACGCATTGTTGTCATTTTTTAGTTTGATGCTCAAATGGATTCATATTTAGCCAATGGGAACCCCTTCGGGCTGGCTCTTGTGCCTTTCTGCTGCGTTCCTGTGATTCTTTGAGAACCTCTTTACTTTCTGGCACAACAAGATGTTCCTGGCCTTTTCCCTTCCTGCCCAGCACTGAATCAGCCACTTCTCCAAAGAGCTCCAGTCTCTTTTAGAGGAGACGCTAGAAAGCAGAGTCTGGATATGAGGAGTGCCCATCGCCTCCAAACTGCCATTGCCTCAGCAGAGAGAAATGTACACACATGTGTGTGTAGAGAGAAATATATGTACACATATACCTATAAGTGTACACACACACATAGATGTGCGCTTATGTATCTATCTGCAACCACATATTAAAACTGACTTTATAATGATACCTCTGATTTTAATCCAGTATCACAGAGTACATTCTGATCTTCCCATTGTTTTTGCCAGCTTGGAACATTAACATTCCTCAGCTCTGTCCCAGGCCTCCCTCTCTCACCATGTTCCAGATATTTCATCTTCTCTCATGGCCTCAATTATCACCATGTTGGTTACTTCCAAACTCACCCTCACATCCCCGCCCACCAGGCCTCATTTCTGGATCTCCACCCCGCAGCCCTCACCCATCCGTCTCGCATTCTCGGTCATGATGTTCTAACAAGTGTTGACCAGTTGCCTCCCCTTGACTGTCTCCCAAGCCCCTCAAACCTGACACGTGCTCAGCGGGGCCCACGAGTTCATCTGTGCTGCTTTTCCACTGGCCCCCAGGCCCCTGTCAGTACCTGGCTTTTCGTTCTCCCAACTCTTTAGGCCAGGATCCTGGAGTCACCCTTGATTCCGCCTTGCCCCTCTGCAGCCAGTGACCAGGTCTCTTAATTCTTCCATCTAAATGTCCCTTGGTCTTCCCCAGCCCCTCCATTCTTACTGCCACTGCCCTCATCCAGGCCACCAGTGTCCCTTGCCTGCTTCAGCATCAGAACTTCCTCCCTGGTGTTCCTGCTCCAGCCTCACTCCCTGCAATTCGTTCTCCTCTCCACAGCCAGGGAGACGTTGTTAAAACCTGAATCTCGCCATCTCTCTCTCCAGCTCAAAGACCCTTTAGTGGCTCCCCAGGGACCTCATGATGCCCTTCAGGCCACTGAGAATGGCCATCAGGGCTCCTGGTGGGCTGGTTTTTGGTTGTCTTTGGACCCTACTTCTATGCAACAGTGAAAAAGACTGAGACAGAGCTCTAGGAATTGATGTGGAAACCTCTCTGACAGTCAAGTGAAAAAAAGTAAATTGCAAAACAGTTACTTATGCTGTGATGCTATTTTTATTAAAAACACAAATACATACAAAACAAAATTCTGGCCAGCTGTAGTGGCTCATGCCTGTAATCCCAGCTACTTGGGAGGCTGAGGCAGGAAGACCCCTTGAGCCCAGGAGTTCAGGGCTATGGAGAGCTATGATGGCACCACTGCACACTGGCCTGGGTGATAGAACAAGAGCCCATGTCTGAAAAATAAAAAAATAAAATTCTGTCTTTTTTCTATACATGCAAACACGCAGGTGAACGCATAGGAAACAGGCCGGCGGGACCCCAGGCGCTGTGTACAGACCACTACCAAGGCTTGCTCTGAGAAGGGCCCAGGGATCAGCGGCTCTGGATGCAAGGGGTGCTTTAACTTAGCTATCCTATTGGAATGGTTTCCTTTGAAAATATATTCCTGTGCTGAAGTATGAAAGAGTGCAACTTAAAAATATTTATGGATTGGTTTTGAGAAGGTAAAAAGAGCCCTGGCAAAGAAAGTGCGTCTTCCAAGCCTGAGGTTCCCTGCTCCACAACCCGGGGGTATATGTGATGCTCAGCCCCAGGGACAGCGTGTTCAGCAGTCACAGGCCATGCCTGCCAGGCCCTTGCTTTCAGTTATCCCCCTTGGCTGCAGATCACACTGCCTGTTTTAGAGCTTGCCTTCTTCCAGAGGATGTGGTCGCTACTAGAGGTAACATATCTGCATTGGACCTTGGTTCTTTTTGTTCTGCATCTACAAAGCTCCTTTGGTCTCGAGCTCACTGAGGAGTTTCTGTGTTCGTCACTGTGGGCAGCAGGTGTGTGCACTGACCCAGTGGCCTCTCAGCCACCAGGGCACCTTTGTACTCACGTGGAGAAGTATCACTGAGTTGTGTTTTATCTTTACCTTGAGCAAAATGCAGTTGATCCCTACCCCAAGCCATTAAATATTTATAATGTTAAAAAATTTTCTTGAATGTCTCTGAGCCTCTCTTTTCTAAACTGTGGAAGAAAGAAAATAATACCTGGATTGCTATGATGTTTAAATGAGATAAAAACATAAGGCCCTAGGTGCAAACTAACTGCTCAGTAACTGTTAGCCACTAGTGTTAGTATTAGTCAGTATTAGTGTTATTACTGCTGTACAGAGGAAAACACCCTTTCGCGGTAGACCCCTTTCTGCCTGCTTTCACATAAAAACAGGAGTGCAACCATATTAAATTACATAACCCAGGGGCCGTGAGTCCCAACCCAAAGACATTTGGAGGGACAAAAGCAATGTTTACTGAGAAGTAACTCATTGGGTGCCCCAGACCATGGCTCTCCCTGATGTCTGCTCTCTCTGGTGTTGCAAGTCAAGCTCGACTTGAAAGCAAGATCCAAGCTTCTGAGTCTCAGTGAGAATGTTCTTATTGTTGTGTGTCAAGTTTCTCGTGGGTGTGGTCTGTGGGGCAGCTGCCCTCCCTCTGTGCTCCCACAGCTTTCAGAGAACTGACCTGGACCTGCATGAGTTTCTGCAGCCCGGCACTGCACCCTGGGCCCTGGAGGGAGGGACTGCCCTGAAGGAGGAGGTGGGTGGGCTGGTGGCCCTAGATTCCTCCCAGGATGCTAGGAATGCAGAGGGATGAAGCAGGCCCGTCAATTAGAGTCTCCTGTGTAGAGACGGGGAGCCTAGGAGGAGTCGGTGCCGTGTGTGTGTGTGTGTGTGTGTGTGTATGTATGTGTGTGTGTGTATGTGTAATATTCAGATTGCTCATGCCAAATGGAACCTCAGAGAACGTTCGTTTATGGTGTGAGGGTACCCCGGTCTGGGGGACCCAGTGAGTCACTCCTTGGCACACATTGCTTCCGTCCCACCAAACGTCTTTGGATTGGGTCTCACAGCCTATGGATTGTGTAATGTAATATGGCTGCACTTATGTTCTTGTGTGAAAGCAGGTAGAAAAAGGTCAACCGTGAAAGGGTATTTTCCTCTGTACAGCAGTAATAACACTAACACTAATACGAACGGCGAACAGTTACTGAGCAGTTAGTTTGTACCTAGGGCTTAATGTTTTTATCTTGTTTGAATGTCATTGCAGTCCAGGTATTATTATTTTCTCTCTTCTACAGCTGAGGAAACAGAGGCTCAGAGACGTTAAACACTTGTCCCAAATTACAGAACTAGTTAGAGGTGGGGCCTGGTCTGAACTCATTTCCTGCAGAAACAGTCAGCTGCTTTTGACATAAAACTGCAGCCTTGCCCCCATTTTCTGAGTGGCTGCTGTGGTTGGGCTGTTCTTTCCCGTTGCTGTCTGGTCCCTCAGCGGTGCTGCGGAGTGGGCACGATGATCCTCGTTTGACGGATGAAAATCTGACTCGGAGGTTAAGTGACTTGCCCAAAGCCACACAGCTAACAAGCACTGGGTCCGGCTGAACGCTCACACGGGTCCGACTCCGGCGCCTGTACTCCGTCCTCCCATGCTGCCTCTCACGCAGGGGACGCGGGAGGCTCCGGCAGTGGCTGATAAATCACTCCTTTTGGCTTATGAATAACATGGCAAAACAAATTACTTTGGGGATCTAGAAGGAAGTTGTTGGCCCTGTGTAAACTCAATTGGAATGTCACTGAGCAGACAGCTCTGGAGGCATCTACAAATATCTTCCAAGGAATATCCCCAAAGTGAAATCACCAAGAAAGCAAAACAGGCTCTGTGTTTTGGTTTGCAAATGAGTTTTGAGAAATGGCCTTGAGATCTTGAGTTGCTGGCATTTTTCCCATCACAAATTGTAAAGGACTTTTGAAACGCCACAGGAAAGGGGAGAAGAAAGGCTTGGGGTTGCTGACTATTTACAGCTTCAAGCCCCGAGCAGGCACACAGAATTAAAGGCCTCCCACCACTCCCGTTGCATTTAATTTTATTCCGAAAATGACTACCTGCCAATAAGCCTCATTGTTCACCAGCATCTCTGCAAGTACTTTGAGGTACTATTACCCGAGTTCACTTAACACCGCTTGACAACTTTAAGCAGATAACAATTGAGATGCTGGTAATGGAGTCTTTTTTTTTTTTAATTTTTACATTTTTACCACAAGACTTTATGACTCTCTTTATCAAGCGTGTTGAAATTAATCCATGTGCTGACTGGAGTATTTCCTCATCCCGTCTGTGTACTGACACACTGGGGAGGGATAAGGGTTGGCAGCTCTGAGCAACTAGGTATTCCGGGGCGATGGGTGGTCCTTAGTCCGGAGCCCTTGGGAATTGGTCGGTGGTGGGTTTGTGTTGAGCCTGCAGAAGTCTGAGGTGTGTGTTTGGAGGGGAGAAACAAGGGATGGCTCTGGAGGACTGCCTTGGCGGGTAAAATTATAGTTCCTATACGAAGGGAGGATGCAGGAGCTATAATCCCATCTCGTTGCCAGGCAAAGTTCCTACAGATTCATGGCAGAGCTGTCTGTGCAAGCAGGAATCCAATTTTATGTCCAAACAAATGCAGCATGCAGATTGGACTGACTGCTTCCCCAAGAATAGCAAAGACAGGCGTTCAGGTCAGCTGGCAAAAAAAAAAAAAAACCCAGCACCCCCTTTTTCCTTCTTTAAAATAGGGGGTGGGATTAATACAGTAGCAGATTAGAGCTTTATTTGTTTAAACCTTGCAGAATCTGTAAGCATTCACAATCCCCTTGACTTGTAGTGCCTGATTGTAAAAAGAACAGTTGAATGAGCTCATTGTTTTCTGGGTTTTTTCTTTAATGTATTTTACAAACACTCTGGTGACAGGCCTGACACGCTGATTTCTATGTACTCGCACTTCAGTTTGGGATTACAGCATTAATAACAGAGTTCCATGCATCATGCCATTTTTAAGCATGATCGTTATGATAAAGGGCATATACTTAATTACAGGCCTGCTTAATTACAGCTCTGTTGAAGCTCGTTTGTTTAGGAGAATGCTAATTGCGCCACAGAGCCAGAGGCACATCCTTGCTTTCATCTGCTGGTGGTAGCTCGATGCTGTGGATCAGCATTTTGTTAAAACTGCCACCAAAAATAAAAAAATTTTTTTAAAACAAGAAGAAGAAGAAAGCACTGGTCGGGTACTGAAAGGAAACCTGCCCCAGCGCATGGCTTTTGGTAAGAGCAGAAGCCACGGTTAGCTGACCAGCCCTCCCTACATGGTGGGTACTTTATCTCTGTTGTCTTATTTCATTTTTCTTCACCCTCACCCGCGGAGACAGCTGTAGTATTATGCCCACCTTACAGACAGGGCAAGTAAGGCTCAGAGAGGTGGGGTGGCCTGTGCACAGCTGCACATCTGCACCTCCTGAGCTGCAGCAAAAACTCAGGTCTGCCAAGCTCCAAGCCCCTCCTTCCCTGCCACAGCCCCCCATAGACCCAGTACAGGTTACACTCTGGGTTTGAATCCTGGCTCCAGCCAAGCCTCATAACTCCTCTAAGCCTTGCAAGTGGTGTATTAGTTCATTCTTGTATTACTATAAAGAAATACCTGAGACTTGGTAATTTATAAGAAAAGAGGTTTAATTGACTCATGGTTCTGCAGGCTGTACAGGAAGCATGGCAGCATCTGCTTCTGGGGAGCCCTCAGGAAGCTTTCAATCATGGTGGAGGCAGATCCAGAACAGGCTCATTACATGGCCAGAGCAGGAACAAGAGGGCCAGAGCAGGAACAAGAAAGCCAGAGGGGAAGGCGCCACACATCTTTAAACAACCAGATCTCGCAAGGACTCACTCACTATCATGAGGACAGCACCAAGGGGGGGAATGCTGTTAAACCATCCACAAGAAATCCTCTCCTCGCATAATTCAGTCATCTCCCGCCAGGCCCCACTCCAATATCGGGGATTACAATTGAACGTGAGATTTGGGTGGGGACACAGATTCAAACCACATTAAGTGGTAATGTTGAGGCTTGAGTTATTTGATGCATGTTCATCACCTTGTGTGTGGGCAGTAAGCATGAATTTCCTTTCCTTTTCTATTTTGTAGAACTGGGGTTGGGGAGAATTCCTCTACCTCCCAGGTTTGTTGGGGGTGGGGGGCTTTGTCATGGCACACTGAGAGCTCTAAGGCCTGGAGAGAGGGCCGCTGTGTACCTGGGTGTCATCTTTGGCTCTGCCAAGGAAAGGGCAGGTGCTGTCCCTGCATCTGGGTTGTGACTGCAGACTGGTCAGGTAGTGTCGGCAGGGGAAGCCTCATCCAAGTCCTTAGGCTGCGTGGAAGGGACAGGTCAGGGGTGAAAATGTGCGTCTCATTCACAGCTGTGTCTCCAGTTCCTCGAACAGCATGTCACCCTGCATGGGACTCAGAAATAGACTAAATGCTAGAACATCACAGTCTCTCTGCTCTAAAAGAATAACAAAGACAAAATGCTGGTTTCAGCTAGGGAAAAAGAAAGGAAGGAAGTAAACATGGCTCCCCAGGAGAAGCCAGGACAGAGATGATTCATGAACATTCTTTTGGAACGCATGAAGAATGCATGCCGTTGATTTTAAGAATTATGTTTTGCAAACCTCTAGATATTTTAAAATACGAAAAGGCTGCCCAGATGAGAGGAGACGTGGATGTTATGGAATTAAGAGGGGATTTAGCAGTCCCACAGATCAGCTTTCTGCCCAACACACAAATTCCCTCCCTAACTTCCCAGCAAGTCGCTGTCTGCGTCTAGCCCTGTATGCTGTGACCACCATGAAAACATGTGCAGACATTTGATTATGTTCACCTCAGGTCTTCTCTTACCTCAGTCCCCACTTTTGCTGCAGTTCTCATGTGCTGGACACCATACTGGGCTCTGGGGGTGCTGGGCAGGTTGCTAGGATGAACAGAAATGGACAGGATTGTGCCTTCCTGGGCCATTGAACCTGATGGCTGCTTCTCCTTTCCCTCCTGTGGTCTGGCTTCAGGTTCCCTCCCCACCCTGGCCTCCTTAAAGGCCCCTGGGATGACCCTCTGTGAAGGTGGTCCTGGCTCTGAGCGCCCCACTCAAGCTCCAAGTAGACCAGGGCGAGTGACTCCTCATCCAGGCACCAGGACTGCGGCACTGTGACCTTGTGATGCTCCGTTTAAATAGTCAGATTACATCATTGACTTACTCACCTACAGCCGCCTTCTTTCCTGTCTCCTGCTGTTACTCCGCACCTCTTCCATTCCATCCAACACAGCTGGGTTTCTGGACCTACGCTACAGGACTCTTCGTGGGTCTCTAGTGAACTCCTTCCATTACATTTGGCCCAGGATCGCAACTTTTTTTGACTTTCTTGGTTTTCACTCTGTTATCTGGTTTATAGACTGCCCACCTCGGCTTCCCATCAGGCATGCATTAGATAAGCATACCCTTTGTGTCTTCATTTGAGTCATTGATCATGCCCTGGGCACCTTGCCCAGGGGTCATTCAAGGTTAGCATTGGTCTCTTAATCAGCTTCTTGAATGTGTGATTCAACCAGTTATGGATTCTGCTAACCTCCACAGTAGCCACTTGTATTTATCCATCTTGTATACATAGATAACATGAGAAATTTTGTCAGATGCTTTGCTGAAATCCATATTATTTCAGCCTGCCTTAATCTTTGATACACTAGATTTTCTAAAATAAGTGGGATTTGGTGGGCAGATTATCTGCTTAGCAGAGTCTCGCTGGTCCTGGTGGCACTTGCTTCTCTTTGGAGCCTTCCTGTGCTGGTGAGAAGGGCACTGTGAGAGCCCCACTCCTCTCAATTCAGCTGCCACTGTGAGCTTCAGCCCATTGGATCCCATCACCTCCTCTTTGTTTCCTCTGAGTTTATTAAAATCTATTTTCTAGGCCATGTGTGGTGGCTCACACCTGTAATCCCAACAGTTTGGGAGGCCAGAAGTTCGAGACCAGCCTGGACAGCATGGTGAGACCCCTATCTCTACAAAAAATAAAAGTCTGTCTTCTAGAAGAACATAGGGAGCATCTGACTGTGCCCCTCCTTCTATCGCAAACTCTCAGACGGTGGTGGTCTGTCCTGAGGCTCCCGTCTCTGTCGCTTTACCAGACAGCTCCTCCTTGCAGTCAGGATTAGGTCCAAGCAGGTCTCCTCATCTCCTCTGCCACTGGTCCAGTCAGGAGCGTGTGGGCCGAGGGGTGGAGTGAGGCTGTGAAAGTCCTGAGGGCCTGCCTTGCTGCTGCCTGTTGCTCCTCAGACATTTCAGGAATGGGTCTTCCTTCCCTCCCAGTGGCTGCTGTGGGGCATCCCACAATGATCTCACATCTCATCTTTGCCTCCTCACTAAGGTGTTACCGCTGAGCCTGCCTCAGGGCCAGAAGGTGCCCTTACCCAGACACCTCGACGCCTTCATGTGGAGCAGGTTGGCCATGGGCCCCACCAGCTCCCCAGGGTGCCCCAGAAGGTCTGGGAGGGAGGGCTTCACTGCTGGAGGCAGGTGTGGGGAGGGCCTGCAGACAAACAGGAAGTGCCTCTGAGGGACTTCAGGGCCCACTGGGAGACGGGGTGAGCACCTTGCCCACTCCCTGCAGTCTCTCAGTGGCTAAGGGAGGGCCTTGTCCTAATCATATATGGGTGTGTGTATGCATATACATGTGTATACACTTATAATGGAAACATATAATTTATAACTTACATATTCTATATACAAAATACAAATCTATAATCTATGTAAAGGCATATTTTTACATAATATATGTGATATGTATATTTGTGTGTTAGGCTGTTCTTACGTTGCTGTGAAGGAATACCTGAGACTGGGGCATTGATAAAGAAAAGAGACTGAATTGGCTCTTGGCCCACAGTTCTGCAGGCTGTGCAGGAATCAGGGCACTGGCATCTGCTTCTTGGGAAGCCCCAGGAAGCTTCCAATCACGGTGGAAGGTGAAGGGGGAACAGGCATATCACATGGCCAGAGCAGGAGTGGGAGAGAGGGCCAGGGGAGGTGCCATGCACTTAACCAGATCTCGTGAGAATCAGTCACTACCGTGAGAACAGCACCAAGCCATGAGGGATCTGCCTCCATGAGCCAAACACCTCCCACCAGGGCTCATCTCCAACACTGGGGATTACATTTTAACATGAGACTTGTCAGGGACATATATCTAAACTATGTCGATATATATACAAAAAAATACTATTGTTGATAATCTAAGTTTTACAAGTGTATAGTCCATTTTCATACTGCTATGAAGAAATACCTAAGACTGCATAATTTGTAAAGAAAGAGAGGTTTAATGGACTCACAGATCCACATGGCTGGGGAGAGCTCACAATCATGGCAGAAGGCAAAGGAGGAGCAAAGGGACGACTTACATGGCAGCAGGCAAGAGAGCATGTGCAGGGGAAACTCCCCTTTATAAAACCATCAGATCTCATGAGACGTATTCACTCTCATGAGAATAGCATGGCAAAAACCCACCCCCATGATTCAATTACCTCCCCCTGGGTCCCTCCCACGACTCGTCAGGATTATAGGAGTCATAATTCAGGATGATATTTGGTTGGGGACACAGCCAAACCATATCCACAAGTTACTTTTTTCTCCTTGATTTGTATTTAAAGCCCTCAACTCAAAGCAGCCAGTCTGGGCAAACCCTTTCTTCCTTATCTCCTAGCTGACTAGTGAGGCAAGAGCGCAGTGTGGCAGGAGGCCTGGCTACTGTGTTCAGAAAGCCAGGCTTATAGGACCACCTGTGTTTCTAGATCCTTCTCTTTCAAAGACATGACCATCAGTTGGAAGGAAAAAGAAACACACCCTACTTGTGGGAGCAGGGAGAAACTGCTTCACGGGTGAGGGGGTTGACTTTGGAGCGATGGAAATGTTTTGGAACTAGATGGAGGTGGGGACCGCACACCGTTGTGATGTTCTAAACGCCACTGAATTGTTCACTTTAAAATGGTTAATTTTATATGAATTTTTAAAAACATTTCCCTCCCTGCTTAGATCTTCCCAGTCCCTGGAAGTGATTCCTAGGCTTTTTCCATCCATGGCTTTCATCTCCAGCAGCAGCAGGCGGGGGTGGCAGCGAGCAGGGTCCCCAGGTCCTGAGAGAGGTTAGGCACTTGCCCCAGGCTGGAGCCCCCTACCCAGTTCCCCAGACCCCCGTGCATGGGAACAGCAGCCCTCCCTGTCCAGCACAGCCCCTGAGCCCCCAGGCCCTGCCCCTGGACTGGAGACCTGGAACTCAGAGGTGACTCGCACATGCACCTGCCGGAAGAGGAGAGGAGACACAGGCCTGGCCAGACCCCAGGGAGAGCCTCGGGGAAGGCATGCTGCAGGAGAGGCACTCAGAAAACTGGGAAGGACAGTTGAGGTGCAAGCAGAGAGGGAGGAAGGGATGGGCAAGCCAGGAAGAGGGTCAGATGCAAGGGGCCAGGGCCTTCAATGCCAGTCGAGACCCCCATCTTGGAAATCCTGCCCTTCTCTGTCCATTGGAGGCACAGACAGTACTGACAGCCTCTGACTAGGGAGGCCTCCCATGGGAGGAGCCCCCATTCCTCTCTGCCATCCCCAGTACTTCCCAGCCCCCTCAGGTCCTGGTGTAATCAGGTCTTTGCACATCACCTTACCACCTTTTTAACACACAGGTTCCCTAAACATACAGTGACATGTAGATAGAAACAACTGTCACCAGTGAGAGGCAGTTCTTCACCCCCAAATACTAATAAGGTCTTTAAAACATCAGAGGCAGAAAGCCTGGGGCATGAATGGAGAGTGGGTTCTACAGGGGAGCAAGGAAGGCGTGGTCTCCAGCTTGCGGGTGTGTGCAGAGGCTGAGCTCGCTGAGAAACTCCCCGGCATTGGGTCCCATGCCTGTGAGCACTCACTATTTCGGGAGCCTGTGCGCAGTACTTGGGCATGCAGGGAGGACTCTGCTGCGGACCCTGCTGTCTGTCTAGCAGGCAAGAGAAGCCGTGGAAGAGGTGGGTGTGTGCAGAGAGCGGGAAGTGAGGACTGTGACGGGTGAAAACAGTTGGCTTTGGGACTTTACTGGGGAGGTCAAGTAGCCTGTACTATCTAGAGCTTTGGGGCCACTGCTGCCTACCTTTGTGACCCCAGCAAGCACCGACTTCTCAGAGCCTCTGCTTCCCAATCTCTAAAATGATCAGAAGTGTTACGAGTGCCCAGCCCATCTCAGCAGCACTGGGAAGGGCCTGGAAGTCAGGTCGGGCCCACGGTGGCGGGAGCTGGCACACCTCTTCCTGGATATCCAGTGGGACTCTGCCCCCCTCTAGAAGGCTTTGTGGCTCTTCGAGGCTCCTTTATTCATTGCCAAACTTTTTCATCTGTGAAGCAGTGCACACGCATAGGTGCTCAGAGTTCACGCACAGGTCTGCATGCGGGATGTACTGAACGAGATTGAGGCCCGAATGCGGGACATACTGAATGAGATTGTTTGGGGCCTTCCCCTCACCCCACTTTCTGGGGAAGTGCTGCCTGTTTGGGCCCTTTGTCCCGTCTCTTCCGGCAGCTCACAGCAGGTTGCCAGCACCACCTGAAAAGGCCTCTGACCAGGAGTGTCTGAGTCCAGCAACCACACTAGACAGCACCCCTGCTAAGAAAGGAGGGTGCAGGGAAAGCAGCGGCTGCTGCCACCTGTGCTGTGTCTTTTTCTTCATGCTGACCCAAGAAGGTTTCATTTCTTTCCTTCCCTAAAATAAAGCATGAATGAGTTCTATGATGTTATATTTCTGTATGAACATAGCATGAGCCATTCAGCTTTTCTTGCCGATTGGGAGGATCTGTCCCAAGTTTCTTCTCCTTCTCTTATGTCCTTTCCTCTTGCTTTGTTGCTTTCTGCTTCTGCTACTCTTCTTTGTTAGGACTGAGAAAAAATATATATATATGACCACTGAAGGTTCCAGAGAAGTCATCATTCCAGGAGACATTGGGGGAAGCAAAGATTGTCGCTCCCGGGAGCGCACGGCCCGGTGCTGCCCCCACACTCTACCTGGCTTCCATTCTGCTCACTCCATTTCTCCCTGAAACCACAATTTACCGCAAAGCCACCACCTCAGGGTGCGGCCACCCCTGACTTTGGGGCTCCGCATCCCTGCACTCATGACCAGGCCCCGCACGACTACGGCTGCATGTTCCCAATTCTTCCCAGACCTAATGGAGAAGCTGACACTGGAGAGGCCCCTACCACTGTCCCAGCAGCCACATGCTGCCGTGTTGGCTCTGCGAATGCTGGCGTCACATCTCATCCAGTGTGACCTGTTCCTCAACGTGGCAGGATTTCCAGTCCTGGTGTGGCACCAGAGTCCTCCTCTCTGAGGTCGTAATTCGTAGAGAAGTGCTCACTTATGGAGGCACACCCTGGGTCACTTTTGTCCGTGTGCTTTTGATAGTGATCCCCTGGGACAGGGTGGAGGGAGGGGCGGCCACAGAAAAGGAACCACACCCCTGGGCCCCTGGTTTTTCCGTTTGTTGCATCCCCGTTCCATGCCCTTTCTCTCGTGTCCTGTTAAAATTGAGCACACTGGCGAGCCTCAAGTCAGCGCTTGATGCCCTGGGTCTGAGCGACTGAGAGTCAGTGACAGCCACTGTCGCCCCCACTTGCCAAGCACCCGCTCTGTGCCAGCGCTGGCCAGGCGCCCCACCCACTCCACTTCTGATGCATAGGCACCCTGTCATGTAGGCAGTGCTGTCTTTTTAAATGTAACTTCAGTTTTTCATCTTTTAACTTCAGTTGCTCATCTGCAGTCACCAGCTGAGATCTGAACCCAGCCAATCTGACTCCTGAGCTCCTCTTTCCTCCCACTTAGACTTTTCCCCTGAGCCCAACAGCACCTTAGAGCATGTCTAATGCACGTGCCTACTGCCTTCGTCTCAGTGCAGCCTGTCCCCACCAGCTGTGTCACCTTCACCCGGCTGTCAGCCCTTGGTGACTCTCCCGTTACAGATCAGAGACCAGATTCCAGGGGTGGAGAGTGGGGGTTCTAAACCAGCCCCTCTCTGCTCCTAGAGCTCTTGTCTACACAACTGCTTGGTGCTCCAGGGATGACGAGGCGCCTGCCTCTCTCAGCATGTTGTGTGTCCTGGCAACAAGGGTGGGATCTGTCCTTTTTCATAGCTCCTGCACACCT
Organism: Chlorocebus sabaeus; assembly: GCF_047675955.1. NCBI lineage: Eukaryota > Metazoa > Chordata > Mammalia > Primates > Cercopithecidae > Chlorocebus > Chlorocebus sabaeus. The sequence continues at coordinate 101,874,217 of NC_132915.1, forward strand.
GTGCTAGATGTCACCTGGCTCCATCCAGTGACGGATTCATATTCTCTGTTTCGACATCTTCGGTTGCTGGACAACTAAAAGCCATCTTCAGTACCTTTAATGCCATCTTTTTTTTTTTTCTTCTTTTGCAGCAATGGATGGTGTGCCTTTTATGATTTCAGAGAAGTTTTCTTGTGTTCCAGAAAGTGTAAGTGTTATGCATGATCGCCCTTCCCCTCTGCCACCCCCAGCCTGAGGTCCCTCCATCCTGATTTACACAACACGCAGGGCTATTCTGGTGGCACTCATGCTCCTTCCCCCACTGGAATCTTGTCTGTCTGCATGTCCTCTCTTCACTGGGAGCTGAACCCCACAACCCAGTGACAGGAACTCCTGAGGTTGGGTCATGTGCATCTCTGGCCCTATCAGCCAGTGCCCCAGGTAGTAGATGTTTGAGAAATGAAGACAACAACAGCTGGGGGATGGGAAAGTAGCAAGAGGCTGTCAGACAAGCTCAGGTGCACCGAGCCTTTGCCATGCTGCACGTGATTAACCCGACCTGAGCTTCCCTGGTTGTGAATGTTCTTTGTCTCCCAAGTCCAACTTAGTAAGTTTTGTTGTTTGTTATTTAAGGATGACAGTTTCCTGTGGAAAGGAGGCTGCCTCATTTTCCCATTGTCATTGCTGCATTCTGCGCTCTGGCATGGGGGCCGCCAGGCAAATGTGGTGCCTCTAGCTGTGGTCTCCTGCCCACACCAGGCCACCATGGACCTCACCATCCACATCAGCACTCTCACACAGGCCAGGCCCACACCATCTTTATCAGAGGGACCGAGTGAGCTGGCTGGAACCAAGGGCCGACTTCAAACCCCCTGAGGGCGGCCACCCTGCATGGCAGTGGGGTCTCTGCCTCTCACTGCTAGGGTCGGCCCTCTGATGATGCCAGCCCCCAAGCTGGCAGTGGCCCCCTCCCAGCTGCACAGGCTTGGCCCACGCTGGCTCAACAAACCCGTTTCTGGTTTTGATCCTTTCTGCAGAAGTTGGCCTTGAGTAGCTAATAAACATGAAGGCCCCAGCTTGGGCACAGCTAAAAAATCCTTCAGTGTTTTTCTTGGATCCAGCTTAAAACCACCCGGCTTGCGATTTGACCTGCTCTGTAGTTTCCATTTTCGTGAAATAGAATAGGCCTCCTCTGAACCCTTCTGGTAAGCAGCTTAATCTTGAAAAATGCTCGTGACGTGACATGCGGAGCTCGAGTAACTTCAGCCGACTCCACAGGGCCGCGTTGCCATGGCGACGCTGGCGCCTCTCCCGCCGTTCCCTGAGAGAGGCTGCTCTGTCCTGCTCACCAGCTCCAGTTGGGAGAATTTAGTGGGGTGGTTAGAGCCTAATGACAGAGCAGCTGCACCTCTGCTGGGTCCCGGGCAGCATGGGCAGGCGGCCCCGCTCTCGCGCCCCTCGGGCTGGCAGCACAGAGAGCACCACACTGTTCCGTGGCTACCGGCAGAGCAGCCGCCAGCGAAATGTGTGGCTCGGTGGCCCCGTCCCAAGATCGCCCTCGCGAATGTGCTGCTGCCGCCTCGGCCAGGGCTCCAAGGCCACACAGCCAGGCCCGGTGCCCTGCGCTCCCTGCACTTCTCAATGCAGTGCCCCGCAGCCCCGCCAGGGGGCTGTCGCTTTGAATGGACGAGGGAATGAGGAAGGGATTTAACCCGCAGCTGCATCGCCAGGAGGCGCTGAGACCGGTTTTGAGTCTGGGTCCTCGGACCCCAGAGCCGGCCCCGCAGGAAACCCCTGCTGGCTTCGCAGAGGCTCCAGCTCCACTCCCACCCCTGGGCTATCGCCCTTCAGAACCATGAGAGCCCTGGGGTTCTGTCGAAGGCCCTCAGGTTTAGCCTGGGCCCCAGGAGGCTGGGCCAGGGACCCCTCTGGGGAACACAGAACACTTACGTGCCCAGCAGGGACTCAGACCAGGAACCACATAGACTGGACACACTCCGCCCTCCGAGCCTCTCAGTCCAGGCTTCTGTGGGCCTCCAGCTCACTCACTGCCCTGTGTATTTGATTTTTCATGCTGTCTGTTGAAAAGCCAGCATTTTTTTTAAGTCTGCAATCTTCATGAAATTATAAAAACTCTCCTTAAAATGCAATGTTATCATTTTTTACCACATTGATTTCTCAAATGATAATTGATGGGCAGTTGTTTCATTTACCTGGCATTTCCAAAGACCTGGAATCCCCCCAGCTCCTGCCCTGGATTCCCCCTAAGGAACTCTTCCTCCCTGGAGTTCCTTCAACCTCCTGCCTTACCCAGACACAGTGGCTGGGCGGCCTCGGGGGAGAGCCTGGGCACCTCCAGTTTACAGCTGCAGTGAGAAAGAGCAAATCTTGCCTTCGTGTTCCGCTGGCAGGGGGAGAAGAGAGGTGAAGCAGGGCAGCCATGGTCAGTCCTCCAGGAGACCTGGACCCCTGTGAGTGCCACCGACCACAACTAAGCAGAGGTCCCGCAGCACAGGGGCTGGCACCTTGAGGGCCACATTCCTGCAGCAGGCTATATTGTCACTTCTGCCACCCCCACGCATGACCGAGAATCCCACTGACTGTCTTCCTGTGGAAAGTGGGTGGAGAAACACTAGATCACACCATGGCTTGAGACGTTACCATTGTCATGCATAAAAGTAAGTGTGGGAAGAGCATTTTCCAGCCATTTAAAAGGGTGACTTCATCTGTATTTTCAGATGCAGCCCTTTGATCTCCTGGGAATCACCATCAAATCTCTAGCAGAAATCGAAAAAGAGGTAAGCAAGCCATCAGGGGAGGGGAGGGCAGGCCTGGGCCATCACCCGCACACTGGCATCTCTCGTGTTCCCCTAGGGACCCACTCCAGGAGAGGGACAGGTGGAGGTGTCCCTTTCTTCTGAGAAAAACACTTTCGTTTCACCCAAATGTGTTCCTTAGATAAAGTAACTTGATTCTAATGTATTTCCTACTTCCAGTCAAATATGACCCACATCTTGTCTTCTCTAAGTCAGAAGGTTTTACATGACAAACGGAGCCTCAGTTCTCCTTTTTTAAAGGAAGTCTCAGCTTTGGGAAGGTGGAGGTTGGAAGACAGGCACCAGGTTGACTTTTCTTCCTCCATTTGTTTTGTTTTATTATTTGCCACCAGGAGGAGTTTCGGGAAATGACCGAGCCTCTCCACGATTTAGGGGCAGGTCAGGGAACCTTCCACTGTGCTTCATAAGCTGGAACGCATCTGGCAGCCTGGCTTCAAACAGTTTGCACGTTTTCCTAATAAGAAAGAAACCCGGGACTGGTGTGCGGATGATAACTCTGAGGAAAGGGGGTTGAGTCAGACCACCAGGGCCCTCCTGTTTCCTTAAGACAGCACAGGGTGTGTGGCGTCTTTTCTGTAGAGCGGGTTGTTAAGCAGTCACACGCCACAGCCAGCTCTCCTCCGAGAGGAACATTCATCTCAAAGATGGAAATGGTAGAACCATTTCAATATTCTCCATTCCTTGGGGTTTTCTCTCGTGTACCCAGCTAGCAGAAGCCGGTTGCATTATTGAAAGATGGCTGAATCAAGCAAAATTGAATCAATGTAGTACAACAAATTTCGAAACCTGTCATAGCAAAAACAAGACAAAAAAGTCCCCCTTTGTCTTTGATTTTCAGTCAATCATAAAAACCAACCTGATTGTCATATATAGATTTTTCTTTTTTTTGATAACTCAGGGAAAAAATGGCTGGCTAGGACATTAGAAACATAGGCGTGCATAAAATTTCACGCCTGCCCCTCTCAAAGCAAGGGAGCTGTGGGTGGCCGTGAGGTCCACCTGCTTATGGACGCCCCATTTGCACAGGACCCTGCGTGGGGTGCAGCCCAGGGGATGTGGGCAAGGCCTCAGAGGGGCTGCGGCTGCCACAGGTGGTCACCAGGGCAGAGGTTACACTGACATACCTCCAGACCAGCCCCACTCCACCGTGGACGGGGGCAAGTCCCATCCCCACTGTTGACCCTGGGATCACGGCAGAGCCTGTCTCATGCGGTGCTTTGTGATGCCAAATGGGTATAGGTGGGACGTGCCGGTAGCAAGGGCCCCAGCGTTGGGCCATCTCCCCTCCCATTCTGCACCGGCCTGCCTGTGGGCCTAACAGTGGCACCGTTTAAGCACCTGCTGTGCGCTCAGCCTAGGGCCTGAGGCTTTCCATACATGATCACTGGTTCCTACCCCAGGCCTCATTCCTCCCTGCGTCATGGGGAGAAATGGAGACTCCGAGAGCTGGAGTAACTGGCCCAAGGCAAGATGGAGACCTAGTGCGTCGTTCTCCAAATCCTCTCCACTGTGACGGAAAGTGGTGGCTCTGTGTCCCTCCAAGGGGGCGCTCTAGGCTGGTGGGAAAATGGGGCCTAGGAGGCCAGTCAGCCTAGTTCCTGACCCTCGTGGGCCTTTGAGGTACTGGGGTGGGGTGAAGTGGGTGAGGGTCCCAATGTGGGGCCCAGGGCGTGTGGTGGGAACCTGTAAACCTTATTCTCTTCCCCACTCTAAGGACTGAAATCTGTGATTCATTACAATGTAGTGTCTCAATGTCAGGCTCTCCGAGTCACAGTGTGGCCACCCCTAGGAGGTGCAGAGCCAGGGGTGGGGGCACACCCCGGAGTCAGTGCCTGGCTAGAATTTCAGATCTTCCACTGACTTTTCTGAGCCAACATTTCTTTTTCTGCACAATCAGGATAGTAATAGTGCTTAGTCCAGAGTCTATGTGGGTTTAACTGCAAAGGTCCAGTGAATGGCCTGGACCATTGCCTGCCTCAGTGGCCGCTGGCTGCCACCATTATCACAGCCACCGCCATCACCATCGTTACCATTCTCCTTGTCCACAGAGAAGGGCGTGAGTCGGCACAGGCCCATCCATTCCGCTGTCCCACTGCTCTGTTGCTGGGGCCGAAAGCGCCATCCCTACGGACCAAAGCCAGCTGTATTTCTTGGTTTTAGCGACGGGTTTAAAAAAAAACAGGTCTGGGCCAGGTGTGGTGGCTCACGCCTGTAATCCCAGCACTTTGGAAGGCTGAGGCAGGCGGATCACCTGAGGTCAGGAGTTTGAGACCAGCCTGGCCAACATGGTAAAACCTCATCTCTACTAAAAATACAAAAAAAAAAAAAAAGCCGGGCGTGCGTGGTGGAGCACATCTGTAGTCCCAGCTACTCAGGAGGCTGAAGCAGGAGAATCACTTGAGCCCAGGATACGGAGGTTGCAGTGAGCCGGGATTGCACCATTGCACTCCAACCTGAGCGACAAAGTGAGACTCCATCTCAAAAAAAATAACAAGACAGGTCTGTATTTGCTATTAAAGTAAATTAAAGTCGATGTAAAGAAACGTGGGGAGTGGGGAGAGGTTTGAACCTTAAAACAGGGTAGAAAGCCATATCAAGTATCGCCGCAGTCGAGAGCACCACAGAGTTTTTCATTTAACTTGAGGATTTAAAAGTTCCTTATACCACCCGTTCACGTGCACAGCCATTCGTGTAACGTTGATGTCCACACACTCTGGCCAGCTGGCTCCTTCCGCAGCCGTGGCAAAGGCTTTTCTCCATAAATAAACCTGAAGTTGCCTCTTTTAGCCACTGAACTCGGCATTGCTCGTGGGAGTTGGGGGCTCAAGGAGAAGTGCCCGGAACCAAGCGACTGGCTGTCACTCTTGGGCTCTGCGAGTTTGGCCCTGGCGTGGGCTGAGTGTCCCCTGGGTCGAGATGAGTTTGATTTTGTGCCTTTCCTTTATAACAGGTCTGTCTGCCCTTGGTGAGGAGCCTGGGGGTGGAGAAGTCTCTGCTCAGAAATTTGCTTTGCTCACTGTAAACCTTGGTATTTTATACCATTAAATTAAAAAAAAAAAAAAATAGAGTAAATACAAGTGGGAGACTGCTTTTAGGTTCAGGGGCACAGACCTTTGACCACGCTCCCACTCGTTCAGAACAGCTCCCCAGGCTCACCCGGGATTCCCAAACAGGGTGGCGAGCCCGGCCTCCGGGGAGAGGCTGCTCTGTACCAGGCAGGTGCTGCCCTTCACGATCCCTCTGAACCCCGTGGGAGGACGTGGGGTCCACCCATTTACAGAAGGCTGGACCCAAGAAGTTAAGTGACTGGCCAGCCTCCCACAGCAGCAACCCAGAGCTGAGCAGTGGAGCTGAGTGTGACCTGGCTGAATACATGACCGTCTTTATCTACTACAGAGTGGTCCCAACTTGAAGGGAAATAGAAGTGTGAGCTCTGAGGCAGCACTGTCCTGTCCTCCCAGAACTGCAGCCAGTGTCCCTCCTGCCAGTGTTAACTGTCCTCACCATGCCCTGCCTGGGAGATGTTTCTGAATTGAAGCCCAAACACAGTTGCCACCGTTCAGCTTCAGGGACGGTCACCCTCCCACAAACCGTGTGACCCTGTGTACTCTGAGCATGGAGGTGAGGAACATGGGCAGCCAAAGGGAGCTCCCCAGAGCCAGCCAAGCACAGCTGCCCCCACCCCCACAAGGACACAGATGGCCTGGCCCAGGAGCTGCCCAGCACTGATTGACAAATGGGGTATCACCTGGTTAGGGGTGGGCAGTGTCCCTCAGCCCCCAGCATCCTGAGGGGCCCCAGGGAGCATGCGCTGCTGGGCCCGCACAGCCAGGCTGCCCTAGAGAACTGGAAGGGGAGAGCCCATTCAGACGCCGGTGTCTGTAGGGACCCTCGTGGGCTGTGTAGACAGTGGACAGGACACAGTCTCCCAATGTGGATGCCTGGGGTAGGGGACAAATCTGCCATATAGGTTTAGCTCTGGGGCAAGTTCCCAGGCACCCTCACCCCCAAAGTGGAGCACAGGCCTGCTCATCCCAGCCCAGCGCACGGCATGGTGCAGTGGTCAGGGCACCTGGCAGCTGGTGGAGCATGGTTAGAGGTGGCTGCTCTGCTCTTCACCAGGGTCTCCCCAGGAGTCGTGGTACCTGATGCCCTTGGGTGAAATTTCACCAAAAACGCCCAAGGATGGTCATGTTTTAAAGTTAGAATCAATATATGGGCCATTGAGCAAATTTTGAAGAACAGGATTTTTTGACAGACAAAAAACCTTCCATGATTCCGTGATGGCGTGGGTGGCTAAAAGTGAAGGAAGCCATAATTCATAGAGAAATTCCAACTCAAACGCCGTCACCCTGCTGGCTCCCCATGACAGAGCAGCGGCCTCCTGCCTGGCCGTCTTCCAGCGGCCCTGTGCTCCTGCCACCTCTGTCACCTCGCACCCAGAGCAGGGGCTTTGCCGTCCTCCCAGGGCCTGCATACATGAGTCCCAAGCATGAGGAAGTGAATTTTTACCTCATCTTCTCTCAGCCAGGGAGGTGACCAGGGGCTGGTCAGTACCAGCCTCGTGGCCACTGTGGGCAGTTTTCTGGTCCTGGCCCCACCTGTCCATGCCTTGTCCCCTCCCCTCCAGTTTAGCTCTGCAGGAGGGCAGTGGGTGACCCGGTGGGGCTGTTGTCCCTGTGAAGCCCTTACTGTTCTCCAGACAAAAGGCTGTCTGTGTCCCGGAGCCTGGAAAGTGTAATTTCGCAGCCAGCGCCCATGATGAAGCATCTTCTCTGGGCGTGAGGAGATGGGCGTATAAATATTCTCTGTCTCTGCCGCTCTTTATTTCCCTGGTAAGCAGTTGCCCCATTTCTCCAGCTGATGGATTCCCCATCGCAGCCAGGGTGGGAGCTGCCTGACTCTGCAGTCCAGGCAGCAGCTTCTAAAATAATCCTCATGTCTTGGTTACCTGTGTATCCTCCCTCCCCGCCTGCAGTCCCGCCCTGGCATCCCTGGAAGACCTCACCATCCCGGCCAGGAGGCAGCAGCGTTGGGTGTGGGTTTCAGGCTGCGTGCACCCGCAAGCCTTGTGAGAACAGGAGTGAACCTTTCCTGCAGTGACAGGGCACCGGGCAGTGGAGAAGTCCAGAGCGACCTCCAGCCCCAGGTGGAGCCGTTTGTACCAGCTGCCAACCTCAGCAGAAACCACAGTGATCCCCATTCCCTTCCGGGGGTGCCACCATCAAAACTGCGGCAGAGGAAGCACTCATTAGCCTGCTGCGCTCCTGGTGGAGCAACAGCCTCCATTTTCATTCGACTTTAAAGCCGAAAGATGAGGGAGGGTCTCATTAGTAAAGGGACACTCTAATATTAATCACCCCCTTAAAATTGACAAGGGAGGCAGTTCATTTAACCACTTAATTGCTGCAGGTTTTTATGGGCTGCTGTTTGCAGACATATTTAATGAAGAAGTTATAAATCTAAGGGAGCTTACAATTTTAATTTTATACCTAAATATTTTCCTTGTTCTCATGTTTGTAGTCAATCCTCAAGAGTGTAGTCACGTGGAATGTTCTTTAAATGAACATATTTGCTAACTGGCGTGATTTCAGTTTTTAAAACATTGGTTCCAGCAATTAGGCATTTTTTTCAGTTCCCAAATGACTAGAGAAATTCGTCTTGATTATAATTGCTCTTAGCCACGCATATCTAATTTGTGTCTTTTTAAGTGTTAATTAGTAAACAGTTTGAGCTGACATCTTTATGTGTTTGTGCGTTGAAAAATGGGGCTTATTGCTTATTTAGCTTGGGGCCGATTCCACTAGTATTTACGTCACGACATTGAGGTGGAATTAACGAAAATGCATTTGGCAGCATGAGGTAAAAAGGATTTTTGAATTCAACTTTTAGATGTCCTCATTGCGCAGGCTTCTGCGGGTCTCTTCAAATATACGAGGTTAGTGTAGATTTGGGACCTATGTCCCACAGGAATAAAGTGAGGCAGATTTTTGTATCAGTAATGAAATGGCAGCGTCCCAATTTTATAAAAGCAAAATGTTCCTATTCCCGCACAATTGTTCATTCTTTCTACTTTTGGAAAGCTTTCCTGGTGCTTATTAAATGTTGAAGAATTTTGTGGCGCGAACTGGTGCAGCCTGAAAAATGTGTGGTCCCTTTGCACCATCTAGTGGTAGAATCTTAAACTGCAGCAGGAAATAAGGTGCCTGTGAGATTCGACATTTCACCACCCAGAATCTTTGTTATTTATTTGTTTTTCAGTTAGGAGGCTGAAATGTTTGGGGAAATAAATCTGCCTACCTCAGATATTCAAAGTTATGTAAATAAACAGAAGCCAACCAGTTCTCCTTTTTTTTAATATATTGCTAAAAGGCGCAAAACTGTCACCCAAATTCCTACAGAGCTGTCCCACTGAGCTGAGCTAATTCCAGCCCAAAACAAAGAAACGTAACGAATGAGTTAAGTAGATGGCCTTGCGGAAATCATGAGAGAAGTCTGAGGCTTCTTTTCAATACAGGATACAGCTTGGGACCACTGCTTCATAGACTCTACCAGCGGCTGACCACAGTGTAGGAACCAGTTTTATGCCACAGACAAGATTAATTCTCTTCCCATAAATTGTGGAAGTTCTTTTGGGCAGTTTATCATTCTAAGCAGCTCCCCTGCCGATCAGAATTGATTTTTTAAATATTTAGTGTTTTCCTGAGTACCAAAGTTGTCCATGTTTATAAAAATGCAAACATTACAGGAACATGTAAAAGGTGAACCTCCCGCTCCGTCCATTCCTGGGACACATGCACGCACGCACGCACCCACGCACGCATGCACACACACGCACGCATGCACACACGCACGCGCACACACGCACACACGTTCAGCTAGCTCGTGCAGTACCGCCGGCCGCGACCTGGCTTTGCACCATATAGTATGTCTTACACGTCTTCGCATGTTCCTTTGCAGATCAGCCTTACTCTTTTTAATGACTACATGTTGTTCCCTTTTATGATTATGCCATAATTTATCTAACCAATCCACTATCGACTGACTTTTGAGGTGTTTCCAATTATTCACTATTACGCCGCTGCAATAGATTTCCTTGTACACGTGCCCTGGCTCCCCTGGGTCTTTCCCTGGAAGAGGATGCATGTTACCATTTGCCTTTCAAACAGCATGGGGCTATTGGAAGTCCCACAGTGGTGCCCGAGGGAACCTTTCCTCACATCCTTATTCTAGCTAAGACTCACTGGGACCTTCATGTGCCCCTCCATTTAATTAATAATCTTTGCTTATTTTGGCCAGGTGCAGTGGCTCACGCATGTAATCCTCACACTTTGGGAGGCCAAGGTGGGAGGATCACTTAGGCCCAGGAGTTTGAAACCAACCTGAATGACCCCATCGCTACAAAAATAAAAAAGTTATCCAGACACAGTGGCTCATGCCTTTATTCCCAGCTACTCAGGAGCAGGCTGATGTGGGAGAATCACTTGAGCCCAGGAAGTTAAGGCTGCAGTGAGCTATCATTGTGCCACTGCACTCCAGCCTGGGTGACAGAGAGAGACCATGTCTCTTAAAACAAACAACAACAACAAAAAATCTTTGACCATTCTTCAAGTTAAACAACTTTTGAGATGCTTATGAGCCACCATGTTCTCACGTGAGCCTCTTCTGCTTGCTGCCTGCTCAGTTGTTTTCTATCAGCTTCCGTAGCTTTTGCATTGATTTTTAAGAGCTCTTTATGTTTTAAAGGCAGCAAAGTTTTCTCTATAAGTTCAAATACACATGCTTTAATCACTGTCTTTTCACCTTGTAAACGATGTGTGTGTTCTGCTGTACAAAAGTTTCAAAATGTTCATGGGCAATTTTCTCTTTATTTGGGCTTTGTGTCGTAGAAGATTATAAAAACATTCACCCCTGTTTTTCCTTATTATTTTACATTTTAAAATATGAAATACTTTTCAACTACTTAATCCATCTGAAATTTATTAGAAGATAAGAACTACAGACAACTTTATTTTACCCGAAAACTGGTTTTGGCTGGTTTTGTCAATATTGGCGATCTTTCTTTGACTCTTAAATGCTACTTTTATCATATATAAGTGGACCAGTGTACATTCTTCTTGATTCCGTTCTGCTCCATTATTCTATTTTTACATTATTATCACACTATTTTGAATCTTACAGCTTTACACTAAGTTTTAATATAGGGTAGGGTTGGTTCTCTCTTTTTCCCCCAGAATTTTACTAATTTTATTCACAGGACTCTTCTTCCAGTTGAACTTTAGAATCCTGCGGGGGAAGGAAGTTCCAGAAAGCCCACTCTAGATTTTTATTGGAACTGCATTGAGCACATGGTTGAATAGAATAGTAATTGGAATCTCAGATCAAGCATCTCTCCATCTGGAAACAAGGGATGCCTCTTGTTAGCCCAGGTCTTGGTCCTTTCTCTTTAGGTCGTTCCTAGCTGCTTTATGTCTTTTGTGGTTCTTGTGAACGAGGTATTTTTTCTCATTCTATTTTCTGTCACTTCTATGTCAAGAAACCATTGACTTTTGTGTATTATTTCTGGAGCTAGATATCCCTCTGGCTTCTTTTACTGTTTCTGATGGCTTTCCACCTGCATTTCATCGGTTCCCCAGGCAAGCAGTTACATCGCCAGCGAATGCCAAGGCCTCCATCCTGGCAAGGTGGTTGTCTTCCTGTGTGCCATTGTCCAACACCTCGGCAGGAACTTGTAGGTCCCCAGGCCTCCTTATGTCATCCATATTTTTAATGGAAGTTTGTAGTTTCAATATTAAAGCATAGTGCTGTGTTTTGACTTGCTATTTATAGACGTTGTCTTTTTTTTGTTGTTGTTAAAGCGTTAGCCATCTATTTCTATTTTCCTAAATGTTTTTATCAGAAATGGATGGTGGCTTTTGACAATTGTCTTTTAATCATCCATTGAGATGATTTTTTTTTTCTCCCCAGGCGTATTAATACGGTGGATTGTATTAATAGAGTTCCTAATTCTGAGAGTCTTGGAAGCCCCCTCCCCCACTGCCCTTTTGGGTCTTGTCGGCAGCCAATGTCATCCTAGCAGCCGCCACCACCACACAGCTTGTTCCCGTGGTGGCCCAGGGCATTCATCATATGAGTAAGAGAACCAGGCTAAGCCTGCAGAAATAAAGTGAAGCAGAGGTGACGTTTGCCAGGCAAAATCACCTGCCCTGGTTACCGCTGTGAGTCACACCCGCTCATGCAGAATTGAAGTCAAGGTGAACATCTCACCTTTTGCAAGTCCTTCAGAGGAAGATTTTCCTACCCTTTTCTTATGGTTTCTGGGAACTTTTGCACCTCTAGTTTTAGGTAAAGTAATGCCTACTAAGATGAACGAGTGGAAGGCTACTTAGCATGTGTGTAAAAATAAGCATCAAGACAAAGGGTGGGGAGGGCCCCTTCCCAGAGCACCTCACAGCTCTCATTTTCCACCCAGTAACCAGTACTGGCAATCAGTGTGGTTTTCAATCTCTTCTACAAACAATCTAGAAGAGGAGAAATACAACGACTCGCTTTTTAAGTGGTATTCAGGTGAATTCTAAAATGCTGACTCAAGGACCAGGGAGCCCCCCAGGGTTGTTTGCAGACACCAAAATAGCATTTAGGCTGGGCCTGGTGGCTCACACCTGTAATCCCAGCCCTTTGCCAGACCAAGATGGGTGGATCACTGGAGCCCACCGATCTTGAGAGTTTGAGTTTGAGATCAGCCTGGACAACATGGTAAAACCCCATCTCTACAAAAAGTACACAAATTAGCCAGGTGTGATGGTGCATGCCTGTGGTCCCAGCTACTGGGGAGGCCAAGGTATGAGGATCACTTGAGCCCAGGAGGTCAAGGCTGCAGTGAGCTGAGATGGAGCCACTGCACTCCAGCCTGGGTAACGAGTGAGATCCTGTCTCAAAAAAAAAGAAAGAGAGAGAGAGAGAGAGAAGAAAAGAAAAGAAAAGAAAAAGAAGAGAAGGGAAATGGCATTTATTCAGTGGCCAGGGCATCTGACAGTGCACAGCCCTGCCCAGAGCCCCCACCCAGAGCAGCACAGCTGGACATGCAGGTGCCACAGGGAGCGAGGGGTTGGGGAGAGCAAGGCATGTTTTTGTCTTTGTTCATCATGCAGCCGTCTTCATTTCCACCACAAAATGTGCTTTCTCCCATTTTTTGTTTGAAATACATAGTTTGAAATACATCTCAATCTATCTTTCATTTTCCTACTTTTAATAGTCCCAGGTACAAGAAACATTTTGCTTTCTTGCTGGCTGTGCCCGCATCATCCTATACATGCACACGCAAGACACAGTCACAGTGGTGAGATGGCAGTGGACGGTCTTCCCAGCTGGGCGCTTTGTAGGGAGTGCTGGGGACTGTGGCAAACTGGAGAGCACAGGCCTCTGGAAAGGAGGCCACCTCCACCCACCACCCACCACCCACCTGTGAGACTGAGGGTTTACTGGGTGAGAATGAGGGTCTGGAATTGTCATATCTCCCTATGTTTTTTTCAATAACATCTAGATAAATATTGGCATCCTATGCAAAGCCTTTCTACTTTTCAATGTTTATGACTATTGTGAAACACCACACAGGCCAGTGCTGTGTGAAGCTGCAGCTCGTACACTGCCTGCAGAGAGAAACAGACCAAATCACTAGACTTAGACTCAGTTTCATCATCCATAGGCATGACGTGCTGCGTGGACGGGCCCTGGGCTTGGTACTTGATGTGCATGAGTTACTGTACCATGGGATGGGCTGACATTCAGTCATGCCCAGAAGCCCCAGGGCTGTGCCAGCACAGTGCTGCTGACACAAGGACTAAAAACCAGGATGACCTTCTACCTGCCCAAGAACTGAGCCCCTAAACTAGCTGGTTTCTCTCCTTTGCATTGAGCTATACCCAGAGCCTGATGTGTCTCTGCACTCACCATAGACTTGTCCATCCACCCACCCACTTACCCACCCATCCATCCACCTACCAATCCATCCATCCATCCACCTACCCATCCACCCATCCATCCACCTACCCATCCATCCACCCACTTACCCCCCCATCCATCCACCTACCCATCCATCCATCCATCCACCTACCCATCCATCTACCTACCCATCCACCCATCCATCCACCTACCCATCCATCCACCCACTTACCCCCCCATCCATCCACCTACCCATCCATCCATCCATCCACCTACCCATCCATCTACCTACCCATCCATCCATCCATCCACCTACCCATCCATCTACCTACCCATCCACCCATCCATCCACCTACCCATCCATCTACCCACTTACCCCCCATCCATCCACCTACCCATTCATCCATCCATCTGCCCATCCCCCCACCCACCCATCCACATTTTAACCATCCACTCATCCACCTGCCCATCCACCCAGCCACCTACCCATCCACCTATCCATCCATACCCACCCACCCACTCACCCACCCATTCATCTACTCACCTACCCACCCTTCCACTCACCCACTCCCCATCCACCCACCGCTACCCACCCACTGTTCACTCATTCCTGCATTCATTCTAGGCCATGATCTCTACTGGGCTCTGGAGCTACAACTGAGGCTCCACAGCTGCCCTGAGCATGAGGAGGGTATGGAAAGTGTTGTGGTCCGTTTTCCCCGGGGAAGGAACACGCTTCCCAGAGCAAGTGTCCCTTTAGTGGTCCTTAAGGACAAGGAAGAGTGTTCCTGACACAACTGGCTGGGAGAGGAGGGGGAGCCACGCAGGGGAAAGACCTCTCCCCAGGATGTGGGGCTCAGGGCTCTGCATCAGGGTGGGGAGCTGGGAGTCACTTGCCCTGCTCCTGGACGCAGGCCAGGTCCTGGGTGGAAGGTGCTTTGTGAGCTAGGGTGCCCTGAAGGTGAGGGTGCTCTCCGGGCCCTGAGCCCAGGGGACAGGCAGCCTAAGGCAGGGTGTCCCTCACAGAGAGACCCTCAGCATTGTTATCGCCCTGTGGGAGACCCAGGCTTGGAGGAGACAGGAGCGGCTGGGTACCAATGAGGATTGACAGAATGACTGGGATGTGAACTAGTAGAGAGGAAGGGACTGGACTGGCAGATGGCCATGCATTTATTCAGTGACCCGGGCTGGGTGCTATGCTGGGCAGTGAGGACACAGCAGTGCCCAGACACACGGGCTTCTGCTCCTGGAGCTCTTGGCTCCAGGGAGCAGGGGCTGAACTAGCTGGAAGCAGGGGCGGAGGTGCCCTAGAACCACATGGAGCTGGTGGGGCCCTTATTCCCCACCTCCCAGCTGGATCTTTGGCTCCGTGCTTCTGGGTTGCGGTTCTCAGGTTAGAGCTCATGAACCATCTGGGCAGGCTGTTAGGAAAAGAGAAGCGGCTTCCCAAAGGGTCTGCAGGAGCCCTCACCCACCCCTCTGTCCACACCCCGCAGTGTGGTCATTGAAGGCGTCTCCTAGCTGTTCCCCAACCCGGAGGCCTTGGTCCAGTGGCGTGGCTTCATGGGACCTCGGCTCACTCCCCAGTAGTGGCAAGGGGGGTTCTGTCCTGCCAGATTATCCAGCTCCCTACTCTTGACCACAGGGGTCACAGCCCTGAGCTCCAGGCCCAGCTGCGGGGCCTCCCTCTCAAAGACAGCACTGAACAAGGAATCTGCCTCATCTCCGGGGCATGAGGTGGGCATCCTGGCTTCCCCCTACCCCCAAGGCCCACCTGCTCGTGAATAACCTTCCTCTGGTCCAAGCACTTTCTCGCGCTCTCTGGACCTGGGGCTTCCCGCTGGGTGGGCAGCCTCTCCAATGTCTCTAGAACCATGGCCCAAGTAGGAAGCAAGGACTCCCATGGAGAACATGGGAAGGCTCAGACCACAGAGTGTCAGGCGGCCCCAGGCCGGTGCCTTCCCCTCTGTGACCTCAGCCAGTCCCGCAGCTGCTGGAAGAAGACGTGCAGGGTTTCTAAACCGGACAGTTGCTCAGAATCACCTGGGTCCTTGTCGAAATACCGGCGCCCACACCCACTGAACTACTGCCTGGGGAGGGGCCCCAGAATATGCCTTAGAAAGCAGCGGGCAGCCCACCCTCGTCTTGCGGAAGAGGCCTGCAGGATGGGGCCGTGGGACCCTGAAGGCCCCTCTTGGGAATACAGCGCTTCAGGCCTTGCCGTATGACGTGGGCAGTGTGCTGGGCCCTGCCTCTCTCCTCCTGCAGTGTTTCAGAAGCCAGGGCTGCATTCCTCATCTTCAGGAAACAGATGAGGACATGGAGCCCCTTGTGTAAGCAAGCTGAAGCTTTAGGATTTTAGAAACAGGAAGAGCCTGTATCGTGGCCGAGGCCGTGGGAGCGCCTGAGATGGAAGGGGATGACTGGAGTGCTGAGCCGGGGGTTGGAGAAACAGACAGGTGGGGCTGCAGTGCAGCATCTCCCCCACCTCTCCCTGCCTGTGCTAGGGCCAGGCCCATCCACCTGCCCAAGCCCACCCATCAGTGTCTGTCCACCCCTGCACCAGACTCTTCTCATTGGCCCCAGCCTTGGCCCCTTTAGTTCCCTCCCACCTGTCCTCACCTGGCCTGGCCCAGCCCCCTGCCCTCTGGACTACACCATTCCAGACCCTACCATGATTCACCCACAAGCTCACTAGTTCATGTCTGTCGGTCTGGCCTCCATGCTGGAGTTGCATCCCAGGAGAGGTGGGTGCCAATGTCTAATGCAGGTTTCCCAGCCAGCACAGCACCTGCCCCCCTCCCCCCACGCCTCTCTGGGCCCAGGCCTGATCCAGCACTGCCCAGCTCACTCTGGGACCTCAGGAAGTCAGATCCTTTCTTGGGCTTCACTTTCCTCCTCTGCAAAGCTCGGGTGCTGGGATCAGCCCCTTACTGCCCTTTCTCGTCTGGAGCCTTCTAGAGCGCTCAGTATGAGACCTGGTGTGGGAAGGAGGGAGGAGCCTGGAGGGGCAGTGCACTTGCCTTCCCCTCTGGTGATTAGTGCAGTTAGTACTGAAATCACCTGAGTGTTTTCAAAAAATGCTGGGGTCCCGGTGCCGGTTAAACCAGGACCACTCCTGCCAACCCCAGGTGGGGCGCATGCATCACTGTGGTTAAAGCCTTTGGTTCTGATGCGTAACCAGGGCTCTTTTCACTCTCAAGGCACTTGCACACGAATCGTCCTAGTTGTGAGTAGACCACTAGGTTCTACTGCCCCCTCTTTGCCTCGAAGCTGGGGCTGAAGTGACTTTGCCTCCTAGGTGCTGCTGGAAGCTACAGTTGGCACCTCCTATCGCAGGACACTGGCCTCACTATGAGAAAAGGCTTTTAGAAGCTGCGACTCTCGCACCGTGGCCGGAGACGCCTGCTGCCATCAGTGGCAGGGTCCCCAGGACCACTGGCAGAGCCTCCGGGACCCCTGGCAGAACCCCTGACAGTGACATCTCTTTCCGGAGAGAGGCCCCAGGCCCGGGCTGCCCCGCTGCTGCAGTGGCGGCCTGTGCCCACCAGAGGGCGCAGGCCCGGCGCTGCGCAGCTGGACGGAGCTGTGCGGACCAAATGCTTTTTAATTGAAAATTTTTTTAATTCAAAAAGGATTTGCTGTTTGTTCGCGAGTGCAGGTTTTTCTTATGCAGGAGACTAATGTCTTGAGTAAACAGATCCGGGCCCAAATCCACCTTCAAAGGTACTCGCTGTTTGCCCAAGGGAGTGAAAGGGCTTCCAGAAGCGGCCCCGTCTCCTGGGTAAACACGGCGGGAGGAGCGGGCAGGGACCGCGTCTGCGGGAAGGCGGCCGCAGCCAGAGGGGATTATGTCGCGGGACATATGTTGAAATTTCATTTGGGGAGTTAGGGAAAACAAGAAGGGGGGGTGGGTGGCGTTTTCTCCAGCCAAGATAACCTAAAAAGGGAAAAAATCCCGAGGGAGAGAGGGCGGGGGCGCAATCTGTGCGCCCTCGTGGGGACCGGCGCGGTGCAGGCAGGAAGGGGCGACTTCTCCGCCCTCCCCCGGCCCGGAGGGCCCAGCCATGCCCTCCCCGCGACCCTGTCCCCACTCCTGGCCACAGATGGGGACAGCGGCACAGGGTCCCCAGGACAGCTCCTCTGCCCAGTCAACCAGTTGCTCACAGAGGCGTGGAAGCGTCCTGCTCCCCCGCTCACCATCCAGAAAGCCCCCACCAGGCCCGGGCCTAGGCCCTCTGGCCGTGGACACTCGGTCTGGGGCTGCAGCCGCCCTTCACCTGCTGTCTCTGGCCGGCCAGCCCTCAGCACTCCCTGCCACTCCCAGGAACCCGGACCAGCAGATACAGCAAGGCCTACTGAAGGAGCAGGAGCGGGTGGCCCAGGAAGCCTCCCCCAGCCCCTCCACTGCCCTGCAGGAACCTGGCTCTGGGCTTTCTCCCGAAACTCTGTCATCTGAGATGCTTCACCTCTGCAGGCATCTCCCTGGCATGGCCTTGGAGCATCCAAAGTGGAGTGCCTCCAAGCCATGTCCCACCCCCGCCAGTCCTTCCCAGCTCCTCTCTGCACAGCATGTGGTCTCTGGCCCTTCCCTCTCTGCACACCCACATCCACACCCATTCCCAGGTCCCAGTGATTGGGTCGTAGAATTGTCTAAACTGGTCCCCAGAGCAGCAGCATGGGGTTACCTAGCAGCTATTTGAAATGCAGATTCTCAGGCCTGGCCCCAGACCTATCCAGTCAGAATCTGCATTTGACCGGGACCCCCGGGGACTGGTGTGCCGTTCAGGGTTGAAAAGCCTGCTGCATGTTCTCTGCCGAGCCAGGGCTGATGGCCTAACTATCCACGCCGTAGGCCCTCAGCCCCATTGTCCCCACAGGCAGGTGTGCCCGTGGCGGTCTCCTCTGCACCTTGGCACCTGCTGCCCTAGGTGCTGTTAATTCCCTTCGCCAGTCAGGCCCCAAATCTGCTTTCAAGATGTGAATGCCCCCTGCCCCGCGAAGCCCTCCTTGCCCTCTCCAGTGGTCCCCACGACCCGTGCATGTGCCCTCGAAGGTGGCCTTCATGCTGGGCTGTGCTGGGCATGCCCGCCCCGTCCTCTGCTACCCTGGGAGCCCAGCGCAGGGCGGGTGTCTGTGGGGGCTTGAAGCCAACCAGGGAATAAATTTGCCGCTGTTCCCTGCCGTGCATGTGCCTAGGCGGCCACCAGGTGGCAGTGTCCTCCCAGCCTTTGGCGCCGCCCCGCTCCTCAGCCTCCCGGAGCCGGAGTCTCCTGACCGCGGCCTGTGCCTGGTGGTTGGCGAGCAGGAAAGCGAGAGGGCTGGAGCTGCATGGCGGGTTCTGTGGAGCAGCCAGATGTTCAGTGATAGCTTGCCCAGTGCCAGGGCGTGGCGGGCCCTGCGCTGCCGTTGCTCATTCCATCCTCCGGGCAGGCCTGGATGTGGGCGCATCACCCCACCTGAGAGATGAGTTTACTGAGGGCAGGAGAGGAGAGGAGCCTGCCTGAGTTGTCCTGCAGCCTCGGGTCCTTCCCTCTGCACCCTGCCAGACAGCAGATGCTGTGAACAGGGCTCCCTTTGGCTCGGGGGCCACATGTCTGCTCAGCCCACCTTGCACACGGGGCAGGGCCAGCCTCAGCCCCAGCTGAGACCTGGGTCTGTCCATCTGTCCCGGGTCGGCCTGGGGAACTGTGGAGCAGGGGCAGCCGTGGACATAGTGCTGGGCTTTGGCCGTGGACGTGGCGCTAGTCTGTGGGCATGGCTGCAGTGCTGGGCTACGACTTGCTGGCTGCCACAGCCTCCCCACCAGTTTTCCACTTTAAGGGAAAAAGGGCTCCCATGCCCCTTCATGGTTGGATGGCATTTGGGCCCCACTCTGCCCCTGAAGGCTCAGCCCTGCAGCCCTCCTCACTCATCAGGGCCCTCGGGAGGGCTCCTTGCTACAGGCGGCTCGCTCTGGGCAGCAGGGAGGACTGGGCAGGCCCGGAAGGCCACCTGCTGGTGGGCAGGGCGTGGGCACCCCAGGGCCCTCCCTGGGGCTGGTTGCAGTGCTTGGCCTCCTCCTGGGGCGGTGTGACCCCTACCGTGTTCCTGACGGCCTCCCTTCCTGGACTGCCTGTCTACAGGTGTCCCCCAAGGGGCTGCAGCTCACAGTCAGCTCAGTTACAAGACAGCTCCACTTCCATCTGCTCTCTGCAGGGGAGCTCTTCTTACGGCAATTCTACTGCTAAAACTTTTTTTAATATTTAAAATGCTTGGCCGGGCGCGGTGGCTCAAGCCTGTAATCCTAGCACTTTGGGAGGCCGAGACGGGCGGATCACGAGGTCAGGAGATCGAGACCATCCTGGCTAACATGGTGAAACCCCGTCTCTACTAAAAAATACAAAAAACTAGCCGGGCGCGGTGGCGGGCGCCTGTAGTCCCAGCTACTCGGGAGGCTGAGGCAGGAGAATGGCATGAACCCGGGAGGCGGAGCTTGCAGTGAGCTGAGATCGGGCCACTGCACTCCAGCCTGGGCGACAGAGCGAGACTCCGTCTCAAAAAAAAAAAAAAAAAAAAAAAAAAAATGCTTGAAAACCACTGATCTAATCTAAGTTCCTGCTTCCTAAAATCCATGTGACCACGAGGCTGCCTTGACGTAGGGTTCCAGGCTGTTCCCCACACCCCACCCAGCCCTAGCACCTTGCACCTGTGTCCGGCCAGGCAGCTGCCAGCCCATTTCTGTGGCTGGAGTGCCCTGTGCCCGCTCTGCCCACATTCCCTGCTTTATGTTTGGACACCAAGACCTCACCTGGCACCTAAGTGAACTACAGGTGCTCCCAGCCCCCTCAGAGGTACTTATCCCTTCTCTAAATTTCCATCAGACTTGGAACTCATTTTGGTGAGCCAGGGTCGCTTAGGTAAGCTGGGGTCTCTGGTCTCTGGGTCTCTGGCTTAACTCTTGTCCTCAAGACAGGGAGCAGCAGGGCTGAGCGGTGGAGGAAGGTCCCCTCCCCAGGCAGCCACCCTGGCCCCGCTGTGGCCTGTCAGGAGTCCTCAGCAGGGGTGCCTCTGAGGACTCCGTAAGGAAGGCATGGGGAGGGTGTGGACGATGCCAGGGACAGCAGTGGAGGCCCTTCCCATGTCCCTGGGCACCACCTGGTATTGGTTCTTGCTTCAGCGGAGCCAGCATATCACGGGTCCCCAGAGCCTGGCAGCTGAGACCAGCCTTGGCGAGGTTTGGGGTTGAGAATCTGCCCTCACCAGCAGGGGCACGAGAACTGTCCTGCTGGGCGGGAGGCCATGACAGTCAGCGCAGGCCTGGCAGGTGGGTGGCACCATGACTTTGCACACTGCTGGCGCCAGGCCTGGCCTCACAGGGAGCAGGCAGGGACTGTGGAGGGTACCAGTCATCACCACAGGAGCCTGTCACCCCCACAGGCCTGTCCACACACACACGCCACATGCACAGTTCACGGGCACAGCTCGTGGGCCCAAGAGGGCCAGCAGAGGGCAGGCTCCAGCTGGCACCAGCCTGGCCAGCAGCCCTACGTCAGGATGCCCCATGAGGCAGCCCAGGCCTCTGCCTGCTCTTGATCTGAGGTTATGGAGGGGTTTCCCTGGTGTCCCATGGACTGACTGTGTCTCTGTCCCCACCCGCCCCTGCAGTACGAGTACAGCTTCCGCACAGAGCAGAGCGCAGCCGCCAGGCTCCCGCCCAGCCCCACCAGGTGTCAGCAGATCCCGCAGTCCTGAGGAGCCAGCGGCCACCTGCGGGGAGACCACCGCCCAGACTACTGACGGCAGGGGCTGCTGCCCCCGCCTCCTCCTGCCGCCTCCACCAGCCCTCCCTCCCACACTGCCCCAGCTGGGCTGGCCCGGAGACTGGGCAGCTAAGTGGGCGTGTCCTGTCTTCAGCTGGCCTGACACCCCGGCCTCCCTGGGGATGTTGTTCATAACCATGACTAATCTGTGTGTGCTGTAGTGACCAGCGGCTCCTAACGTGTCTGTGTGATGACCAGTTGTCCTCCAAAAACCTCACTCACCACGGAGTCCCCCTGAGGGCACCGGGCAGTTGCCCCGGCCGCCCAGTGACGCCCACCGGCTCCCTCCGTTCCCTCCTGTCACCTACCAGGGCAGACCCCACTAAGCCGCTGAGTCCCTTCCTGGAAGACCCTGGGGGCCGATAGCTTTACCTAGGACTCTCCAGGGTCGCTGATCCTCCCTGGCCTAGGGCTGCCAAGACCAAGTTCCTCCCTGCAGGATCTCACAGCAGCCCTGAGAAGACGTGGAAGGAAGAAGCCAGTGGCCCCGGCGTGGACCCTGCCCTTTGGACATCCCATGGACTTCTCACCCAGTCGCCTGGAAGTCGGGGAGCAGCACCCCTGCCCCCGGCGGAGGGGTTGTTGTTTTCTGGGGAGGAGGACGGTTGACGGCCCTGCTTGGATCCACCACCAGGACGCTGTGCTCGGCCATGGCGTGCCTCCCCCAAGGGCTCATCTGCGCAACAACCACATGCCAACGATAGCTCCAGGTGCCTCAGCCCGTGCCCTGACCCAGGGACCACAGGGACACCCTCTGAGACGTGCTGGCCCTGGGAGGATACAGGCACACGGGTACCTAGCCCCTCTCGGAGCCAGGCGTGTCTTGACGGTGTCTGCTAACAGGAACAAGTCATTCTGAAAGGTCCCTCTGACCCAGGTCACCAAATTTGGGCCAGAACTGGCATTTCTCCTGAGTACCCACTGGTGCTGGCGTCCTCACAGTGCTGAGCGCCAAGTTCAGCCCCAGGCGCGTTTGCCTAAGCAGTGGTGGCTGCCATCTCTCAGGGCCCGGGCCCTCACGTGAAGGGCTGCCTCACTCTGTGGTGTCAGGCATTGGACTGTGTCCTGATTCCTCAGAATATGGGGACCTGATATCTTTGGGTCCCCAAGAGTTGGCTCTTGGATGTGGGGGCTTGATGCCGTGGTTGGCGGCTGCAATATCTGGGTCCAGGGAAGCCACTGCCTCAGCAGGGACAGCCTCTCCCGCTGCAGGCCCTGGGCAGCCCACAGTAGTGCTAGCTGAGGCCCAGAGGAACAGGAGGAACGGGAGGTAGCGCTGGACAGCGCAGCTGGCCAAGAGGCGGGCGGGGCCAGAAATACCTCATGCACCTGCACCAGCCCCTCCGTCTCCAGGCCCCAGGCCCCTGTGTGGACCCATCTTCCTCCTCTGCCACCCCGATCTTCACTCGGATACCTCTTGATTTCTGTGGATTAGGGAAGCAGCCACTTCTCCCTCCCTGAGACCCGAGGACGCCCCTGGTGGGGGTGGCCTTCTCAGGCCTCCTGGGTAACACAGCAGCAGGACCTTGTCATAGGACTGATGCTGAGCGGGGAGGGGCTGCCAGGCTGGCCGCCGATGCTCCGTTCACATAAGCCAGTGTGGTTCTGGGGACCTGAGGAGCCCCGTGGCACCCACGGGGGGCACTTACGTCTGCCGTGGCTCCTCAGGTGGTGGCCCGTGTGACCAAGGCCAACAACAAGGGTGACTTCCGGCAGGCAGGGGCGGCAGGAGGGCAGAGGGCAGAGCTCTGGCCACTTCTGCCCACTTCATTAGGGTTTGTGAACTTGGTCCTTCGACCTCTTTTCGTGCCCTGGTTGTGAGATCGCCTCTGACAGATAATGCCAGGGGCCCCTCACTCCACTCCCGTGACTGGGAAAAGGCCTGTGGCAGCTCTGCTGGACCCTAGGAGGCTCAGAGGCAGTGGTGTGGGAGCCCTGTCTGCAAGGACGCAGAACAAGCGTGAGGGCGGCTGCAGGAGAGGAAGGGGCTCCCACAGCCCCCACTGACACCCCTGCAGGCCCCTCTCGAGCTGGGGTCCCAGCCAGGTGTCCCCGCATGCCCTCCTGCAGTTGCTGGATGGACAGGACCTCCAGGCCACCAGGAAGAGGACAAACTGCGTGGACTCAGGCGAGCTGGAGCCATCTTCTCCATAGCATTACGGACTTAGCATAAGAGTAAATGACTGTGAACATTGTAGTAAACGGCAGCTTCAGATAAGCAGTGACAGTGTTAAGGACAAGTTGGTGTCTGTGGTAGGTTTTAGGCTGCTCCTAACCCACCATTTATTGCCTTCTGAGAGGTGGGTGAGGACAAGCGTGTGCCTGTGTGTGCGTGTGAGCACGTGTGCGTGTAAGCCCACCTGAGTGGGGCTGGTGCGGGAAAACTGAGGCGTGGAACTCTGGCTCATACCTAGGAATTGAGAGCTTTTCTGTCTTTTGGGAGAGTACTTTTCTCCATGAGCCCTCTGGCCACTGTGGGAGGGAAGGACAAGGTTTCCTTTGGAAATGTGAAGGGTCTTGTCCTCATCCCTCAGGTCCCCCCCACAGCACTTCCCACCACTGCTGCTATCCCTGCCGGCAGCCTCTGTCCCTCCAGAATGGCTAACCAGAGCACACCGTCCCCACCACCTCCCCTTTCTCTCTGGAAAGTTGAAGTGTCTTTCCAGAAGCCTTGGAAATGGCACAAAGGTGATAAGGAGCAGGTGCTTTGCTGCGGGCTCCCTTGCAAATGTATAATTAAGGCCTTTCTTCCCACCCCAAGTCCAAGAACAAATGCCAGCCATGTCCTCCGCCACTCAGAGAGATGAGAACCCAGTGGGGTCGTGTAAAGGAATTGGAGGTCGGTGGGAGGACAAGAGGGACTCCCGTGTTCTAAGCACCTGCTCCTGGCCAGGCTCTAGGCCAGGCTCTCTAAGCACATTTCTCCTTTCATTCCCCCTAAAACCAGAGTGACTTGGAAGTAGATGTTCTTTGCTCCTTGTTAGAGTTGAAGAGGCTGAGGCTTGACCGGCTGCTAAGCGGCAGAGGCGGGGGTCAGCCCCCAGCCCCCAGGCCAGCCATCTGGTCACAAGCCTGTGCTGGGGATGCTCTTTCTGTTTCCAGTCCTGTCACGGACTTCCCAGCCGCCACTGAGCCCTGCCGGTCACCAGGCCACTGCGCAGTGGGTGCTGAGCACAGCCAGGAGTGGCCTACCCGCACTCCTCCACCAAGATGAGGGCCCTCCAGAGCCTACAGGTGTCTGTGGGGAATCCCAGCCTGCAGCTTCTCGGAGAACTGGGTGGGCCTGAGGATGAAGGCAAAGGAGGGCCTTGAGGATGCAGCCCCTGGGCCTGGCAGCCACGCAGCGGCTGAGCTCATGAACTCGGTTCGCGGCCTGCCTTGTCCCCAGAGGCCACGCCAGGCACTCACCCCTGAGCCCACAGCCCCTGCTTGGGCTGCCTGGCACCCTCAGGGCGGCCCCCTCTCCTCCTGCCACTCTGAGCACATGTCGGGGGGTTGCCACCAGAGACGGCTTTGCTTTCCCAGCCAAGGCCATGGAGCTGCTGTGTGACTGTGTCAGGCCTGGACAAGGCCCCTTAGGGATGGCGTCCCCACTGCATATTTATTCAAGGTGACTCTTGTACTTGGCAAGGGAAGTCCACTGTGTGATTGTCTGTATTCTTAATATAATTTGTTAAATAAACGTTTGTTTTAACCTCTTTCCCCAGTTTGCTGTCGTGGTGTCTGAAGCCAGCAGAGGTCAGTGTCCTTCAGGGCAATCCCCCAGCTCTCTCTCCCCCAGCAGGGCTCTTGTCACCACCTGGCCTGTCAGCCTTCTAGAAAGGACTGGTGGGCTTCTTTGCCCCTCGTTTATGAGACGACCTGGTTACAATCAGTGGGATTCTGGGGGATGCAGAAAGTCCCTCTGTTCTCTGGTGGCAGCCCTCGGGGTGCTCCTGGAAGGAGAAAACCCCAGTTTCTGTGAAGGCAGGAGCGGCTCCTGCAAGGTGGCCCCGGCGGGGAGGGCAGGAGTGCTTGGTGCCTTTCACCTCCTACTCGCCCAGGGCCCTTGTCTGGGGGCGCACAGCACGTCGGAGTGTGGGTGGTTTCAATCCTGTCCCACCTGCTCGCCTGCTTGTGAGAGGCCACTCCAGACACCAGCTAAGGAGGCGGGGGTGCCCAGGGACAGGCGCCATGCTCCTTGTGAGGAGCCAACAGCTCAGGTTCCACGATCAAAGCTCTTTGCCTCCTCTTAGCATGCTCTGTGCATCTGGGCCAGACACCGGTCTGCCTGCAGCCCGTTCACACCAGACTCGGGCAGGAAGGAGCTGGAGCACGGCCACCTTAGCTCAGCGCTCATCTCAGGGGCACCAGCCCTGCCTCCGCCGCATCCCAGACCCCCGCTCTGGGATGTCTCAGGTCTCTGTCCCACAGTAGGAGAGGAAAAGCAGCCCAGAAGATCAAATAGGAAACCCGCGGTGCAGACAGAACAGCCGATGCTGGGTTCCAGCTCAGGCCTCACCACTTCCTGACCATGTGGCCTTCAACGGGTCACCTGCGCCCTGTATCTGTCCAAAGGGACACAGTTCCCCACCTCAATGGCTTGCCCTGGGAAGATGGAATGAGGATGCAGGCAGGGCATTTAGCACACACGTGCCAGGTCTTTCTGGGGGGTCCTTGATTCTATGTTATTGTCCACAGAATGTACAGAGTCCCTCCTCTATGCTGGGTCTGGAGACACCAAGGAAGTACAAGTGGTGGTCTTTGGTATCGAGGACAAGGCTTCAAGCACTGCTTGGAAAGGCAGACAGAACAATGCCCAGGGCCCCGGGGCTGCAAGGAGCTGAAATCTACTACACTGGCCTAAGCCAAGGCGGTAGCGACCAGCCCAGGAGGAGGCCCGTGGCGCCCAAGGCAGGTGCAGCCCAGCCTCGGAGGGCCAGCCCGGCAGCCCCTGTTCCTCCTCTGTGCTTCCCACGGGCCTCATGCACCTGAGCCGACGTCTCTCCCTGCGCCTCCAGCTGCTGGTTCCCAGCCTGACCACCATCTCAACCCTAATGCTCCCGGGCTTGCTTTTCCCATCTGCGTCCCCGCCGGCAGTTCCCTGCAGCCTTTCTCTGTGCTTAGCTCTGTCGCTGGTCAGTCACTCCAAGCTCCAGCCACATAGTTCCAGCAGCCACCTGGAGGTATCTATTGTGGAGGTCCCATACTCACCTCGAGCTCAGCACATGCCGAGCTGAACGAACCATCCTATCTCAAGTCCTAAACGGCCCCTCCTCCTCCAACCCTCCCATCTTTGGGATAGCTCCACCATCTCCCCATAGAGTTACCCGTGCCCCTACCTGGAGCCCTTTGGGATCACTCCATTTGCAGCTGGACAGTTCTGTCATCTAACTGTTTTCAAACGCAGCCACTATATTCTCTTGTTGCTGCTGTGGTGTTAGTTCTGGCCTCAAGTCCTCTCATTTGGATCGCAGCATCAGCCCCCTAGCCACACCTGCCTCCCACATTGCCCTGTCATTCATCCCCCACACAGCCCAGATCCACCCAGCAGGACTCCTCCACTTACCCTGCCCTCATTACCCTAGGAATGAAGGCTGAGTCCCCACGAGTCCATGCCCCTCCCTCCTGGGCCTGGCTCACTTCCCACTGATGCCCCTGCTGAATTATTTGCAGTTCCCCAAACCCTTACCTCTCATATGCTTCCCTGTGTTTACACATACTATTCCCTCTGCCTAGAATGCTTTTCCCTCATTTTTCTACCTGGAAAACTCCTATTCATCCTTCAAGA
Source organism: Chlorocebus sabaeus (assembly GCF_047675955.1). Lineage (NCBI taxonomy): Eukaryota > Metazoa > Chordata > Mammalia > Primates > Cercopithecidae > Chlorocebus > Chlorocebus sabaeus. Next base: position 101,901,546 of record NC_132915.1, read on the forward strand.
CCCTGTTCCTGCACCTCCTCTATGATGTCCATCCTGATGTCTCGGAGGCAAAGGTATTTTCCCATTCAAGCTGCCTGTGCCTTGCACACGGGACCACATGTCGCTGCATTGCAGCCACCTGTACCTCTCATTAGATTATGTGCTCCTGGAAGAAAGGGTCCATGTCTCTGTCTCATTTCTATTTTTTTCTTTTCTTTTTTTTCTTTTTTTTTTTTTTAGATGGAGTCTCATTCTGTTGCCCAGGCTGAAGTGCAGTGGCGCAATCTTGGCTTACTGCAACCTCCGCCTCCCAGGTTCAAGCGATTCTCCTGCCTCAGCCTCCCGAGTAGCTGGGACTATAGGCGCCTGCCACCACACCCGGCTAATTTTTGTATTTTTAGTAGAGACGGGGTTTCACCATATTGGCCAGGCTGGCCTCGAACTCCTGACCTGGTGATCCACCTGCCTTGGGCTCCCAAAGTGCTGGGATTATAGGCGTGAGCCACCGCGTCCAGCCCCATGTCTCATTTATTATGCCCTCCCCCACCACTGTATACCCAGAGCACCCAGCACAGGCCTAGAAAAATGGTGGACATCAGCAAATGCTCTCTGGATGAATTCCTTAGAGTGGATGAAGTAGACAGATGAACTAGACTCAATTGCTGAGGAACCCCTAAGGACAGACACCAGCGATACAGGGCCCGTGATGACCAGCAGCAGGCCTCCTGCCCTGATGCTGGCCCCAGAGAGATCAGACGAGGATGTGAAAGCTGAGCCTTGTCTGGTTCATCTCTGAAGCTGCAGGACCCAACACAGGGCCTGACTGCAAGCTGGCATCAGTCCATGGTGGTGATGGTGGGACAGGAAGGTGAACTGCATGGGCTGCTGTGTCTCTAGAACCCAGCTCTGGGGGATGCCAGAGAAAGGGAGGAGGTGGATGGGTCACAAGATCCAACACTAAAATGGCCAGGGGCTCAGGTCTCAGGGACTGGAGAATTTCAGAGATAAGTTGATTCCAAACTAGATATGGATAATGCGCATTAAAAAAAAATTAGAAGCATGGCTTGCTTCATGAACATGGGCATCAGAAGCCTCAATAAAGTCTTTTTTTTTTTTTTTTTTTTTTTTTGAGACAGAGTTTATCTCCAGTCACCTAGCCTGGAGTGCATTGGCACGATCTCGGCTCACTGCAAGCAACCACCGCCCCCTGGGTTCGAGCAATTCTCCTGCCTCAGCCTCCTGAGTAGCTGGGATTTCGGGTGCCTGCCACCTCATCCGGATAATTTTCTATTTTTAGTAGAGATTTACCATGTTGGCCAGGCTGTTCTCGAACTCCTGACCTCAGGTGATCCACCCGTCTTGGCCTCCCGAAGTGCTGGGATTTCAAGTGTGAGCCACTGTGCCTGGCCAGGAAGCCTCAGTAAAGTCTTGAGCAGAGTGAAAGATGGTCGGGTGCCTAGATGACAGATGACAGAGGTCAGTTTTCTGGCTGTGCCCATTCATCCCTCCCACGTTGCCCTAGGTGGGCCATTTTCATCTATTTGCAGGCTGGGGAGGGGTGTCAGCAGAGGGAGCACAGGCGGGCAGCTGCCTGGCCCTGAGCCCCCTCCTCCCCTCACCCCACACCTTGGGTCATGTTGCTGCAGAGATGCAGGTCTTGGGAATGGTGGTGTGGGGGCAGAGGTCTGTGAAGGCCCTGAAGGCTGGACTCCTGATGGGGAGGGCACATGGGCAGAGGTTGGCACAGGTTGGAACACCCAAGACACATCCATCCCCAGCCTCCTCATCCTTCTCTGGAGCGGGCACAGGGTTCTCAACTTCAGCTGCACGTTAGAACCTTCCGAGAGTGGGTTAGAGTTCCTGTGCCCAGACCCACACCCAGACCAATCAAACAAGAATCTCTCTCTGCAGGAGGTACCAAGGATTCAGTAGTGTTCAAGCTTCCGAGGTGATTTCAATGTGCAGCTGAGAGTAAGAACTCAATTCTGCCCGGGCTCGGTGGCTCACGCCTGTAATCCCAGCACTTTGGAAAGCTGAGGCAGGTGGATCACCAGGTCAGGAGTTCGAGACCAGCCTGGCCAAGATGGTGAAACTCCATCTCTACTAAAAATACAAAAATTAGCTGGGCGCAGTGGCAGGCGCCTGTAATCCCAGCTACTCGGAAGGCTGAGGCAGGAGAACACTTGAACCCAGGAGGCGGAGTTTACAGTGAACTGAGATTGTGCCACTGTACTCTTGCCTGGGCAACACAGCAAGACTCCATCTCAAAAAAAAAAAAAAAAAAAAAAAAAAAAAAAAACTCAATTCTGACCTTTCACCACTTCCCCAGTTACATGTTACCAGTCAGTGGAGCTGAGTCCCAGGGAACTATGAATTCCCAGGGGCAGGTGGGAGAACAGACACCAGAAGAGCTCATCCACCAAGGGAAGACAAGAAGCTGAGCAACCCACACCAGCAGAAGCAGAAGTCATAGATCAGCCAGAGCATGAGGTAAATATAAACAAAAGGCATCCTCCAAGAGATGTGGGAGGACCCTGGCAACATTGAGCAGGGAGTTGTTTAGAATAAGAGCCTGTCAGTTTTGAAATACTGACAGACTTAGAGAGACAAAAACAGATAAGCTAGTAACTGCACTTGAAGATTTTAACCCACCTCTCTCAGAAACTATAGTCAAACTGCCAAAATATGAGCAAAGATATAAAATGTTTGAATAACCTGATTAATAAGCAGAGAATTTTCAACCCAGTGTAGATCCCATATCCTTTCAGAATCAACTATGTACTAAGCCACTAAAGAAACCTCAATAAATTCCAAAGAGCCAACATCGTATCTAAAACCATCTATGATCATACAATGAAAAAATAAGAAATGTAAAGCAAAATGATAGCTTTTTAAAATGACACATGATTGGAAAATGCACTACAATTAAATAAGAGGAAGATATAAGGGAAATTATTAACATCTTAGAGGAAAATAATAATGAAATCACTACATATCAAAATTTGTGGGAGGCCAAGCATGGTGGTTCACACCTGTAATCCCAGTACTCTGGGAGGCCAAAGCAGGAGGATCACTTGAGGCCAGGAGTTTGAGACCAGCCTGGGCAACATAGTGAGACCCTGTCTCTACAAAAAAAAAAATTTTTTTTAAATAGCCAAGCATGGTGGTGTGCTCCTATAGTCCCAGCTACTTGGAAGGCTGAGGCAGGAGGACAAGCCCAGGAGTTTTAGGTTACAGTGAGCTATGATTGCACCACTGCACTCCACTCTCCTGGATGACAGAAACCCCATCTCTAAAAAATTAAAATTAAAATTAAAAAATTGTGGGACATGATTGAAGCAGTAGAGACAATGAAATTTACAGTTTAAATTTATCCAAAAGCAAGAAAGATTGAACATAAACAAGCCACGCTTTTTACTGAGGAAGATAGGAAAAGAGCAAAAAATAAATGCAAAGAAAGAGGAAATAATGACAATACAAAGAAACGATGAAGTCAAGCAAACAGAAATTATGAACAAAGTCAAAATTTGGCTCTTTGAAAAGACTGAAAGAGACAAACTTCAGATAAGGAGAAAGAAGAGGGAAATAAGAATTAAAACAAAAGATAACTGCAGATATAACAGTTAACTAACAAGAATAATATTAGTAACCATGTATTAATTACCAAATATCTGGAAAAATATAAAATGTCAAAATTGGTATAAGAAAACTAAACACCCGGGCATGGTGGCTCACGCCTGTAATCCCAGCACTTTGGGAGGCTGAGGCAGGTGGATCACTTGAGGTCGGGAGTTTGAGACCAGCTTGACCAACATGGAAAAACCCCGTCTCTACTGAAAATACAAAATTAGCTGGGCGTGGTGGCACATGCCTGTAATCCCAGCTACTTGGGAGGCTGAGGCAGGAGAATCGCTTGAACCCAGGAGGCAGAGGTTGTGGTGAGGTGAGATTGCACCATTGCACTCCAGCCTGGGCCACAAGAGCAAAACTCTGTCAAAACAAAAAAGAAAGAAAGAAGAGAAAAGAAGAGAAGAGAAGAGGGAGGAAGAAAGGAAGGAAGGGAGGGAGGGAGGGAGGAAGGAAGGAAAGAAGAAAGAAAAAAAGAGAGAAAGAAAAAGAAGGAAGGAAGGAAAGAAAGAAAAAGGAAAGAAAAGAAAGAAAGAAAAAGAAAGAAAGAGAAAGAAAGAAAGAAAGAAAGAAAGAAAGAAAGAAAGAAAGAAAGAAAGAAAGAAAGAAAGAAAGAAAGAAAGAAAGAAAAAACTAAACTATTAAACAATGTAAATAAAATTGGGTGCAGCACACTAGCATGGCACATGTATACATATGTAACAAACCTGCATATTGTGCACATGTACCCTAGAACTTAAAGTATAATAATAAAAAAAAAGGACAGAGATTGAAGTGAAAAAAATGTAAATAAAATTTAAAACCCTTTCCTCAAAATATCCCTGGGACCAAATCATCATATGGGTGAGTTTACTCGACTCCCAAGAAATGACATCCCTTTTCTGACACAACTCATCCTAGAAAATAGGAAAAGGAGTAAGAGGCAGCCCAGCGCACCTTAAAAGATGAATGGATTCCAAACCAGATAACGACAATATACAAACACACACAAAAATTAGAGATTGGCTTTGCTTTATGAACATGGATATAAAAATCCTCAACAAAATATTATCTAACTGAATTCAGCAGTATATTCAATATTCATTCATTAAGACTGAGTAGGGATTATCCCAGGAATGCAACAATGGCTCACAGTGGAAAGTTCATTAGTGTAATTCATCTCATTAATGGACTAAAGGAGAAAAATGTCACAATCAATTGATGCAGAAAATGTATTTGGTAACTGTCTTACCAGGAATTCTCTTCAAGATAGAGACAAGTCAAGTGTGCCCACTACCGTCATTTCCTCAATGTACATTGGTGGTCCAAGCCAATGCCATAAGACATGAAAAATAAATTAAATATAAGCATTGAAAAGAAGAGACAGAGTTGTCATTCTCAGCAAGCCATGTAATTATTTACATAGGAAACCTAACAGAATCAACAAACTATGAGAACAAATGGAAGAATTAGGCAAAGTTGCCAGATATAAAAGCAACTCCCATGACTGGACGCAGTGGCTCACACCTGTAATCCTAGCACTTTGGGAGGCCAAAGCGGGTGGATCACTTGAGGTCAGGAGTTCGAGACCAGCCTGGCCAACATGGTGAAACCCTGTCTCTACTAAAAATTACAAAAATTAGCCAGGTGTGGTGACAGGCACCTGTAATCCCAGCTACTCAGGAGGCTGAGGTGGGAGAATTGCTTGAACTAGGAGGTGGAGGTTTCAGTGAGCTAAGATGGCGCCATTGCACTCCAGCCTGGGCAAAAAGAGTGAGACTCTGTCTCAAAAAAATAAATAAAATAAAATAAAAGCAAGCCCCAGAAATAAGTAACATTTCTCTATGTGTCCAACAGCAACTAGGAAATAAAACAGAAGATAAGAGAACCTTTCATATATACATAAAGTATTTAGGAATTAGCTTAACAAAAACGGCCAAGACCTGTATGAAGAAGATTTTTGAACTCTTGTAAGAGACAAAGTGTATCTAAAGAAACAGCAAGATACCCTATGTTTATGGATGGAGCAGCTTAACATTCCAAGACCCCTTTCCACTAGAACATTCTAAGTGCCTTAAGATCAGGAATCTTTGTTCTTCATGTAGTCCTCTACGAATAGGGGAGTGTTTGGCACAAAAGCGGCCCTTGTTAAATATTTATTCATTGAATTAATGTGACGATGCCAGTTTTTCTCAAATTGCTATATTCAGCTCAAATCACAATTTAAATGAATCATAATAAAAATCACAAATTCTTTTCTAAAAATAATTTAAGCAAGAGTTGCGGAGAGACTTGACAAAGTTATTCTAAAATGCATGTGGAAGAATAAAAGTCCACACTAGTTAAATAATTTTGGAAAAAAAAAAAAGAATATAGTAGAATGGGGATTCACTCTTCGGGATACAGACACTGCAAATCTAATGAAAACAGTGTGGTGCCTTTCTAATGTAAGGTGTTCACCACTGGGGAAACTGGATGTGGAATTTATGGAGGCGAGGTTTTTCTGTAAATCTAAAATGGTTCTAAAATTTTTAAAAAAGGCCAGGCGTGGTGGCTCATGCCTGTAATCCCAGCGCTTTGGGAAGCCAAAGCAGGCAGATCACCTTAGGTCGGGAGTTCGAGACCAACCTGACCAACATGGAGAAACCCCGTCTCTACTGAAAATACAAAATTAGCCAGGAGCGGTGGTGCATGCCTGTAATCCCAGCTACTCGGGAGGCTGAGGCAGGAGAATCACTTGAACCCGGGAGGCGGAGGTTGTGCTGAGCCAAGATCGCACCATTGCACTCCAGCCTGGGCAATAAGAGCGAAACTCTCTCTCCAAAAAAAAAAAATTAAGCAGTGTGGCACTGATCCTGAAATATGATGATACATGGGTTGGGGAAGGTGGCTCATGTACCGACGTGTGTACACACTGCTGGGGGAAATATACCTACAAGTAGAGTTAGTTGGATCACAAAAGAGGCATATTTGCAGAATTCGTAAATATTTCCAAATAGTCTTCTAAGGTGGTTGTAGCTATTTACACTCACCCCAGCAATGACAGTTCCAGTTGTTCCACATCCTTAACAAAATTTGATATGGTCCAACTTTATGATTAGCAGTGTTAGCAGATGTGAAGCTGTATTTCATTGCATTTGAAATTTGCATTCTCTTGTTGACTAATGAGGTCGGGCACATGTTCCTATGTTTATTGGTCACCTGTGAACCTTCTGGTAAGTCTTTCACCCATTTTTCTATTGAGTGTTTGTCTTTTCCTTGCTTTACTCCTTATATTCTTTATGTATCCTGAAAGTGAGCCCTTTATCATATAAACACGCAATTATCTAGGCTGTGGCTTGCCTTTTCACCCTCTTAATGGTGATTTGGTTTGGTTTGGTTTGGTTTGTTTTTTTTGAGACAGAGTCTCACTCTGTCACCCAGGCTAGAGTGCAGTGGCACCATCTCAGCTCACTGCAACTTCTGCCTCCTGGGTTCAAGCGATTCTCCTGCCTCAGCCTCCTGAGTAGCTGAGATTACAGATGTGTGCCACCACACATGGCTAATTTTTGTATTTTTAGTGGAGACGGGGTTTCACTATGTTGGCCAGGCTGGTCTCGAACTCTTGACCTCCAGTGATCCACCCTCCTTGGCCTCCCCAAGTGCTGGGACTACAGGTGTGAGCCGCCATGCCCAGCTCTTAATTGTATCTTTCAGTGAACTGAAGTTATTAATAAACATTGACCAAAGGCTGGGCACAATGGCTCATGCCTATAATCCCAGCACTTTGGGAGGCCAAGGCGGACGGATCACCTGAAGTCAGGAGTTTGAGACCAGCCTGACCAACACGGAAAAACCCCATCTCTACTAAAAATACAAAATTAGCCGGGCGTCGCGGCACATGCCTGTGATCTCAGCTACTCGGGAGGCTGAGGCAGAAGACTTGCTTGAACCGGGGATTTGGAGGTTGAGGTGAGCCAAGATCGCGCCATTGCACTCCAGCCTGGGGAACAAGAAAGAAACTCCATCTCAAAAAAATAAAAAAATAAAAAACATAGTCCAATTTTCAATCTTTTCCTTTATGATCATGCTTTCTGTGTCTTGTTTAAGAATATTTGCCTATTCTCCCAAACCCCTTAAAAAAAATGTTTGGCTTTTTATCCTGCCAGTACCTTCCCTGGAAGATGAGTGAGGAAGGGTTTCAGGAGGAGGCAAGGTACGCCCTGAGCTCTAGAGGGGGCCGGACTGGGATGCATTGCCCAGGGAAGGTCAGCAAATGTCAAGGGGGGAGGTATTTCATTGTTCACTGGGCATCGGCAAACGTTTATGGAGGACAGCAGGGGTAGCCTTATGTGTGTCATCACCACAGTCCTGCAGTTAGGGATGTCCCATTTAGCAGATAAGGAAACTGAGGTTCCAGAGAGTGAGTGCTCGGAAGCACACAGTCAGACGGGGCACCTCAGGGCCTCCAGCCCAGGCATGTCCAACTTCAGTGCCGCTCCCGTGCACGGCCTGGATTATGCGCACCTAGAAGGAAGTGTCCTGTCCTGTGGGGTTAAGGTGAGGACGGCTCATGAGGTCAGACAGGTCCAGATCAGGGCCCAGCTTAGTCACTTCCCTTGATGTGCCCCTGGGGCTCTGGGATAACAGCAGCCAACAGCCAGCAGCCAGCATCAGGGCTTTCTGGAGGAGGAATTAAGCAAACCCGTTACATGCTTGGCCTGGGGCAAGGCACATGGCCTTGTGGGAGTGCAGCAGAGGGCGTTTGGCCATGGGGAAGCCCCACCAGACCCTCCACGGGCAGGAAGGGGGACTGAGGGTCTGAGGTCGTGTGAGCTGCCTTCTCCCACCTGTTCCCTGGCATTGTGCAGATTCAGGAGCACGCTTGGAATCTGCTTCCAGGCTGAGCACCCGCGCCAGTTCGCTCAAGAGAGCTTCCTGCTGGGGAAGAGGAATGATGTGGGGCCAGGCCTCCAGCACCCCACCTCACTGACTGGGGGGAGCTCCCTAGGATGGGTCCTGGCAGGTGCCAAGACCACCTCTCGCAGGCCCAGGAAGAGGCACTTTGCAGCGAGGCAAAGCCCCTTGGAGTCCCATTACCCAGCGCAAGGGCCCCAGGAGGTCTCTGGCCTGCTTTCTACCCTGGAACATGAGGGTCCTGACACCTGCCTTTCTAGGTTGCCGGGCAGGGTGGACCTCCAGAGCCGCCCCTCACAAGGCCCCTCCCACCGTGACCCCGCCCCGGGCCCCGCCCCCAGACACGGATTCTCACGCGGTCCGGCCGCGCGGGGGCGCTCGGTTCCCCGGCCCTCGCTGGGCCCTGCGGGAACGCCCTGGCCGCGCGCTGGGGATGCTCGGACCCCGGCAAACACCAGACGGAGGTCCGCGGACTGGCGGCAAATCAGTCCCACGGCACCGCGCCGCGGACGTGTGTTTGGAAGGAGGCTCGCCCGCCGCGCGAGTCCCCGCCGCGCGCCACCGGGCTCCAACTCCCTGCGGCGTCCGGACAGCGTGGTCCCGGGGCGGCTCCCACGGACTGCGAGGCCGGGCCCAGCTGCGCTCGCCTTGCTTGGGAATGCGGGTCGGCTGGGGAGGCCCGAGCAAGCCCCCCAGCTCCACCTGCCCTTAAAGGGTGGACTTGGGCAGTGACATCAGGAGCCTCAACATTCGCATCCGGAAAATGGGGAGGTCAACAGTCCCTCTTTTAAAAGGTTGTAGAGAAAGTTAAAGATGTATTGCCCAGCTTCCAGGCCTTAGGCAAGCCACCTGCGCCCCTCCCTGAGCCTCAATTTCCCCCGCTGTAAAATGGGGATAAGAAAAGTCCTCCCGTCGGAGAGCCATTGTATAATAAGATGAGCTTGGCCCACGCTGCTGGGCACCCTCTGAGCTCTCAGTAAATGGAGCTATTGGGGTTGTGCCCGCTCAGCAGAGGCCCCACCTGCAGTCCCAAGCCTGTGCCCCAAATCCCACGGGTTGTCATTTAGGGACCCAGGCCCCCCAGTTTGGGAGCTGGTGGCTTAGAGTGGGTGCTCCCTCTGGTGCCTGGCTGGAGTGGCGGACTCGCTGTGCAGCCACGGGTGTCTGGGCAGGAGGCTTGGCGGCAGTGCCCCTGCCCTGGCTGCCCTTCAGGGCCCGCTCTGGTTGAGTCACAGGGCGAAAACACTCCGCTTTTTGACACCATCCAGAAAATGAAAATGTCCCAGGCGCCTAATCTTTCCCTTCCTTTTGGCAACTTAAACTGCCCTGAAACACAGCCAACATATTGAACGCAGTGTGAGCGTCCACACCAGTGTAGGCCTCCCGCAAAGCCAGCCTTGGGGACTCGTGGAGCAAAGCCACGTTCCTCTGTCAGACTCTGCCTTGCTAGGTATGGAGTGACCCTGGCCCCCACCAGCCGGCATCTCAGCCGCCATCTCAGCCGCCTTCAAACCCCCCGACCTGAGGGGCACGCCAGGAACTCTGACTTCCTTCCCAGCCAGGGCTATGCTGCCCCCACTCCCCCCCAGAAAAATATTTGAAATGGTCTTTGACTGAAATGAGATTAATCCTCAGTTCCCTGACAGTGTCTTTGGGCATGTGTTTTTATAACCTCCCTTTCAAATGAGAACCATTTGTCCCGGGGAAGCTGTGGAGGCCCTGCCCCAACTGCTGGGCCAGACATCACCGGCACCTGATTGAATGTCACGGACAGTGCGAGGGGTCAGGGCTGAGGTGAGGGCCGTGTACTCAGGGCCAACTGTCCTCTGCTGGTCTCTGCCTGAGTCCTCATCTCCAGCCAGTGGCGTAAACTAGAGGATATGAATTCCAACCTGGATTCCCCCTACCAGCACAATATGCCCTTGAGCCAGTAGCTTTACCTCTCTGAGCCTCACTTTCCTCATCTGTAAAGTGGGGGAGATGATAGCCCCTGTCACCCAGGTGATGGACACAGCCTAGTGCCTGAAGACAAGCCACGCTTGATGTTTGATGAGGCTTTTGAACACAACCTCAGCTCCCTCGGAACTCCTGGTGGGAGGGCAGAGTACCGCCAGGCTGGGACCTTCCAAGGGCCGCAAACGTTCATCCTAAATATGGTTCGAGTCTCCTACTTTTCCAGACTTGCCCCTAAATGAGAGCCCATCTCTGCAAAGAACCCGAGTTGCTGCTGCTTGCCTGGGGAGAGAGCTGTGCATAGAGGTGCCACCATGCTGGCTCTTTAATTAACTCTGAGCCCTGGCTCGGTGGCCTCCTCTCCTGGCACAATTCCCCGCCACCCCCACCACTCCAGGTCCTGTTTGAAGTCTGCAACACCCCCCCTCCCCCCTTTCCTGCCGTCCCTGCTTGCTGAAGCAACTACAGCCCCTTAGGGCTCAGCTGGGAGGGATTTATTAGAGAATTTCAATCATGGGGTCTTGGCTCAAACTTGTTGCTTCCTCGAAAATCTCCCCAGAAGTTGGCTACATGTGAAACTGAGGCATGAAGGAAGGACTCGGATGATCTCAGGGTTCGGAACTCCACCTGGGCCTGTCAGAGAATTCATAGCTCCTCACTTGAAGGAAGAGAGCACAGAACAGCAAGAAAGATGCAGGTTCCTGGGACGATGTGGAGGTACCGGGCTTGGTTCACTTTTAAGTAGCTGCTTAGAAATAGTGTTTGAGCTTTGACCACCACTCCTGCCCCAACCATGACCCTTGAGTACAGGTGTCTGATCTCTGCGGTGTAAACCCCCATTGGTCTTGGGGTGGGAAAGCGTGGGATGGAATCCAGGTTGAGAGTCCTGAACGGTGGTAGAATCAGGGACCAAAGCCACGCTGATGTGCCATTTTTCTTAATCCGTGTGGCTTCCCTCCCCAAAGGCATTCCCTGGGCAGCTTTCAGGCTAAGGAGCCCACGCCCTTCCACGGGAGCCCAGCCAAGAAGGGCCCGGGACAGAGGCTCCATGCATGGTTCATTTTCCTCCTGCTCTGGGCAGGGCTGACTCATTCCATTTCTCAGAACAATCTTCGCAATGATGGATAAGCTGAGGCCCCAACTGCCGTGGCTCTGGGGAGAAAAACCATCTTTCGCAGTTTCACATGAGCCTACCACTTCTTTCTTAACAAGTGCTGAAAGCGGCACAAACAGAAATACCCCGGGCTCCCATGACCAGGGAGATGACCATATCAGGCTGCAGGGCTCAGGAATAGGAACTAGCCGGCCGTGCGGCCCCAGGGCGAGGTGTCCGATTCCCTCCCAGGATGCTCGGCCAACTGCGCTTTGAAGCCGTGGCTGAGGGTGCCGCGCTGGGGAGGAGTGGGACCGGGGGCCGGGCCTCCCCTGCACGATGTCCACAGATTCCCTGAGATAAAGGAACCGCAGCTTCATCCAACTTGTGCTGAATCGCTCTTTTCAAAAGCCCTTTCAGATGGTTTCACTTCTCTGCCCGCTTTGTTGAAAGATGTAAAAATTTCAAACCACCACAAAGTAAACATTTCAAAACCCTCTCTTTTCCAAATCAGTCACATTTTCAAAAAAAATCTCTTGAATTCCATCCCCCGCACCCCACTTCTTTTGCTGTCTTTGGAGTGTTTTTCATTAATTTAGAAGCAGTCCAGGTAAAGCTGGTGTTTTCGAGCCGTGTTTTACGGGCGGGAAGTAGCTTTGTTATTTAGTAGATGTATTAGATAAGTCGATGTCTTGTCAAAATCAAGCAGGTTTTCTTTATTAGGGTGAAATCGTAATGAACTCATCTGCTTCTAATATTTATAAAGAGAAGAGAGGCCATTAATTCTACTGCTTGTGAATAAAACCATCTGTGATTTCTTTCCATTTGATGGGTTTTGGTTTTAATATACATTTTTCACAAATAAGCACAGAGATTTTTTGGTGAAAATGTCACATTCAGGATCTCATAAAGAAAGAATGCAAAGAGGGAAAAACTAAATGTTTTGTTAGCTCAGTAATTTCTCACCTTGCAGAGTGGGGAACACTTGAGCCAACGTTAGCACATTAGGTGATAGAATCGCCATTCCCCGCTAATGCAATCCATGACATGTGACAAGGCAAACCTCGTCCGTTTTGAAGTTTGTTTTCCTTTGGGAATTACACAGTTCATTTAACCTAATCTGTCCTGACACTTGAATTATAATATTATGAGCTTCTTCGGGGAAGTAAAACAGTAGTTACCTGCTTAAAAGCAAAGCAGAAGTTAATAAAGTGGGCAAAATGTCAAGGAAAAAAGGCTAATCGAATCATGGTGTCATTCTCTAGAGAAAATATAGTCAAGTTGTATTTTTTTTTTTTCCAGTGGAAATCTTGGACGCCTAATGACATATTTCTGTCCAGGAAGAAATTTGAACTCCGAAGCCGAACTTGATTAAACCTCAAACCGAGAGACCTTGCCCAATGGGACCACGCCGGGACTTTGACTTCTGGGTGTCAGAGCTTAATTAAAATATTCATCCAGCTGCTCTCCACTCGCCAAGGGGGCCCAGAGGAATTAAACCAATAAGCTTAATTCTATTAGTTCACCTGCCTGTGTACATAGAGATGCGGAAGACCATCTACTGATTCAGAAAAAAATAATCAGACCCACCCTGTAAATTCAGCATGGGCAGCCGTCACTGCAACAGCAACACGGTCCCCCCAGCAAACGTAACATTCAGGAATCTCGACTCCTGTCTCCGAACACACACAGCTATTTTTAAGACTCTTCCAAGAAAACCAAAATGCCAAATGGGTCAATATAAGGATTGATGTGTGCGCATGTGTATGTTATGATTTATGTGTCGTTTATAATAACAGGTAACATTTACTTTGTGCCACAATGCCAAGCCTTTCTCATTCGTGTCTCAAGGAAGCTATCACTTCCGCTCCAAAAAGTCAACACTATCATTACCCCCACTTGACAGATGAGAAAACTGAGGCTCTGTGAGATGAAATGACTTGAAGCCCAGAATTCTCAGACCAGAGTCGGCTGAGCATTTAACCCCTAGTAATGAGGGCTCTACTGAAATTCGGATCTTTGTTTCACATTTGAATTGATGTCGTGTCTGCCATGCACACACCTAGTATAACCTTTGGAAAGTACAGAAGCTGTAAAGTGAAAAGTCAGCCTCACATCATCCCCACCTCAGCTGCCTGTTCCCTCCCCCTGGCAGCCACCGCAGACAATTTGTCTCTCTTTCTCTAGTGGAGGCTTATACCAGCCAATGTGGGTATGTCTCTTTTTGTAAAAACAGATATGGAGCATAACAGGTACGCTGGTCTGCGGCTTGCTTTTTTTCATTTAATAATATATCTTGGGAGAGTTCTCCATCTCGGTCCTCTGAAGACTACACGTCATTCCATCCAATAGAAGGAGCAGATTGGCCCCTATGGGATTGTCCATATTCAACCATTTTTGACCAGCAAAAAAAAAAAAAAAAAAAAAAAAAAGGCAATTTCACGTGATTCTGCCTATATACCATAATTGTTTACTGAATTTCCTATGATGGGCGTTTGGTTAGGTGGTTTCACATCTTCTGCCCTTATACACAGTGCTTTGATGAGTATCATTTGCATACACCAGTGAGTATTATCTGTAGGATATTTCTAGAAGTGCCACTGCCTCTGTGACCCAGGGTAAGTCAAGTTCCTTACCTTAACCCCGAGTGTGAAATGAAGCGGCTGCATTAGATGATTTCTGAAGCCCCTGGCAGGCCCTATTGTTCTGCAAAACTGTACTTCCCACATTTGTAATTCTATATCATAGCTAGAGATTACTCACCACGACCTTGTGAATATAACCACAGCTCAAGCTCAGGGTCCCCCAAATCACTGTGGAAACAAATGTTTTCCACCAAACGCTAACTAACTCCCTGCTGGCCGTATTTGTCAACCAGAGAATGAGACATTTCCCGGTGATCAATACAAATGGAATAGAAATCTATCCTGGGCGGCAGCGGCAAGACTTGGTTTTCAATAAGGGAACCTCCAGAGGATATTGCATTCCTATGACAACAGCCGACAGACCTTGATTTTTAGTGTCAGAAGCTGTTTAATGCAAAGGTCTGTGGCCGGGGCCTGGCCAGGCAGTGAGTGGGGGGTTCGGGCTGGAACCAAGTTGGTCCTGAAAGGCTGTTGTAGAAGCCTGCCTGCCGCCCGAGCCCACTGCCCATCCACAGCCCGCTGTGGGCCACCTGTTCACGAAGGCAGCCACATTTGCCAGCTGGGCTACAGTGGAACCGGCTGGGCCAGACAGCTAGCCAGAGATGATCCGTAGCCACAGATCTGGTTATTTACGGCTCGCCCGTGGTCCCCAGTGACCAGGCAGCTCTCGGATGACAGCAGTTCATCTTAAACAAGACCAGGTACTTGGGCAGAGGTGGCAGGGAGCACAAACGACCATCCTGATAGTCTCTTTTCTGGCTGTAAATTTATCTGGTAATGGAGGGACTCAGAGACACCCCGCGTTACTTGCGGTTTGCAAAGTCTTAAGAAGGGTTAGTTACAAACTGCCCGAGACAAACTAGGATGTTCTGAAAACACAATTCTTGCCCAAACAGCCGAGACAACTCTAGGTTCCATCTCTTGATTCCTCTGCCTCTTTTAAAATTATCTGCTGAGACAGACCAGGGCTGGGAAAGGCGGCAGAAACAGGAAAACGGCTGGCATGGAAAGGAGATGGGATCGGCAGTGATTTATTTCCAGCGATGTGATATTTTAGGTTATTGTTGTTGTTATGTGTGTGCAATAAATCATATTCTAAAGTATCTGTTAATAGAGTGTTTTATTCTCAAGAAATAATTCTTTTTTAAACAATTATTTCAAGTAGATGGGTTGTTTCTTGAAGTTGAATCCTCAGGTTTTATCAAGAGATGTGACAATGAGAACACGACAAGAAATGTTTCCATTAGGAAATTTCGCTCCTTAGAAAAGGTCTTGTCCTCGTAAAAAGTAGAAGAAAAACAAGAAAGAGAGCCTTAGACGTTATTGCTTAAAATACTTCGTCTGAATATATGTAAATGTATTTAGGCCTTTGACTTTTTAACCACCAAATTCATGTTTAGGAATTTTAAGCACCATGGTGAGCTTTCTCTCCGAGTTTCCAAAGGCAGCTCTCAAAATTGCATCTACCAAAGCTTTTAAAATCAGGTACAGAGGTCCCCCAAGGAAGGTCTTGCGGGGGATGATTACAACATTCCTCTGTGCAACACGGTAACACCCGACCCGGCTCGTGGGCGCTCTCGGACCCTCTGTTGAAAACAACTGACTAGGCTGCGGCTTAAAACTAATCTTGTCCTCGGCTCCCTGGCAAGAGGTCAGCAGGCGAGTCGTCCAGAAGATGATCCCCAGCCAGATCTGAAGGGTTCTGAGAATATAACAAGTTGTAAAAGGGCAGGGGAAGGGGGAGAGAGAAAGAAAGAAGAAGAATAGAGGCAAAATTAATTTTCACAATTAAGTATATTCTTTTTTTTTTCCGTGTAGTTAATTTCCAGCCGCTCACGTTTATTGCACATTAATTATGCATACAGCTTTTGTGCAACTTAAAAAGTGAGGAATGTGATCCTTATTCTTTTATGGAGGCTCCGGCTGCCGTGCTGGAAGCCTCTGCGGCTTCAGGTCAGAGGGGCAGGAGCTGAGTCCGCCCTCTGCGAGCAGCCAGTGGCGGGGCCACCTCACCCTCAGCCAGTGCCAGGGATCTTGGATTCCCCTACCTCAACTTTCTTAAAAGCATTTCCTACAGCAGGGGTGGTGATCGGGGGCCGAGGGAGCCTGGACGATTGGTTGGATGTGTTTCTGGACCGAATCTTGGGGGAAGGACCCTGAACTAACCCCTGACCAGCCTCCCCGTCAGCTTGCCCTGGCCAGTATCCGTGTTCGAGCCCACTGGCCCAGGCCTGGGTGTGAAAACAGTAATGTGAACAAGGCCTTGGCCGAGAGGCACTGGGGGCACATGTCCTTCCTCCAAGCCCCTCTGTGTGCCACAGAACACCAAAGAGGTGGGAGTATTAACCGGGCTACAAGATGCTTCCCCTAGTCCCAGCCTCAGACCCCTCATGACCCCCTAAAAGCCTCAGGGAGGCCGGGCAGGTGGTCCCTCTGCCAACATGCTGTATGACACTAGACCAGTGCCACAGCCTCTCTGTGGCTTCTCCAAATCTGCATGGAAGTTCCTCTGGACACCAGCAGGCCCACGTCTTTCTCCCCAGGAGGGCTCCTTGAACCTGAACCCCCCTGCATCCAGCTCAGAACCCACCAAAGAGGACCCTCCCATGCAGACAGATGTCAGCGTTCACCACTTGGCACATCTACAATGTGGGGCGCAGATAGCCCCTTCACCAGCTGCCTGAACTTCAGCCAAGAGCACAGATCCAGGAGCCCGAGGCCCCTCATCCCATCCATGGAGACCCTCTGGGACTCAAACACGGTTGTCCACATT
This sequence comes from Chlorocebus sabaeus, assembly GCF_047675955.1. NCBI lineage: Eukaryota > Metazoa > Chordata > Mammalia > Primates > Cercopithecidae > Chlorocebus > Chlorocebus sabaeus. Next base: position 101,918,491 of record NC_132915.1, read on the forward strand.
GGACCAGGACCCTTGAGCTCTGCTCAGCACTAGGCTCTCTGTACCCCCGGAAACATACTCTTCCACCGCAGCCCAGGAGCCAGGTCACCTCATCAGGACAGAGCTCCCACCTGAGCCAGCCTGGGCCAGCCTATGCAGATCCTAAGCAGACAGAGTCAGGACCCTAACCCAGCCTCGCCGCCCCCACTGCTGTGGGCACTTTGGCTAAGGTGGCTCCCTGTCTCTGGTCCAGTTCCTCATCTGAAAATGGGATTCAGAATTGCACACAGAGTTGGGTGGAGCATTGTCTCCAAAGCACCCAGCCCAGTCTGAGTGCCCAGGAGATGGCCCGAGGAGTGGGAACAAAGACCCATTTTACAGCTGAGGAAACAGATTTTCAGAGGCAAGGTGCCCTGCCCAGCCTGGAGGTGACAGGGCCAGATGTGTGAAGGCTCCTGGTGCTGTCCTGGATCCCGCCACCGTCAGCCCCCCAGGGTTTAGAACCCAACCCCTGCTCCATCCACTGATGGTGGAGACAAAAATTTAGAAGAGGAAACTCACGCAACCGGTCCCCCTCTCCCATGGGGCGGCTTTTGTGGCAGGCCTCCCGAGCCTTCCACACCAAATAGGTGACCGCTCCCACTCCTCGTCTGAGCTCCCCACGTTCACAACCACAAACCAGCCACCGGGCATCAGCCCCAGAAACAAAGCCTGCAGCGAGCAGAGCCAAGTTTCCTCCCACCAGCCAGGCCCTGCAGCCGTAACAGATCCCACCGCAGCCAGCAGCCGGAGCTTCATAACCAGGGACCTGACGACAGCCCTGGCTGCCACCCCAACCCCTGACCCAACCGTGGGAGGGGGGCAGGGGCTGGGCTACCCCCTTTTCTCTCTCTCTCTCTTTTTTTTTTTAAATAAAAACTGCTCTCCCAATGGTCCTGCTGGGATAAACTGTGAAACGTCTCTCCTATTCTCTTCTGGAATCCTGCAGTGACTCTGGGACATACTCGAAAAATAAAATTGTCATCATAAGGAAATCAACCATGCATAATCACAAACAACATGTTGAACATTTATTACTCTCTGTTCTGACAAACTAAAATGTGAAAACATGCCAAAATTTGGCTTTCATAAAACAATTTCTCATCAAGTTCTTTCCTTTGACAGAATGCCTCTGTTTCCATGCCTAGCTGGTGAGATCTGCTTCAAACACGGTAGCACTTCCAGAAACGGGTCTTGGGTTTGAGACTTGTATGATCCCCAAAGCATCTCTCTGGCTCTGTTAGATTTCCTCTGATTGACAATATTCTCTCCTAGTGACAATATTCTGGCTTTCCTAGTAAACAGTAGTGAGCAATCGGGTCACACAGGGACAGGGGTGGGTGTCACCATCATTCAGAAACAGGAAACTTTACAAGGCAGTCAGTCACAGGCACCAGAACCCTGCTTTTTTTTCTAACTGTGGCAAAATACAGATCATGCAACATTCACTCACTTAACCATATTTAAAAGTACAGTTTGGTGGCATTAAGTACCTTCACGTTGTTGTACAATCATCACCCCATTCATTTCTAGAACTCATTTCATCTTGCAAAACTGAAACTCTGTCCCCACTAAACAAGAATGCCCCACTCCTCTGTCCCCCAGCCCTTGGCAATCCCCATTCTATTTTCTGCCTCTGTAAACTTGACTTCTCCAGATACCTCACATAACTGGATTCATTCTGCATTGTCTTTTTGTAACTGGCTTATTTCGCTTAGTATAACATCCTCCAGGTTCACCATGTTGTACCATGTGTTGGAATTTCACCCCTTTTTAAGGCTGAATAATATTCTGTTCCCAGAGCCCTAACACTACACAGAGCACAGATCCACATTCTGACATGAGAAGACCCCACATCTGCATCTTCAGACATCCATACACGCACCAAAATGCACCCGCGTCCCCCCCAGGCTCTGGTACACCTATGAGGACCACCCTCCTGGACCTGTGAGATCCTCAGTTACACCCACAGATAAACGCCGTCACCCATAGCCTCCATCTGCAACTCTCACCTGGGCACGCGCCCCCACGCACACCCCCCATCAGAAAGGCTCGTGGGAGATTTTGCAGATTCTTGGGGACATCATAGCTGGAAGATCCAGGGACCCATCTCAGCCCTGGGTCGAGGTGGGGGGATTTTGGCACTTGAACCCCTCTGCTGTCCCTGTCTCCAGGTCCCCTCCACGGGGTAAAGAAAAGGGTTGCTCAGCACCTGGGATGGCCCCACATCTCCCCACCTAAGCTTAGCTTCCGTGACCCCGAGGGGAGCTGAGGACTTGGTCAGGGAGAAACTCCATTCAGCCCAGGTCTCACAGAGATTCGAGCCCAGATCCAATCTGCGTGCCAAGCCCCACCCCACTCTTCTCCGGACAGGGCAGAGCTAGAAAAACAGGACCCTCTATGCCCAGGAGCATGAAAGGGGACCCAGGGGTGGCCTCTGGCCTGGGACATGTTCCCTGTGCACATCTCGAGAACCTACTGTGTACTAGTGCGGTGCTGTGCTGCCCCAGAGATCTCAAACTTTGGAATGGGAGTGTCATTCCGTCTTCCTCCAGCTGCCCCGCAGGGGGACCAAGCTCAAAGGAAGCTTTGCGAACAGTAATACAACACAGTACCTCCTCATCTAACACAGGTCCCAACGCTTACGCCTTGACTAATTCTCAAAATCCCTCCCTCTCAAATCACTGCTAATTTTCTTCAGATGATAATGGTGTTGTGGTTAAGAGAATGTTCTCATTCTTAGACATGCACACGGAAGTATTTAGGGATGATGCCTGGAACTTACTTTCAAACTTACAGCAGAAAAGTACATAGCTCTAGAGATGTATCTACACAGACAGATAAAGCAAGCGTGTGACATGGTTGTGTGTGTCGGCTCTAGGAGGGGCTCTGAGAATGTTCCTTGTGTTCTTCCTTCAATTCTTCTGTATGTTTGGATATTTTCATCAAACAAATTTGGGCAGAACAGCCCCTCACCCTCATCATGCCGCTCCTTTGATTACCCCCCTCCCTCTGCATGTTGTCATCATGAAGTGACCAGGAAGTCCAAGAGGATTTGTCAATGGTAGGACGTGGAAAGAACGTTCTGCCGGGTACACAGGCAGGAATATGCAACTTCCCACCTCCCAGTAGAGGTGTCGTGTGGCTCAGCCCCGAGCTGCTGAAGGAGTTTCTTTAGGACGGGAGCATGAAGCTACCCCAGAGCGGCTTCCCCACCACATGCCATCCCCAGGGACCTAGAAACAGGAAGGCTGTCCCCAGACACTGAACAAGAAGATCTGTCCCCAGCCCTCTCTCCTCACGGCCTAGCTGTGCTCTGTGGTATTCCAAACAGCTGTGATGTGTGTGGCAGAGAATCCACTGCTCATCAGAACCAGAAAGCGGCTGGGTGAGGTGGCTTTGCCAGTAATCCCAGCACTTTAGGAGGCCGAGGTGGGTGGATCACTGGAGGTCAGGTAAAACCCCGTCTCTACTAAACACGCAAAAATTAGCCAGGTGTGGTGGCACATGCCTGTAGTCCCAGCTACTCAGGAGGCTGAGGCAGGAGAATCACTTGAACCCGGGAGGCAAAGGTTGCAGTGAGCCAAAACCACGACACTACACTCCAGCCTGGGTGACAGAGTGAGACTCTCTAAAAAATAAAAATAAAAAAAAAATTAAAAAATAAAAAATAAAAACGAGAAACCTTTTCATGAAAGCAGGACCATACCTCTGTGACTCCTGCTGTCTCCCCAGCACCAACCCAGGGCCTGGCACACAGTGGGCACTCAGAGTAAATTAAAGCTTACAGCCAATATTCCCTCTTTCACAAGTTAGAACAAATTTCAGGTCATTCCTCATGGCCTGCCAACTGCAGAGACAAGAGGTGAACGGCCTGCAGTGAGCGGGACCCCAGCCACCCCCGCTGCCTGACTTGGGCAGCTGCAGCTGGGGATGAGTGAGCTGTAGCCGGGAGGAGGCTGAGGAGCCTGGCGGAAAAGCCTCAGGAGCCAGAGGCTGGAATCAGGGCAGGAGGAAGGCAACTGGGGTCAGAAGATGGAGAGCAGGCCAGAGCCAGGACGTTCTGGAGCCTACGACATCTTCCAAGTCCCTGAGACTAGGGACCAGGTGGTCTCTCCCTGGCCGTTCAATGTCTGCCAGCCAGGAAGGAGGGCCTCCCCGGACAAGGAGGAAGCACCTGAGAGAGTGTTTGTTTTAATCATCGGAGATCAAAGACAAGTCCCACCGGGCTGGTGGTCCTCCTGGGGTAGCCAGGCCCTTCCCTCTCCTCCTGCCCCAGAGTGGATAACTCCACACCCCCCATTCCTTCCAGAGCTGCTGCCCAGGACAGCCGGGGCTCAGGGAGACCCCTGGACACTGCATCCTTCCAGGGCATAGAGAAGGAAGTAGGGATCGGTGTCCAGAGACCTCAGAACTGAGGCCTTGCTGACTTCACGGCTGTGACCTCACAGAAAGCCCAGTCATGGGTAAGAGAAACGAGAGAGGGATGATGCACCTAGAAAACTGCCGAGTCCAGGGGGCCAGCTAAGGCTCCCCCACCTTCAGGAAGACCAGTGGTTGAGAGCAGGCCCAGGGATGACAAATTCGGTCCCATTTTGCCTCTGATCAGTGAGCCGCCCCCAGTTCTCGGAGCCTCTGTTGGCTTTTCTGGAAAAGGGGTACACGGGTGCTGCTGCCATGAATAGAATTTGTCAAATACTTGGCTCAGAGCCTGATGCAGAGTGAGTGCTCCGTGAGCAGCCAGCGTTCTTGTCATCAGTGCTGTTCGCCTGTGTGCTCTCCTGATGCGGGGGACCTCCTGGCTGCTGCGATTTGCTGAGATGCGTTTAAGGTGTTGCTTCTACTGGGGGACCAGCAGAACCTGCGTGATGGGCAAGTGGGTCTGGATATCAAGCCCCGCAAAGAGGCCTGGGCCAGGGACACCCCCACCAGGGCCTGCCATCTCCCTGCCCCACACGCCTGGGTGCCCGCAGGAGGTGGGCTGGTCTGTATTGCCTGAGGACAGAGGCCAGCGAGTTTGTCCCTGCTCTGTTTGCCATGAAAGAGCAAAACCACCACAGGGTTCAAAGGAAAAGAGGAAAACCCAGTAACTCATCCCAGACGGTCTGTCCGCTTTATCAAAGCTGATTTCAGGGAGCAAAGTTCCCACCAGGAGAGGCCACAGCCTCATTAGAGAGTTCTGGGAATGATGAAAAGCCAGGCCGCCGTGCACATCCCTGGGACAATTAGGCCTTGTCCCTCTGCCTTCAAAGGCAATCTCGCTGTCTCTGCGCGTGTGTGCACACGTGAGAGGGTATGACAGTATCTCCGTGGGTGTCTCTTCTTCCTCTCAGTATTTCTTTTTGGCTCTCCCTGTCTTTTTCTGTTCTCTCTCCTTTCCATCTACCCTTTAACCCCTCTTAGTACCCAGCCGCTCTGCATGCTTGAGATGATCCCTCTTCTGCCCACTGGGTACCTAGATGTCTGGATGTCCCAGACCAGACAAAATCTGCCCCAGGAGGTTTTGTCCTCCTGTCCTCAGAGGAGGCCCTAGACACTGCCCCCACCACCAGACACCCAGCTTAGCCAAAAGATGAGAATGGTGCAATCACTTCTACGGATTCCTTCCTCTGAACTCTAATTCTCCCCATCATGAGGACAGAATGCAAACTATTCCCCCACAGCAAACTCCGGTTTCCGGATGCCTCTGTTGGATGCAGCAGGATCTGAGCGGAGATTCTTCTCCAAATCCCGACTAGCAGCCTCCCCCGACCCCCAGCCCTATGGAATGTTTCTTACCCACGGCAGGAGTTACAAGCAAGGCAGTAACATATTCCTCCACACCCCGGACGCTGCCAGGGCCTTAGGTTGAGAGGCGTTCTACTGTCCAGAGACACGGACCCATTTCAGGGATGCCACCCCAAACCGATCCACGCCCCAAATGCACGCAACGCAGGCCCGCCTGGGCCTGCCCATGCTGCCAGCACCCTGGCCCCTGGCACCATGAAAGGTTCCTAGAACGGACAACACCATGTGTGAGATGCAGATTCTTACATCAGGCAATTATTGGAGGGGATCGGCCTGTTCCTTTAAGTGAGAAGGCAAATTCTACATACTTGTTTTTGTCATAACACCAGAGGAAGCGGGCGCAATATTTTCGAAATTAGAAACAGCCTTGGGTCTCTGCCCCTCGCTGATGGTACTCGGGTATTAATCCATTAAGGCAATCAAAAGAGCTTAAATAAAAGTCTGAAGCCTGCAATATACATGTCAATGAACAAGCGGTAAAACTTCCTGAAAAGGTGATTTCAAAGCCATATTGCCCACGCTTGGCAAATTGCATATTTAATTATTTTGTCAGTCCCTCTTTCTCCTCTAATCTTTGGAGAAAATGCCTTTGACCATGCGAAACCAGTTAGGATAATTAAGGTACGATGGAATTAGGTGTCGGCTGATTTCTCAGAAAGATGCCATCCTCTAACCTGGTATGAGATGTGTGCAGGCCCCAGAAGGCAGACGGCATTGTAATGTCTCCCTTTCTATAGAAAGATCAAAGGTCTTTTGCCCCTTTCAAGATGTTTGTAGAATTTGTTTCCCAATTATCCCACATTTGCGCGCTGGGACATCCTAGTTAACTCTTTGATGGCACCTCTGGAATTGGGCAGTAATTGACATCAAGCCGCACCTCCCGGCTCCAGGCTGCAGGCTGAGATTTCGATCTTGGGTCCGTGTTCAGAGAGGGAAGAGGATGAATGCGAGATAGAAATGGGGTGCAGCTTTAGGTTTTTCGTCCCTTTGGTTCCAGCCCCACTCTGCACTCAGTGACTGAGACTCCCCTCACGGGTTCAGACCTGGTGGGCCCTGGGAAACTCCTCCCGCTCTGATTCTGGTGTCAACCGGGCCTCAGATTTGGCCTTTGCAAAATTTTACCATTTTAAAGGCAAAGCCTGAATGCCTTTGAAGACTATTCTGGAAAGCAAATATATTGAATACATGAATTTCCCACAGAAGAATGCTTCTCCTGGTCCGGGAAGATGTTTAAAAAAAAAAAAAAAAAAAAAGCGATCAAATATTTGGGAAAAGTGAGAAAAAGTGGTCAAGATTTGAAGTTCTAGTTATGGCATTTTTTTAAAAGCCCATCCATCTGCACAGATAGTTATGGCATTTTGAAACTAAATGGGATTAGAATAGCACACCGAGGTAGAAGGTCAAATGTTACAATATTTTAAAGACAATCTCATATAAAGACTTTTTCTAGTATGTATTTTATTTACTTTTCATGTTTCCTTTTTTCATGTTCTGTTGATCTTTCTTGACTCTGCAAATATTTTTTCCTGATTGCTTTGTTCAAACAATTTGTCTTCAACATCTTTGTCTTAGCTTAAGAAAGAGAGATGGAAAGAAAGAAAGAAAGAAAGAAAGAAAGAAAGAAAGAAAGAAAGAAAGAAGAAAGAGAAAGAAAAGCCTTCTGAATCTCTTTATATGCAAATACAATGACTTTCTTGGAAATAATTTTTTGAAAAAGCTCTCAACAATTCGAAAAATGAAATACCATTGATCCAGGGAACCATATTCCCACGGCTACTCCAGGAAATTTCTCTGATATTTTGTCTTATTCTGTCCATTTTAACCCTTAAAAATTCACCTGTGTCTTACAAGTTTTAAATTGAGGCAATGAGGCCCCAGAGATATCAGAAGGAAAAGTTTCCCTTATAATACCTCCTATTTTCCGTATCCTTCCAGAGAAACCGGGGATCACAGAGGTTGCCTCCCGGCACTGCTACGCTCTCTACAAACAGCAAACGCGAAATGCCGCATTTCCCCGATAAGTAATTTCCATTCTAAGGGATTCCACTCCCCATTCCAAGTTCCCTCCAAAAATATATATTGAAAGAAAAAAAATCACAAGGAAACTCATTTTCTACTCTTTGCAGCAGAAAAGGGCTGGTGACGGCTTTCTGGTGTCTGCATAAGCTGAGAGCAAGTGACTGTAACCTGGGTTTCTGCTGCCAGAGAAGGGGCCTGGAAGGTTCTCCCTGTGAGGAGATGGGGCAGCCCTACTGGGACCCTGGGTAGGATTGCCAGATTTAGCAAATAAAAATACAGGACATCCTATTAAATTTGAATTTCTTATGAACCAGGAATATACATATATGTGTGTGTGTGTGTGTGTGTGTGTATATATATATATATAGACAGAGAGTGAGAGAGATGGAATGAGATGGAATCTCGCTCTGTTGTCCAGGCTGGAGGGCAGTGGCACAATCTTGTCTCACTGCAACCTGCTGGGGTCAAGCGATTCTCCTGCCTCAGGCTCCCGAATAGCTGGGATTACAGGCGTCCACTACCACTCCTGACTAATTTTTGTATTTTTAGCAGAGACAGGGTTTCACCACTTTGACCGGGCTGATCTCAAACTCCTGACCTCAGGTAATTCCCCTGCCTCGGCCTCCCAAAATGCTGGGATCACAGGTGTGAACCACCATGCCCAGCCAGGAATAATTTTTTTTTAAGCATAAGTATGTCCCAAAGGTTGCCTGGGACATACTTATACTAAACACTTATTCCTGGTTCTTATGAAATTCACCTGCCCTGGTGTGTGCCATCTGGCAACCCTAGCCTTGGGTTCCAAACAGGGTCCAGCCCGCTGCACAGGGACATCCCAGTTTTCCCACCTCAAAGCAAAATTGAGTCCATGAAGAAAAAAGTGCTTCATGCTGGGCCGGGAACAATGCTTGCCTGGCCAGCAGCTTGCTGTGTGACAGACTTGTCCCATCTCCTCTCTGAACCCCAGTTTTCCCATCTGTGAATTGGGGGTTGGGTAGGATCTGAGACCTGCAGGAGGGAAGGAAGCTGCCAGGCCCTGAGCGAGTCTTTCTGTGTCTCACCAACTCCTCTCTTTGCAAGCCTCTCAGATTACTGCCCCCGTCCCTGCTTTAGGATAAGGAAGCTGAGGCTCCAAGGGAGGACGTGCCTGGCTGGGTCACCCAACAAGCGCGCAGACAAAAACACTGAGAAATTTCAGTTGGATTTTTTTGTTAAGCACCAAACTGTTCACTGCAGGGAGAATCGGGACTTTGTAGGTTTCCTTGATGCTTGCTTTACAGTTTACTACTGTGTGTTTTGATGACCTGGGGTAGAGGATACATTTTTAGGAACTTTGGCCGTTCAAAGTCGGGACTTGTGGGCCTGGCTCTCCCCAGCCAGCTTCCGTCCAGACCCCTGAGATGTGGGGTTTCCCAGACCTCTCACCTCCTGCACTGAGCTTAGGGAAACGGCCTCAGAGGCTCCTATGAGACCTCGAACTGCTGACCCTACTGGGGTAGCCTAGCCCCTGCTCCACACGGCAGGGCTGGGCGGGCACAGGGGTCTATTAATTCAGATCGTGTTCTCAGAGGAGAATACCACTTCTCAAGGGAGTGCCCCCATTCCCGCTACACACAAACCACATTCCTGCCCCGGGTGCTGGTATCGCCCTCCTGGCCAAAACCCATTTAGGGGCTGCCATCCTATTTCTTACAGTTCCTTAGAGGATGATTCTCCTACTCTCTCAGCCCCAGCCCCTCCTTCAGCCAGTTCTTTTTCCTATCCTCCTCAACTCCCTCCTGCTGTCGGAGAAATGTTTTTGGTCCTGCTAGGCCTCCAGGGAGACAGGGAACAGCTGGTCAGCATCTGCTGCTCTCCGTTAGCCAAGGCCCCTGCCCCCTGGGCCTTCCGCTCCCCGGGCAGAATAATCCTGCTTCCTCTAACCTTTTGGCTGGGTCCCGTGCTCCGGGGCTTTCATCATGTCCTTCATACCTCTGAAGCCACTCCAGGCTCCCTGGCCCTCCTGTGGCTTCAGTTGGGCCAGGCCAGGCGGGCGAGCCGGGGCAGGGGCAGAGGGCAAATGACCCTCTCCCCTCCCAGTCCAGAGAAGTGGGGGATGCGGGCAGCCATGTCTGGGGAAGGAGGCAGATGTCACAGCTGTGCCAGGTTCCTCCTACTGCAGGGTGAGCCTGAGCTTGTCTTCTGGAAAATGGGGACTGATGCCCTTTCTCTAAGGTTTGGTAAGAGGATGCCATGCGGTGGCACAGGTAGAGCCGCCTGCCTCTGTTCCAGGTCACCCTGAACTTCTCTTCCCCCATTGGATAACCTTGGATAAATGACCTCACTTCTCAAACTTCAGCTTTTTCACCTGTAAAGAGGTAGTTAGGAAGATTCCAGAGATAAGGTCCTAATGAGCCTGGCCCTGACCCACAGCGAGAGCTGTGCAGCGCTCGTATTTTCAGTGACACTATTGCTGTTTTATTATTAGTCATCCCAGGCCAGGAATGTGCACGCCCAGGGGCTCAGCTGTCCGGCTTTGTTCGACCCTAGAGTCCTGGATTCTGAGCCTGTTGGATTCCGCTGCAGCCTGCTCCTACCTAGGGAAGAAGGGGCCTGTAAACACGGCCAAGTTAGCTCTTCCTCCTCAACACTTCCAAAATCCATTTGGGGATCTCCTCTTTCCAGAAGCTTCCAAGGCCCCAGAAAGAGGTGTCTGCCAGTCACAGGGCCACAGGAGGGCTGAATCCAGTGGCCCTCTCCCTTCTCTCCCTAGCTTGGGTTCCTTTGCACCACCCCGTGAGCGGGGTGTGTGCACCAAGCTGATATGGGCACCTACAGGTAAGGCCTGGTGGGCTGAACCGTCCACACTCAGCATTTACAGACCTGAATGAAAACCAAGCTCACAGAAGCTCCAGCCACCATCCTGGCCTCAGGTCACGTCCCTCAGAGACCCACCACTGTGAAGGTGTCCCAGAAATGCCAGTTGTCTTTTGTCCAAAGATAGCATAAGCTGTTTTTTGATTTAGAAGGGATCACCCCATCCCAACACCCGGTTCTCAGAGGCTCATTCTGGAAAGAACTGGAGAGGCCATCTGGTTGGTCTCCTGCTACTGACCTTGGCCATCCCCCATCCTCCTCCCCACAGGCCTCTCTGAACCCCCAGACCCCAAGTCTTGCTCTGTAACTCACAGGGCTAGGAATGGGCCCTTGGTGGCATCCACGACTCCCCCTTGCCACAAAGCACATCTGCACAGACACCTATCACACACCTCACGATTCACTTGGTGATAAAAATTGAAATGAAACCCAGAGAGATTTTTATTAAACGCGAACTTCTAATTACTCCTTTAGTCATCTTTTTTCTAGTGACTGAGCTACAACGTATTTTCCTAGCAATTATTTTTAATATCCCAAAAACTGCCCTTAAGATACGCAAAACACACTCATGTAAGAGAGGTAAGTTCCCTTTTCCCTCTATCTCAGTTATTAAGAAAATAGGGAGTTAAATTTGTTCACAATCACATTTTCCCAGCAGATCGCAACAGGGGTCACACCTCCAAAACGAACAAGGAGAGAAAACCAAGAAATAAAAAGGAGAACGTCGTGGCGTGTTTGCGATTCCTGCTAAGGTGTGTAGGTTTGAGGATAAGATTTTCCTGGCATCAAACAGCAGTGAGGCCCAGGTTCCCCCAGGATCCTTCAGGGTCCCCCAGGCTCCATAAGAAGGTCAAGGAGTTCAGAGTCGGACCTTACCTGCGGGTGTCCCCAGGGGCAGGCTGGGCTCAGGAGCTGACCGTGCCAGGGCTGGGCCACAGAAGGTGAAGGCGCGGTGCGTGGAGGCCCTTTGTGGACAGGTGCATGGGTCCATCTCTCTCCGAGGCGCTACCTGCGGTTTACTGGACGTTTATTAGAAGCTCACACAATATCATGAAGCACCTGCAGGCAATAAAATCCCTTACATGTGTGAGGCCTTGAGGAAATTAACGGCTCCTCCCTGGGGATGCATATTTTGTGAAGATGTTTATTACAGATGAAGTGCTCCCGGGGTGGGACATTAACAAGTTGTAGAGTGATAAAAGGATTTTTATCCTTTCTCAGTGACAGAAGTAGGAAGAAGGCTTTAACGGAATCTATAAAAGACCTACTTCCTAATGAATTTTCTTAACTCTTTATTAATGGGGCTGGCTGTGTGGAGTCGGGGTCCGCGGTGTGCTGCCTCGTTGGACGAGGGGGGATGGAGCTGGAGAAGGGGCGCGGGGGCCCAGATGCTGGATCCAGAGCGCACGAGAGGGCTCCGAGTGAGAATCCCAGGCCCGGAAACGCATCCATGAGTGTGCTCCAGTGATGAAGGCACCGCCCCAGGAAACTCATTTGGAGGGCCCTCGGGGTGATGGAGTGAGTCAGGCCAAATGGCAGGTTCCGAGCCCCACTTTTTAACCCCCTGTGTCCCGCTCCAGCCTGCAGGCCATTACTGAGATGAAAGCCGGGAGAATGCCTTTGGACCACGACTGCGGAATCTAATTGAATTATATGAATGCAGTTAAACGTCTGCTTCAGAGAGGCAGGGCTCACTTTCAAGATTGGATGCTTCAGGAGTTAATGGGCTATTTGAACAATATAGGCCGAGAGCCGAACACAGGTGGGCTGTGTTAATAACTTTATTTAGACTTGCTTTTTTTTTCCCTTTGAGGCGCACAAGCCTTCCATTAATGCATTCATTAGAGTTTATGGGCAGGCTCTGGTTTTCTCCTAATGACACTGTCCAGACCCGGCTCCCAGCTAATTGAGGCCAGCTGCCCGGCTGCCCCGCCCCAGCCTCAGGACCCGGTGTCACCAGGATTAGCTATGGGGCTGGGGCTGGAGCAGTGGGGGAGGAGTCCTGCTTGCCCCCTCCAGTAGGTACAGGAGGGAGGGGTCAAGGGCTACCCCAGCACCACTCAGGCCGGTGAAGGAGCCCAGATGGGTGGGCTGCCATCCCCACGCCCCGGGGACAGCCTCTGCCACCACCACTGTGGCCCCCTCCTGGTTCTCCTCCCCTTTGCAGTCACAGTGATGTTTCAAGAGACCAATCCGACCCTGTCATACCCTGCTGAACAGCCCGCCATGGCTCCCCGCTGCCCTCAGACGAAAATGCAGACTCCATCTCTCCATCCAGCATTCTTCTTGTGGGCTCCAGCCTCCTCTCACTCTCACCTGGTCCTGGTTCCAGATGCATCCCCACCTCCCTCCTCTCTTTCTTGTGGGCCAACAGCCAGTACTGCCTCACCCCTAATCACGTGGACCCACCCTCTCCCAAACCTGCAAGGCCCAGTTCAAATGCATCCTCCTCCAGGAAGCCCTCCTTTTCTGCCTGAATTGGAATCCTATGAATATGTGTATGTCTTATCATTGGCCTCTCCTTCCACTAGACCATGAATACCTTAAGGGCAGGACATGAGTTTGTTATTAGTATTAAAATAAATATAACACAGCCGGGCACGGTGGCTCACACTGTAATCCCAGCACTTTGGGAGGCTGAGGCGGGCAGATCACTTGAGGTCAGGAGTTCGAGACCAGCCTAGCCAACATAGTGAAACCCCATCTCTACTAAAAATACAAAAATTAGCCAGGCGTGGTGGCAGCCTCCTGTAATCCCAGCCACTCAGGAGGCTGAGGCAGGAGAATCGCTTGAACCCGGGAGGCAGAGGTTGCAGTGAGCCAAGATTGCGCCACTGTACTCCAGCCTGGGCGACAAAGTGAGACTCTGTCTCAAAAATGAAAAAATAAAAATAACAATAATACGCTAGTGGTCAGGTCCCCACTTTTGAAGCATTTACTATATGTCAGTTGCTTTATAAGCATTGGTTTATTAAACCTCCACAGCACCCGGAAGGGATATTTTATTGTCCCCATTTCACAGGTGAGGAAACTGATGCTCAGGGACAGAACATTGCTTGCTCAAGGACACCGGCTCTACCACTTACCAGCCGAGTGACCTCCCTTCCCCTCCCTGATGACTGCGTCTGTATTGAGATTGTAGCAGTGATGTGCGGGCATCGGTCCATGTCAGTTTGCAAGAGCTGCTAGTTACATTTTCAAGAATTAATGTTACAAGCTGGTTGTTAAACACAGCCTTTGTTAAACATTTAAATTGTGTACACTCAAATAAATGATATTCAAATCAAAGGTAATAAACACTCCAAACTCATCCATTCCTATACGTTTACTTCATTTTCCCATCATCTATGCCCTTAAGCTCACACCTACCGTATCTGTGTTGGAAATGCCACGTGATGGCGGCTGTGGCACATCTGTGCCTAACTCCACGTGCTCCATCACGTTCATAGCTTGAAATCAGCCATAGTAGGAGTATTTACACCATAGACATGGGCAAACTCCACAAATCAGGGCTTTTTCCCTCCAGAAAGCAGGTTGTGAGATGTGTAGCAGCATGTTACTAGGTTATAGAGATAAGCCAAGAAAGAACTCCGCCCACAGCTCTGAGCGTAGTGCCAGGTATACACTAAGCACTCAATAAAAGTTTGTTTTGCTGAAGGTTATTTGAGTGATGATGACAACAATAACAGTGACGTCATGCTCCCCATGTCCCCACCCCTAAACCACTCCTACTAGTCCAGACCTCTATCCTGAGCTCCAGAGCCCCATGGCCCAGCTTCCTAGACACCCAAAACAGAATCTCCTCCATGAGGGCTCCTGGGTCAGAGAATGGCATCTTCATCCCCCACGGCCAGGCCAGCAGCCCAGGCAGCCGTTGTGCCTCCTTCACCATTTCTTGTCTGCACTGGGGTCGTTCCCTCTCACTGTTGCCCATCTCACTCCCTCCCTCCAGCCCGCCCTCCTCCAGACGGGCATTGCCACCATCCCCAAGCGTGAAACTGACCCTGTTACCCTTCCCTGGGTCCTGGTCACCTCCAGAAGGTCCGGGCTCATCGGCCATTATCTGAGGCTGTGCCTGGCCTCCTGCTACTGCCTAGAAGTACACAGTGCCATCGCCTGCCCATCCCTTGGGTGCACTCTGCCCCAGCCATGCCAAACTGCTCACATTGATGACCGGCATTCTTCCAGATGCTATTCCGGGTACTGGGGCTACAGGGTGGACAAGACAAAATCCTTGTTCTCTTGAAGTTTTCATTTTAGTAGGTTAAAACAAATTTTAATTTAAAAAGCAGAGTGTGCGTGTGTGTGTGTGTGTGTGTGTGTGTGCGTTGTGTGTGTCTAATATCAGGTGGCATTGTTATTAGGTTGGTAAATAAGTAATGTGTTTTTTGCTATTAAAAATAATGTCAAAAAGCTCAATTACTTTTGCACCAACCTAATAGCAAGGAGAAAAATAAGCAGGATAAAGACCAAGACAGTCACCGTGGGAACTGCTGTGTTATGTGGAAGTCAAGGACAACCTTATTCACTGGAGACCTTTGGGCAGAGACCTTAAGAAAGGGAAGGTGTGGATCTCCGGGCAGAAGGAACAGCCAGTGCAAAGGCCCGGAGCTGAGACTGTTTTTCTAAGAAAGAACAGTGGCTGGGATGGAGTGACCAGGTAAATTCAGAGAAACACAGAGGCCGATTGTGTAGGGTCTGATTGTTCATGCTTAGGACTTTGGAATTTATCTGGAGGGAGCTAAGAAGCCATTAGTGGATTTTCAGCAGGGGAGTGGTGTGACAGACACATTTCAAAGGCTTCACTCTGGCTGTCATGCTGATTTGGAAGTCCTGGGCAGATCCTGGGACACAGGCTAGGAGGTGGCTACAATTATCTTCCAATGAGAGATGACGATTCTTCTTTCTGGTCTTTGGCTCATGGTATCCCTCATCCTAGAATGACCCCCTACTTCTCCTCATTATGTAAGACTAAATCCAGGCTCACCTCCTCCAGGAAGCCACCTCTAATCTCTCCTTCCCAGGTTGGATCAGGTAGCCTCTTATGTGCTCCCATAGGCCCGTGCACACGCCTCTCGCTGCACTGAAAGGCCTGTTTACCCACCTGTTTCCCCAATAGCCAGAGAGCAACTTGAGGACAGAGGCTGGGAATCTTTGTCCCCAGGACCAGCACATGATCAGGCACAGAAGAGATGCTCAGAGAGGCCAGGTGCGGTGGCTCATGCCTATAATCCCAGCACTTTGGGAGGCCAAGACAGGTGAATCACTTGAAGTCAGGAGTTCAAGACTAGTCTGGCCAACTTGGTGAAACCCTATCTCTGCTAAAAGTAGAAAAAAAAAATAGCCAGGCATGGTGGCATGCACCTGTAATCCCAGCTACTCGGGAGGCTGAGACACGAGAATTGCTTGAATCTGGGATGTGGAAATTGCAGTGAGCTGAGATCACAGCACTGCACTCCAGCCTGGGCGACAGAGTGAGACTCCATCTCAAAAAAAAAAAAACAAAACAAAAAACAAAAAAAAAGAAAGAAAGAAAAGAAAGATGCTCAGTGAACATGTGTTGACATGAGCTAAAAGATACAGTGATATTATCAAAGTGAATGTCCTTCCACAAATACTTGTCAAAGGTAAGCTTCTACAGGGTGCCAGAAAATCCATCCCAAATAAAACAAACATGGTCCCTGCTCTTGTGACTCTCCCACTCTAGGGTTGGGGAACTTCTAGAAGCTAGGGGTGGCCAGGGTAGCAAAAGAGAGGTGAAGAATAGTAAGAGCTGAGGCAGAGTAAATCATGCTGTACCTTTAATGTCATTCGAGAGAAGTTGCAATTTATCCTGTGATCACTGAGAAACTGTTGAAAGCACGTGGCATAGTCAAATGTTTTTAAAAGATAAGCCTAAAATGGCACCAGGCCCAGATGATTCTATCGGTTCTCTCAAAGAATAGTGTACACGTAATTTATACTTTTCAAAAGATGAGAAGTTTCACTTATAATTTTGTGAGTTTAGTACAAATCTAATCCATAACCCAACAAAGACAGCTTTATAAACCCCACAGATGATTAATCTCATCTATAAAGAGTGATGAGGAAACACAAAATCAAATGCTATCATAGAGAAAGTAGCAAAACATTAAAAATATTGGCTGGGCACAGTGGCTCATGCCTATAATCTCAGCACTTTGAGAGGCTGAGGTGAGTGGATCGCTTGAGCCCAGGAGGTCGGGACCAGCCTGGGCTACATGGCAAAACCCTGTCTCTACAAAAAATACAAAAATTAGCCAGGCGTGGTGGCGTGCACCTGTAATCCCAGCTACTCAGGAGGCTGAGGTGGGAGGATCGTTTGAGCCCAGGAGGTCAAGGATGTAGTGAGCTGTGATCATGCCACTGACCCCATCTCAAAAGAAAAAGAAAAAAAAAAAAAAACATTAAAAATCTAATACATCATTCTAGGAATACAGGTTCAGATGAGGAAAGTCTGTATTATCCATCTTGCATAATGCCCATTCTCAATCTAAATATTATGCAGACTTTGTACTTAAGAGCGAACACCGGCTGGGCATGGTGGCCACGCCTGTAATCCCAGCACTTTGGGAGGCCGAGGCAGGCAGATGACTTGACATCAGGAGTTTGAGACCAGCCTGGTTAACATGGTGAAACCCCATCTCTACTAAAAATACAAAAATTAGCTGGGCATGGTGGTGCACACCTGTTATCCCAGGTACTCGGCAGAAGAATCACTTGAACCTGGGTGGTCGAGGCTGCAGTGAGCTGAGATGGTGCCACGGCACTCCAGTCTGGGCAACAAGAGGGAGACTCTGTCTCAAAAAAAAAGAAAAGAAAAAGAGTGAACATCGTGGCAGGTATATGAACCAGACCTGGCTGCTGACGAGGACGCCTGTGTGACACAGCATTGCTTCAGGGATGCTGGATGCTGGCCCACTGTCCTCCTCCTTTTGTCTTCATGACACAAACACATTTACATAGGCAGTCCCCCTTTATCCTTGGAGGATAAAGTCCAAGCCCCCCAGTGGATGCCTGAAACCTCAGATAGTTCCAACCCCTAGTTGAACTATTTTTTTTCCTTTACATACATACTTAGGATAACGTTTAAATTACAAATCAAGCACAGTACACTTGCACTTGGGGGCCATTATGAAGTAAAATAAGGGTGACTTAACTGAGATAGCTACTAAGTGACTAGCGGGCAGGTCGTGAAGGCAGGTAGCGGAGGCTCTGTGGATCTGCTGGACCAAGAGATAATTCCCATCCCAGGTGGGACAGAGCACAGGTTTCATTATGCAACTGAGAACATTGCACAATTTAAAACTTAGGAATTTGTCCGGGCACGGTGGCTCACATCTATAATCCCAGCACTTTGGGAGGCCAAGGCAGACAGATCACCTGAGGCCAGGAGTTCAAGACCAGCCTGGCCAACATGGTGAAACCCCGTCTCAACCAAAAATACAAAAATTAGCCTGGCATGGTGGCACACACCTGTAATTCAGCTACTCGGGAGGCTGAGGTGGGAGAATCGCTTGAACCTGGGAGACAGAGGTTGCAGTGAGCCAAGATCATACCACTGCACTGCAGCCTGGGTGACAGAGCGAGACTCCTTCTCAAAAAACAAACAACCAAACAAACTAAATAAATAAATAAATAAAACTTAGGAATGGTTTATTTCTGGAATTTTCCATTTAATATTTTTGGACCACAGTTGACCATGGGTAACTGAAACCACAGAAAGCAAAACTGTGGCTAAGGGGAAGCCGCTGTCCTCTTCTGGTTATGGCCACCCCTGGGTATAGAGGGTGATCCTCAGCCACACAGGAGGTTTTGCTGGTTTCAGGACCAAAGACTGTAACCCACAGCTCAGATAATCACGACAGACAGTGACCTAGAAGGAAGTACAATATTGGAAAAATAAGTATCGCTATTTTCAGATGAAGATGTCATTTGCCTGTAAAATCCAAAATAATCATGCAGAAATTATTAAGACTAAAAAGGGGTTTGGCAAAACGGCTAGTAGTTAGAAAAGCAGAAATAAGTAAGTTTTCTGTATTTTAATAACAAGCAGTTTGAAAATATAATGGGGAAATCCCACTTTAAAAGGCCATTAAAAAGTATTAAATGGGCTAGGCACAGTGGCTCATGCCTGTAATCCCAGCACTTTGGGAGGCTGAGGTGGGCAGATGGCTTGAGCCCAGGAGTTCAAGACCAGCCTGGGCAACATAGGGAGACCCTATCTCTATGAAAAATTCTAAAAAATTAGCCACACAAGGTGGTGCACACCTATGGGCTCAGCTACTTGGGAGGCTGAGGTAGGAGGATCTCTTGAGCCCAGGAGATTGAGGCTGCAGTGAGCCATGATCATACCACTGCACTCCAGCCTAGGCAACAGAGCGAAACCCTGTCTCAAAAAAAAGAAAAAAAAAGGGATCTAAATGCATAACCAGACATGTGCAGGACCTATAAGAATAACACTAAAAAACTTTACTGAGGATATACAAAAACTTTTTTTTTTTTTTTTTTTTTTTTTTTTTTTTTGAGACAGAGTCTCACCCTATTACCCAGGCTGGAGTGCAGTGGTACGATTCAGCTCACTGAAGCCTCTGCCTCCTGGGTTCAAGTGATTCTCCTGCCTCAGCCTCCTGAGTTGCTGGGATTACAGGCAAGCGCCACCACGCCCAGTTAATTTTTGTATTTTTAGTAGGGATGGGGTTTCACCATGTTGGCCAGGCCGGTCTCGAACTCCTGACCTAGTGATCCGCCTGCCTCAGCCTCCCAAAGTGCAGGCATGAGCCACTGCGCCCAGCCTAGAAAAACTTTTAAATCACTGGGGAGAAGTTTTCTAAAACTGAGCATTTTTCTGGTATGAGAAGATTGATTAGTATAAAAATGTCCATCCTCTCCAAAGTAATGAACAAATTTAACACCAGTACAAACAAAATATCAGTGGAATTTTATTTTTCAACTTAAATAATTCTAAAGTTCATTTGGAAATACAAATGTATTAGAATTACCAAGAATTTTTTGAAAAGAGGGATTAATAAATTTGCCTATAAGATAAGAAAACATATTATAAAACCATATAAATTAAATCAGGAAGATACTGATAGAGAAAGAGACACACGTGTCAATAAGATAGACCTGTTCAGGCACGGTGGCTCACACCTGTAATTCCAGCATTTTGGGAGACCAAGGCTGGAGGATCACCTGAGGTCAGGAGTTCGAAACCAGCCTGGCCAACATGGGGAAACCCTGTCTCTATTAAATATACAAAAATTAGCCAGGCGCAGTGGTGGGTGCCTGTGATCCCAGCTACTTGGGAGACTGAGGCAGGAGAATCGCTTGAACCCGGGAAGTGGAGGTTGCAGTGAGCTGAGATTGCACCATTACACTTTAGCCTGGGCGACAGAGTGAGACTCCATCTCAAAATTAAAAAAAATTTAAAAAAGACCAAAAGACAATGGAAATTGAGTATAGTAAAGGATAGATTTCAACTCAATAGGGAAATAATAGAATGCTTAATAAATAATGTGGAAACATCAGGGGAAACACTGGGAAAAAATAAAGTTAAATCCCTACCTTATGTGAAAACAAATTCCAGATAGATTAAAGATGTAAGTTTTTAGGGGGATATTTGTTTAATTGCCAGAAGAAAATATTGGTGAATAGTTATATAATATTGAGTGTGGGAAGGATGTTTCTAAATATGACTCTAAAAACAAAAACAAGAAAAAAGTTTTAATTGCTATGTTTACATTATTGCATTATAAATATTAAATAATATTTTTATTATTTTTACATACAAATATTACATATTTGGTATATCAAAGTATTTCAATGAGCAAACTAGAAGAGATAAATTCTAAATTGAGGAGAGAGGAAAGGTATTTGCTAGATAGATGGCAGAAAAAAGTGACTATATTTACATACAGATATCTCTTACCAATCTAAAATTTAGTACTAATTTGACAGAAGCAGTTCACAAAAGAGGAAATAAAAATAATCCATACTTGGCCAGGCGAGGTGACTCATACCTATAATCTCAGCACTTTGGGAGGTGGAGGCAGGCAGATCACTTGAGGTCAGGAGTTCTAGACCAGCCTGGCCAACATGGTGAAACCCCATCTCCACTAAAAATACAAAAATTAGCTGGGTGTGGTGGTGTATGCCTGTAGTCCCAGCTACTCAGGAGACTGAGCCAGGAGAATGGCTTGAACCTAGGAGGCAAATGTTGCAGCGAGCTGAGATCGCACCACTGCACTCCAGCCTGTGTGACAGAGCAAGACTCCGTTTCAAAAAAAAAAAAAAAAAAAATTCCGTATGTGTAAGAAAAGATGCCCAACCTCGCAAAGAATCAAAGAAAGGCAAATTAATACACAAAGATAGTATGTTTTGCTTATCAAACTGATCAAGATTCAAAACAATGCTAACACCCAGTGCCAGTGAGTTTGTGGGGAAAGAGGCACTCTCACGCACTGCCAGCAGTAGAATAAATTGGTGCGGCCTCCTGGGAGAGGCGTCATACATGAACAGCCCTTAAAATACTCAGACCCTCTGACCTAGCATTTCCACCTCTTGGAATGTATTGTGGAGAAATAAATAAGATACATGCACAAAAGAATTCAATGAAGCACTGTTTATAAATAGGTAAAGAACTGGACATAAGCTAAACATTTAAGGAAATGGTTAAACTGTTGCACACCCATTCTAAACAGTATTAAAAAGAATCTCTGGGTGCTGACCTGAGCGATCTCCAGACTATAGTCGGGCAAGAAAAGAAAATGCCAACACTATGTATAGTATGTTTGAAGCTGTGAAATATACATAAAAACATTTATGTTCATAAAAATTCTGAAAACATGCCCAAAACGTTAACAGTAGATTGTGGAGAATATAGCTTTTTGTGTTTTTTAAGGTTTTATATGGTGCTTGTATTATTATTTATTTAAAAATATTAAAACAAAAATGTTATGCTATATATATGCATTTATTTTCACATTGGAGACTTGTCAAAAATAATCAGTTAACTAAATAGTGCAAATAATATGATACCATCTTTAAAAAAAAAAAAGAAAGAAAGAAATAGGCCAGTGGCTGTGGCTCATGCCTACAATCCCAGCACTTTGGGAGGCCCAAGCAGGCAGATCACCTGAGGTCAAGAGTTTCAGATCAGCCTGGCCAACATAGTAAAACCCCATCTCTACTAAAAATACAAAAATTAGCCGAGCGTGGTGGCGGGCACCTGTGATCCCAGCTACTCGGGATCTGAGGAAGGAGAATCACTTGAACCCGGGAGGTGGAGGTTGTAGTGAGCAGAGATCATGCCACCACACTCCAGCCCAGTGACAGAGCGAGACTCCGTCTCAAAATAAATAAATAAAATAGGCCGGGCACGGTGGCTCACGCCTGTAATCCCAGCACTTTGGGAGGCCCAGATGGGCAGATCACGAGGTCAGGAGATCGAGACCATCCTGACTCACATGGTGAAACCCCATCTCTACTAAAAAATACGAAAAACTAGCCGGGCGAGGTGGCGGGCGTCTGTAGTCCCAGCTACTCGGGAGGCTGAGGCAGGAGAATGGCGTGAACCCAGGAGGCAGAGCTTGCAGTGAGTGGAGATCGCGCCACTGCACTCCAGCCTGGGCGACAGAGCGAGGCTCTGTCTCAAAAAATACATACATACATACATACATACATACATAAAATAGAAATAAATATAAACATGAATATCTATGTGTATGTGTATATTTCTCACCTGTACCTGGCTTATCCATTGCCCCATTCCACTCTTGCACACAAAGTCAGGGCATAATAAATAATTGTTGAATACATTTAAGTGCATATTTCTGGAGTATACACATTCATATCTTAAATGGCGCTGGTCCCTAGGTGAGACGATTATGGATGGTTTTTATGTTCTTCTATTTGTTGTTTTTTCTCTAAAGTTTCCCTAATAAATATATATCATGTGTCTTACTTACCTGTTTCCATTATAAAAAAAAAAAAAGCAAAACAAAACAAAACATTATTTCTCTATGAAATGGATGACTAATGAACTGGTTAACAGGCTACGAGATTGAGGATCTGGTGACATTGTGGAGGGTGGGGGCCACCATCTTCCCAGAACATGCCCCCACTGAAGACCCCCTCTCACGTCCTTCCCTACTGCTCTCTTGTCCATTCTGAACAATAGCAGACTCACCTGAAAGCTTATGAAAAACACTCATTTCCAGGCCCTAGCCCAGGCTGGTTGACTCCCTGGAGGTGGCCGTGGGCACTGTGGTCTAAAGATCCAAAGTCATATTTCACCTGTCTCCCTTGAACCCTGTGCCCCCTGACTAAACATCTCACTCTTCCTGGAACAGGCCTGGCCCCTCACACTTTGGCACGGCAGCTCCCCAGTCTGGGACACCCTCCCCACTTTGCCTCCCGACACATTCCTACCCGTGGACACCTATCCCGGGTGTGTCTTCAGAGACCCCATAAACAAGGGGGTCTGGAAATAGCCTGCCACTGTCCTGCACCCCAAATCCTGGGGTCTCCGGATCAACTCCTCACCCTGCCTGGACTCCCATCACCCTCCCAGCTCTATTCTCGGCCCATCTCCTGTGGCCCTAAAGCTGCAGCTGGTGCTCCAAGTCCATTCTGGGGACAGGATGCTGGAGGGGAACACTCTAGAACCACCCCCTCTTACAGATGTGGTTCCTGATGCCCAGGGAGCCTGGTGCTACCCTGACCACACCCTCACACCCTGCAACTGCTGGCTCTCAAAGGATTTTTACACATTAATAAGAAATCATCACACACCCATTAGAATAATGCCAGTCCTCCCTGCTCCCCTAAGAAGTGCATGGCTGGAGGCTTTCAAATCTGCCCAGAGCCTCAGCTCAGCCAGAAGCCTTATCTTAGAATCTGGGGAGAAGGGATCCTGGCTTGGTCCTGGCCCTTAAACTCGAGCTTTCCTCCCTTGCCCTTCCCCTGATCCCCTGCACAAAGGGTCTCAAAACCTCACAACCTCTTAGCATCCTCCTCACCACGCCTCACTCCCCGCAGGTGAGGGCTGAGGCCTGGATGTCCTGGTGACAGGAAGGCCAGATGAATGAGTGACATTTCCTTTGACAATTGCCCTCCCCAGAGGAGGGATGATTGAAGGGCCCTGGGGTCTGTGTGGCTCATCCTGGACGTGCCTCTCTAAACCCACAGCTCCCTGGAGCATGGCTGTCTGTCCCTGGTTTTCCCATCTCTACCAGACACCCCCTACCCCCAGGCTCAGCCACCCATGTGGGAGGTGGGAGGGTGCCCTGCAGTGGGCACGGCCAGAGAACACTCCAGGGGGGCATGGTTGGTCCCCCTCGGATGTGACCCTCCATCAGCACAGGCGCCCCTGGGGTGAGTTTGGCATCCGATTCCTCCTGAGACTCCAGCTCCTGCCCCTGTTGAACATGGGGTGAGAGTGAAGGGAATATTGAGGAAGAGGGCAAAGGGATGCAGTAGTGCCAAGGTGAGCCTGTGCCCTGAGTGAGGTGGCCCCATCCAAGGTCTGGCCTCTGCTGAAGTCTGGCTCCTCAGCCGTGTGCCCTCAGGCAAACCCCCAACCTCTCTGCACCTGTTTCTTCCTCTGTGAAGGGGGTAAAGGGATGGTGTATTAGCCTCTTCTCATGCTGCTGATAAAGACGTATCTGAAACCGGGCAATTTACAAAAGAAAGAGATTTAATGGACTTACAGTTCCACAAGGCTAGGGAGGCCTCACAATCATGGTGGAAGGCAAGGAAGAGTAAGTCACGTCTTATATGGATGGCAGCAGGCAGAGAAAGAGAAAGCGTGTGCAGGGAAACTCCCCCATACAAAACCATCAGGTCTCGTGAGACTTATTCACTATCACAAGAACAGCACAGGAAAGACCTGCTCCCATTATTCAATTACCTCCCACTGGGTCCCTCCCATGACACTCGGGAATTTGAGATTTGGGTGGGGCACAGCCAAACCATATCAGGTGGTGTCTGTGTCTCTGGGTTGCTGTGTGAGTTAAGCAGGAATGTCCATGGAAACGCCCAACCCGTGCTGGCCCTGGGCGAGTGCTCAGTGCACAGGAGTGCCCCTTCCCACCCATCCCTTCCTCCTCCCTCCCCTCCTGCCTTCCCTTGGTCATCTTTTATAATTATAGCAGTAATACCCAGTAGCTATAGGAGTAGTTTGCGGTCTCTGAAGCCCACTCGGGGTCCTCTCTCTTGGCTCCCGCCCTGGAGGCCTTCCCTGGGAGCCTGTTGGGCTGGGAGGGTGGGAATCGTCTGGAATAGAGCAGCCGCTGGCACTAAGCCCTGGAGATGATGGAAGAAGGATCCTCGGAGTTTGGTGGGAGACAGAGAATCGAATGGAAAGGAGGATGTTCTAGGCCCAGGTGGAGCAGCTGCTAAGCCCCGTGTACCTTGGTTTCCCTGTCCCTGGTCCCCATGGCAGAATCTTGCTGCCTGCCTCTGTGCCATGCCCCCTGCAGCTGAGCCATGCAGAGAGGGGACCTCACCAGGGCCCTCCTGTCCTCCCCTTGGCCCCTCCTCTGCCCTCATCCCTCCCCATCCAGAGCCAGCCTGCTACCCTCAAGGTGGCCAAGTTCTTCAGGTGAGAATCTCCATGGCATCTTAAGGCCCCAAACAGAAGTCCACTCCTTCACCTCATCACAAGGCCCACCTGCAGCCTGCCACTGGCCACCCTCCCCTCGTCCCTGGCGCTTGCTGTCCCACCCGGGCTCTGTCCCCTCTCCTCTCCTACCAAAGCTTTCACAGCCTCCCAGTTCCAAGGTGCACCTGGGTCCTGTCTAGAGGTAGGGGCCGTGTGGGTCTGTCTAGAAATAATTTCTAGCCATGTGAACTGTTACATATTTTAAGTAATTAAATTTGAAATCTATTGCAACATATTCTAGGGTGAGGTGGGTGCTGGAGAAGAAGGCGGAGGCGAAAGACTCAGCCCAGGCCTCACTGTCTGGTCCGGGGGAGCTGAAGCCCGAACTTCTGTTTCCCTCTATTAGGCTGTGATGGGCTCAGGTAATTGACACTCCAGAGGCCAGGAGAACAGATGTGCTGAGTCCTCTTGCTCAATCTTCCCTTCACCATCACCCACATTCAGCAGGGGTGGGCACTGGAGTCTCAGGAGGAATCGGATGCCAAACCCACCCCAGGGGCGCCTGTGCCGATATAGGGTCACATCCGAGGGGACCAACCATGTCCCCCTGGAGTGTTCTCTGGCCATGCCCACTGCAGGGCACCCTCCCACCTCCCACAAGGGTGGCTGAGCCTGGGGGTAGGGGGTGTCTGGTAGAGATGGGAAAACCAGGGACAGACAGCCATGCTGTCTGTGGGTTTGCAAAGCAGTGTCCAGGGCAAGCCACGCAGACCCCAGGGCCCTTCAGCCACCCCTCCCCAGTCAATGTCACCCTTTCCTCTGGGCTTCCTGTCACCAGGACATCCAGGGCTCAGCCCTCACCTGCTGTGAGTGAGATGCGGCAAGGAGGAGGCTGAGCGGGTGGGAGGCTTTGAGATCCTTCATGCAGGGGATCAAGGGAAGGGCGAAGATAAAGGGCCAGGACCAGACTCCTGGATTGCTATGACATGAGAGTGGTTCAGCCTGTCCCGAGTCAGGCTGGCTTGTCTCCATCCATTCATTCAGTCAGTTAGTCATCAGACATCCCTTGATCCCCGCAGTCTGTGTAGCTCCGGGCTGGGAACTCATATATAAATAGGAGTGGGTGGCAGGAACACTTAGGGCGGGGCCTTAGGACAAGTCAAAATCCATGAACAAGGGACACAGCTGAGGGAATGTCCTCTGCCACCCTTTTCATCGGATTCAGACTCTGAGCAGAGCCAGAGACCTGCCCATTCCACAGGCACCAGAGTTGGCAGCCCAGCCTCCATGTAGGTGCATGGTGTGGGGGCAGCGGCCGGCAGGAGGTGGGCATCTGCTCTGGGGGAGGTGTGGGTGCCGGGCAGAGGGTGCACACCCATGAACAAAGAGGCACACCAGTGCGCACAGCAAGGGTTGGGAGTGCGGGGTGGGGTGGGGGCAGCAGCTGTCTCTCCGGCCTCCCCGTCCCTCTCTTGCTGAGCGATGGGCAGGGCTGATAGCAGCGGATGTTGGGCCAGCCGAGGGGGCTCACTGCCCCCGCCCCACAAGAGTTCTTTATCGGCAGGATGCGCCGTTGCCAGGGAGCTGGCTTCAGGCCCTGCTCTAGCCGTTGCTGGGAGGATTATCAGAAAGATTTGAGTCTTTTTAATTAAATCCAAGCGAACGCAATTCTGTGCCTGCACGGAGAAGCCCATTCAGGATCCTGTCACTGCCTCCGATAGCTTTGTCTCAGAGTCCCTGCTATCAGGCCACCAATCTGGCCACGAGGCGACTGCCCCCATCCCCAGCCTGACAGCGGTGGGTACCCGGGGAGCCAACACGTAGGAGGTCCCTTCTGCCTTGCTGGGTGCTGGCGTCAGAACTCCAGGGAAACTGTGCCCTGGGCCAGGCCAGAAAGTCACAACTCTTCACTCAGCTTTAAGAGTCAGCCTTACCAGCCACAGCACCCAAGCACATGCCCTTTGAGCTTTCATGTGGTGCCAGGTGTGCCCTGGCTCATGGATTTCTCAGGCTGCAACCCTACAGGGAAGCTTCTACTACCATCCCCACTATACAGACGAGGAAACAGAGCCCTAGAGGGACAAATTCACTCAGCCAGGTCCACACAGGTAGTAAGTGGCAGAACCAGGATTTAAACGGAAGTCTTTCTGATTCCAAAGTCTCCACTCTCAATTCCACTCTTTTTTTTTTTTTTTTTTTTTTTTTTTTTTTCTGAGACAGAGTCTCCACCTTGTCACCCAGGCTGGAACGTGGTGGTGCAATCTCGGCTCACTGCAACCTCCACCTCCCGGGTTCTAGTGATTCTCCTGCCTCAGCCTCCCGAGTAGCTGGGATTACAGGCGCCCGCCATCAGGCCTGACTAATTTTTCTATTTTTAGTAGAAACAGGGTTTTGCCATGTTGGCCAGGCTGGTCTTGAACTACTGACCTCAGGTGATCCACCCTTCTTGGCCTCCCAAAGTACTGGGATTACAGGCATGAGCCACCATGCCTAGCTTTAATTCCACTCTTAAAGTATCCATGTCTACTAGTTTGAGGGCCAGCCTGGGCCTCCCTAACCATTCCAGCCACCCTCTCGCCAAGGCCCCCTGGGCTCCATCCAGCAGTCCCACCACTAGTGGTCATCACTCCAACGATAACAACAGCCAACACGTTCGAAGTGCCCATCAGGCGCCAGGGATCTTTCCCCTTGCCTCGTTCAGACCTCACTTAGCCTCCGGAGGCGGCATCAGCCTCTGCCTCATTCCTGGATGCAGAAACAGAAGCTCTGAGAGGGCTGAGTCAGTTGTCCAACATCACAAAGTCAGGGACAGGTCCCCCCTCCCAGGTTTTCCTGGTTCAAAGCAGGCATTCCCGGCCTCTCTTGTCCCCACAGGAGGCAAGACTGTGCCTGGCACAGCCTGGGAGTTGGAGACAAGTCAGGGTCAGGGCTCAGGGGCTCGGAGTTGGTTCATGCTGCGGCCAGAGGACAAAATTAACTCGATAAATAATATGGATATGGCAGGGGGCGGGGTGCGCTCCTTTTAAAGAACTAGGCAGCTCTGGGCACCCATGCCTGTGTGCGGGCTTTAGGGAGCTAAGTTTTCATCGCAGGCCCCACATCGTGGCTGCAGCCTTCCTGCAGAGGAGGACGTGTGTTCTTTTTAATTAAACCTGTCTGTTATCACGGCAGATTGCTACAAAGGGAGGTCCACTAGCGGCGTGGCAGCTGCTGGGAAACCGCTTGCCACACTGGACACACGGGCCCTGAAACCCTCGATGGGGCCAGCATCCCTGACCCTTCCCCTGCCCCTGCCCCTGCCCCTGCTGCAACACCAGCGAGGAGCTCTAGGCAGGGCCCCTCACGCCCAGCCCCACTATGCACCAGGAGACACCTGCCACCCAGAGCTCCCACTAAGCAGGGGAGCCTCCACCCCAGGAACCCAGCTCTGGGGACAGAGAAACCTGGGTGGGATCCTGGCTCAGTCACTTATTGGCACTGCGGTCCCAGGACAGTACCTCAGCTCTTTGGTCCCCCCTCCCAGGTTTTCCTGGTTCAAAGCAGGCATTCCCTGCTTTGATGATGAGACACAGCTCACATACACCAACCCACCCTGCTTCACGTACGCAATCCGACGACCTCCACAAAGCCCCGCCAAGTAGGGACTGTTATCGTCTTCATTTTGCAGACAGGGAAACTATCTGAGGCTCAGGAACAACTGCCCGGGGAACACTGCTTGAATATGGCTGAACTAGGATTTCAATGGACCACCGGTTCAGTTTCCCTAGCTAGGAAATGGAGATAATGATCTTCACCTGGAAATGTGGGTGGGGGTGAGAGAGTTATTAACAAATAAAGCAGTGAAGGGCATGGAGTGAGCATCCATAAATGACTGCAATTTTTATATGAACGTTGTAATTTAAGCACATGATTGGCCCTTAGCCCCATTTTCCAGATAAGGAAACTGAGGCTCTGGCCCTCATAGTCCCCTGTAATCCCCCCTCCTACATCACCCCACACCTGGCCATGCCAACAGCCTCCCCACCACCTTTTCTAATCTTTTGCTTGTCTCTTTTCCACTGGGCACCAGAACAACTTCTCATTCTCTTGTCAAAATAATGTGGATTTGGGCCTAGCACAATTGCCATGCCTGTAATCCTAGCACTTTTGGAGGCCAAGGTGGGAGGACTGCTTGAGGCCAGGAGTTCGAGACCAGCCTGGGCAACATGGCAAAACTCCATCTCTACAAAAAATTTAAAAATTAGTTGGGCATGGTGGTGTGTACTTGTAGTCCCAGCTACTCAGGAGGCTGAGGTGGAAGGATTTCTTGAGCCTGGGAGGTTGAGGCTGCAGTAGGCGGTGATCCCCAGCCTGGATGACAGAGCGAGACCCTGTCTCAAAAAGAATAATAATAAGGCCGGGCTTGGTGGCTCACGCCTTTAATCCCAGCACTTTGGGGGGTCGAGGCAGGCGTATCACCTGAGGTCAGGATTTCGAGACCAGCCTGACCAATATGAAGAAACCCTGTCTCTACTAAAACTACAAAATTAACCAGGTGTGGTGGCACATGCATATACTCCCAGCAACTCGGGAGGCTGAGGCAGGAGAATCGCTTGAACCCAGGAGGCGGAGGTGGTGAGCAGAGATCATGCCATTGCACTCCAGCCTGGGCAACAAGAGCGAAACTCTGTCTCAATAATAACAATAATAATAATAATAATGTGGATTTGGTTTTTACTTAATTACAAAATAAAATCAGGGTAAACACATTAATGGACAGATTATAAAAAGCACATGAAGCCCCAGCGCGGTGACTCACACCTGTAATCCCAGTACTTTGGGAGGCCGAGGCAGGAGGAGCGTTCGAACTCACGAGTTCAAGACCAGCCTGGCCAACATGGTGAAACCCTGTCTCTACTAAAAATACAAAAATTAGCCAGGCATGGTGGCAGGCACCTGTAATCCCACCTACTCGGGAGGTTGAGGCAGGAGAATCACTTGAATCCGGGAGGCGGAGGTTGCAGTGAGCTGAGATCACGCCATTGCGCTCCAGCCTGGGCGACAGAGCAAGAGTCTGTCTCAAAAAAAAAAAAAAAAAAAAGAACATGGAAATGACCCATAATGCAATATTATTATCTATTGAGGCTCATCTCTTTCTGTTCTTTCCCTGTTCACCCATTCATTCATTCATTCATTCATTCACTGAGTATAGACTGAGCAAGCCCCTACTTGTGCCAGGCCCTGTACGTGGTGCTGGGGAAGCCATGGTGGACAAGACTGACGTGGTCCCGACCCTCGGGAGCCTGACGCTGATGGGAGAGATGGATACTAAACAGGAGAGCACATGGGCGATATTGAACCCCACGTATAGCTGCAACACTGTTCACTCAACGGCCTTCAACGGAGCACTGACCCAGCTAGCTGAGATCAGGGAAGGCTCCTGGGGGAAGTGCCACTGCATCTGAGCCTGGAGAGGCACTGATTTTGCCTGCACATCTTTATACCTCTGAGGTTGGAGATATTTTTCTAGAACTTCTGGCCATGTCTCTCCTCAGTGCTCGTTCCAGCCTCAGGGCACCTGCACTTTGCTGCCTCTTGAACCCTTCCTGTACCTCCACTCCTAGCACTGGCTGTGTCCACCGTCTAGGATACCCTCCCCTCTCTTCCTGGGTCTGCTGATGAACTCCTACTCATCCTTTAAAACCCAGAGCACTTGTCCCCTCCGCCCTCCTCACAGAAAGTCTTCCCAAATGCCCATCCTAGAATGGTAGGGTTAGTCACTCTTCTTTTTCAATTGCTCAAAACATTTTTTTTTTTTTTTTGAGACAGAATTTCACTCCTGTCACCCAGGCTGGAATGCAGTGGCGTGATCTTAGCTCACTACGACCGCCACGTCCTGGGATCCTGCCTCAGCCTCCTGTGTAGCTGAGATGATAGGCATGTGCCACCATATCCAGCTAATTTTTTTGTATTTTTAGTAGAGGCGGAGTTTCCCCATGTTGACCAGGCTGGTCTCGAACTCCTGACCTCAAGTGATCCACCCGCCTCAGCCTCCCAAAGTGCTGGTATTACGGGCATGAACCACCGCACCTAGCCGTTCAATCTCCCAAAACTTTTGACTATACCTGGGTTGCGTCTCTCCCACTAGTCTGGGTCTCCAGGGCTCAGCTCAGGGCACTGCCCCTTAGAGTGGGCAATGAGGGAAAAAGAGCTTTTCCCCTGGGGTGCCCTGGGATACTCTAGGGCTATAAAACCAGCTGGGTTCATTTGGCTTGGCATGGGCAGTGAGGCCTTGTCGTTAGCTCTGGCCCGCATCTGCCCCCAGGGGTATGACAGCCACTCTCTGAAGCTGGGAGGTGGCAGGGTGCACCGTGCATGGTCCTGAACCCTAACTTGCTCCAGGTAGGGGTGGAGTGGCTACACAGCAGAGGCCCTTCCCTGGACCAGCCCCTTATGCCTGGCTTCACCCATGCCAGGCCTGCTACTCCCCCAGGTGGGAGGGAGTATGCAGCCTGGGCACTTTGGTGCCCCCATCCTCAGTGGCGAGGGTCTAGGTGAATTAAGCTCTATATGGGAGACAGGTGACTCTACTGGCCTGAATTTAATAGCTTCACACACTTGACCAGTAACCATGTGGTCCCCTCCCACCCTGAACCTTCCCCTACCATGTGGCTTTCTTTGACCAACAGGATGTTTGCAGATGTGACACAAACAGAGGTTTGGGTACTGCCAGCCAACTCCACTTGCCCCTGCTGCACTAGTGTCGCTTGCTGTGCCTATCTCACCATGGGCCTGTGTCCGGGCAACCTGCTGGAGGATGTGGGGGACACAAGGAGGAGAGCCAAGGTGCCCGGCTGTGGCTGCCCACAACCAGCCAGGCCCCAGCCAACCTGCCAGCTGATCACACATGCCTATGTGAGCCCAGCCAAGATCAGCCAAACCCATAGACACATAAGATATGATGCATAGTTAGTTTGAAACCACTAAGTTTTAGAATTGTTACCCAGCAATAGCTAACTGATACACTCCATCTCTATGGTGGTACACAATACAGCCATTGAAAAGAATGAGGCATCAGGAGGCTGAGGCGAGAGGACCGCTTGAGCCCAGGAGGTCAAGGCTGCAGTGAGCTATGATGGCACCACTGCTCTCCAGCCTGGGCAAAAGAGCAAGACTCTGTCTCTTAAAAAAAACAAAAATAAAAAAAATAAAAACATTTAAAAGAATGAGGCAGCCTTTTATGTTCTGACATGGAAAAGTTCCCAGGATATATTAAGATAAAAAAGTTGGCCAGGCACGGAGGCTCATGCCTGTAATCCCAGCACTTTGGGAGGCTGAGGTGGGCAGATCACAAAGTCAGGAGTTCAAGACCAGGTTGATCAACATGGTGAAACCCCAACTCTACTAAAAATACAAAAAAAATTAGCCGGGCACATTGGTGCGCACCTGTAATCCCAGCTACTCCGTAGGCGGAGGCAGGAGAATCACTTGAACCCGGGAAGCGGCGGTTGCAGTGAGCCGAGATCGCACCATTGCACTCCAGCCTGGGTGACAAGAGGGAGACTCTGTCTCAAAAGGAAGAAGAAGAAGAAGAAGGAGGAGGAGGAGGAGGAGGAGGAGGAGGAGGAGGAGGAGGAGGAGGAAGAAGAAAGAAGAAACTAGAAAAAAGGTGCAGGCTGGGAATGGTGGCTCACATCTGTTATCCCAGCACTTTGGAAGGCCGAGGCTGGCAGATCACTTGAGGTCAGTAGTTCGAGACCAGCCTGGCCAACTTGGTGAAACCCTGTCTCTACTAAAAAAAAACACACAAAAATTAGCTGGGTGTGGTGGCTCTCTCTTGTAATCCCAGCTACTTGGGAGGCTAAGGCAGGAGAATCACTTGAACCCGGGAGACAGAGGCTGCAGTGAGCCAAGATGGCACCACTGCACTCCAGCCTGGGTGACAAGAGAGAGACTCCGTCTCAAAAAAAAAAAAAAAAGTAAGGTGCAGGTATTGTGCACAGAATGGTATCATTTATATGGAAGAGAAAAAGAGAAATAGCAGGTATTCAATCTGTAGACTCTCTCTGGAAATCTATAAGTCTCTGGTATCAGTGGTTGTTTCTTGGGGCCAGGGACATGTCGACAACACGGGAGGGAGAGAGGAAGACAGACCCTTCAAAGCCTTATTATCTTATTTTATACCACTTTTGAATTGTTTACCGGATGCCTTTTATAATAGGATTTTAAAAATAGATGACATTTAGGAAATAACCTGTTTTTCAATATAATGGTTTTAATATTTTTCTTTGGTATAAAGCTTTGTTGTCTCCTCACCTGTGTCCAGATCCCAGCCCCACCACTCCCTGGCTCTGGGCCTTGGCAAGGAGTTTTGCCCCGGGAGCCCCAGGATGGCAGCCCCGGGGGGGAATGAGAATGACACGCGTTCGGTGCCCAGCACATGGCGGGTGCTCCCCTCTTCTGAGGGCCGCCCGCACACTCCGTTCAGCCTGGAGCTCCTCTCCCCTCTGGCGTGGGCCGGGGCCACTTCTGGCTTCAGCTGGGATCTTCTGTCCCCTTAGGAGTGGTCCTGACCAGCTCTGACCCCAGGCTTGGCCGGGAAGTCCCCTCATGGAGCAGGGACCTGGAAATAGCGGCCCCCAAAGAAAGATTCCTCCACTGAGGCTCAGGCCCCTGCAGCCGCCATCTCTCCATCTCTCCGCCGGCATCTGAGGCCCATGTGTGCGCTCTGTTGGCCGGGGATTTAGCTCCCTTGTTTTATGACTCCCTAATCCTCACTTGGCGGAGAGGAAGTGGTGGGCCCGCCCGGCCACGCAGAGAGTGGCCAGAAGTTCGGCAAACGAAAGATTCATGGACCATCAGAAGGGCCCTTTGCCTCCAAGGCCGCCCCAGCCCTTCACGTAGAGATAAATCACAGGCAGCAGGGGAAGATAAAAGGTGCGGGGATGCAGGCCCTGTCTTACGAGAAGAAATGTGCGCAGGCGATGTTTCCCTGAACTCCTGCAGAGCTGGACTGCTGACGTCTCCGCGGGCTCCCTGACTCGGACTGGAGGGGACTCGGGTCCACTCCTTGTCTTCTCCATCCCACTGACTTTACAAGGCCCGTCCCTTCAGGCCCCTAGCATGGTACTGACCTTGAGATGACCCTGAGACCCGTTCCTCACACTTCTTCCTCCGTCCCAAAAGATCTGGCTTGGAGGGCCCGGGACCTGTGTGGTCACACAGACCGTGGAACTCAGAAAGGTCCTGCCCCTGGCTTAATACTCTGCCGTCATTGTGTTGAAATTCTTAGTAACTTTGAAGCAGACGTTCCCACACTTCATTTTGCTCTGGGTCCTGCCTGGCCAGGAGGGGCTTTGGGCATCTGGGTGCCCGTACATCCTCTCCAGCAGGCACCTATCCGGCAGTTTGCACATCTTCAGCAATGAGGAGCTCACCTCCTTCTGGGCAGCCCCCAAGTCCACCACAGAGCAACAGAAGCTTGGAGGCCCTATCTCGTGGTGGTGACGGGAATGAGTCCCAGGTCACCTTCCAGTCCTGGTGCTCCACTGGCTGTGTAACCTGGGGCATGTTATGGCACCTCAGTTTCCGGTCTGCAGAATGACACTTATAATGGGGCTGTTGTGAGAATGAAACAATGTATTTGGCTTGATTTTGTGCTTAATCAATGATAACTGTTTTTGTATTTTACTAGAAAAGGCTGCCTTCTATCAGATTGGGATCCTCAGGCCTGGCCAGTGGTTAGGGGGAGAAGGTGGAAGAAGATGCATAACCACCCCTCCACCCCCGCAACACACGCGGCCGGAAGCTCCCCATCTCTTGCCAACCCTGAAGGTCAAACCTGTGCACTTCACCTGGGCTCCACGCGGCAGGTGCCTTGTTCTCTGCTGCCATCTGCTGGCTGGAATGGGGCACTACATCACAGCTGGCACCAGGCTTCATTTGTCCCGTTAGAAGAGGATCAAATAATTCTGCAAGTGTTTTCTGACGACCTGCCTGGGCATTGAGGATTTGTCAGTAAACACAAAAGACAAAGTTCCTGTCCTCTTGGAGCTGATATTTCTGTGGGAGACATGGATAATAAGCAAGAAATCCAATCATGTGATTTCTGCTAGTAACAAGTAAAATGAAAAGAAGAAAAAATTCAGACAGTGGGGAATGGCACTGGTGGACGGTAGGATAAAGTTTGTTCTGGGGCAGGGTCAGGAGAGAACAGGCTGGATGGTGGTCAGGTGGGACAGGAGAGTTCTGCTATCCAGCCCGTCCCACCAGCCCGGCTGCCTGCCCCCCAACCCCCGCTACCACCACGGCCACGATCTCTGTGACAACTGTGGGCAATTCCCTCTGCTGACCGGGACCTCAGTTTCCTTATCTGGAACACAGGGAGAATCACAACCACTTACCGAATTAGTACTATTGTTCGGATTTAACAGGATCCTGGAGTGGGAAACGTTTTGTGAAGTGTATTGTGCTCGTGAATTATACACTTCGTGTTGTTATCTGATGCTTGCTATGCACTTACCAGGGCAGAAACTCTGCTAAGCCCTTCTGTGGGTTACCTCACTGAGTCCTTTGGGGCACTGTCCTTGGAGACAGAAGCCTGGCAGCAATGAGGACCGAGGGCCTTACCCTCCTCCAGGATCGCAGCCTACCTTTCCACTCCTAGTCACCTCCATCCACCCTCCAGTCTTCACCCTGGAGTGAGATGGACCCATGGACAGGACAACGCATGGATGAATGGACAAATAAATGGGCGAATGAGTGAAGAGCAAAAAAAAAAAAAGAAACCTGTCTCTACTAAAAATATATGGCCGAGTACGGTGGCTCACACTTGTAATCCCAGGACTTTGGGAGGCCAAGGTCGAATCAGTTGAGGTCAGGAGTTCGAGACCAGACTAGCCAACAAGATGAAACCCCATCTCTACTAAAAAAATACAAAAAAAGTATTGTTTAATGATAAATTGTACTTTATTAAATTTTAAAACTTCTGCTTTGCAAAAGACATTGTTTAGTGAATGGAAAGACAAGCCAGACTTTGAGAAAATATTTGCAAAACATATATCTGAAAAAGTACTGGCATACAAAATACACAAAAATCTCTTAAAACTCAACACATGAGAAAACAAATAGCCCAATTTAAAAATGGGCAAAAGACCTGAACAGACACCTGACCAAATAAGATATAGAGATGGCAAACAAGCATATGAAAAGAGGCCAAACCTACCTCATTAGGAAACAGCAACTAAAATGAGACACCACTACACATCTATCAGAATGGCCAAAATAGACAACACTGGCAACACAAATGTTGGTGAGGATGCAGAGCATTGGAAACTCATTCATTGCTGGTGGGAATACAAAATTATAGTCACTTTGGAAGACAGTTTGGCAGTTTCTTATAAAACGAAGCAGACTCTTACCACGTGATCCAGCAATCACACTCCTTGTTGTCTACCCAGATGAGTTGAAAACCTGTTCACACAAAAACCTGCACTTGGGTATTTATAGCAGTTTTATTTGTAATTGCTAAAAGTTGGAAGCAACCGGCCAGGTGCGGTGGCTCAAGCCTGTAATCCCAGCACTTTGGGAGGTCGAGACAGGTGGATCATGAGGTCAGGAGATCAAGACCATCCTGGTTAACATGGTGAAACCCCGTCTCTACTAAAAAATACAAAAAACTAGCCGGGCGAGGTGGCGGGCACCTGTAGTCCCAGCTACTTGGGAGGCTGAGGCAGGAGAATGGCGTGAACCCGGGAGGCGGAGCTTACAGTGAGCTGAGATCCAGCCACTGCACTCCAGCCTGGGCGACAGAGCGAGACTCTGTCTCAAAAAAAAAAAAAAAAAAAAAAGTTGGAAGAAACCAAGATGTCCTTCAGTAGGTGATCAGATAAATAAAATATGGTATACCCAGACAATGGAATATTATTCTGCAATAAAAAGAAGTGAGCTATCAAATCATGAAAACACAGGGAGAAATCTTCGATGCATATTGCTAAGTGCGAGAAGCCAATATGAAAAGGCTACATACTGTAGGATTTCAACTATATGTCATTCTAGAAATGATTAAACTGTGGAGATAGGTAAAAGCTCAATGGTTGCCAAGGATTGGGGATGGGGGTAGGAAAGGAAAGGATTAATAGGTGGAGCACCATGGCTTTTAGGGTAGTGAAACAATTCTTTATGATACTATCGTGATGGACACATGTCATTATATACTTGTCAAAACCCATAGAATTGCAACACAGAGTGAATTCTAATGTAAACTATGGACTTTAGTTAATAGTGTATCAACATGGGCTTATCAAGTGTAACAAATATACAGCACTAATGCAATATGTTAATTAATAAAAGGGAAGCAAAGCATATGGGAACTCTCTGTGTTTTCCATTCAATTTTTCTGTAAACCTAAAATTGCTCTAAAAAATTAAGTCAATTAATTTTTTAAAATACACACTAGCAACAACAACAAAAACTAGCAACAAACACACATCACAAGGCCGGATGCAGTGGCTCACACCTGCAATCCCAGCACTTTGGGAGGCCGAGGCAGGCAGATCACCTGAGGTCGGGAGTTCGAGACAAGCCTGACCAACATGGAGAAACCCCGTCTCTACTGAAAATACAAAATTAGCCGGGCATGGTGGCGCACGCCTACAATCCCAGCCACTCGGGAGGCTGAGGCAGGAGAATCGCTTGAATCTGGGAGGCGGAGGTTGCCATGAGCCGAGATCATGCCATTGCACTTTAGCCTGGACAAAAGCGAAACTCTACCTCAAAAAAAAAAAAAAAAAAAAAAAAAAAAAAAAAATTACAGGGCAAAAATGAGATTAGGGGCTTGACACTCAAATACTTCATCAGTGACACACATTGGTTTGACTCATAATGACTAGAAAATAAATATTGTAAACACTTAACAACAAATGTAAAAAAACCTGAAATGACCAATGTTAGTGTGACAACGAGCACCAGGTGTACATATTCATTGCTGCTCATCTTTTAGAGTAATATGATGTTCCTAATAAGGGATCTGAATGGGTGTGGCTCACATGTATGGTGAATGGAGTTAGCTATAGTAGCAATTGAAGGGGAGTATGTGTTGTGTATATTCCTACAACTTAGAAACAACCTAGTGTTTCTTGCAGACAAAATCATGCATAAGAAAATGGGAAATTCGAGTAATGCTCAAATTTTCCCAAATGAATAAATTAATTAATTGTGCCAGAGCAAATCTGGTTTTCAAAGCAAGCATTATCTCACAACCGACTGTAGTATTAAAAGGCTTATTAAAACAACAGCCTTTGATTTCTTTCATCGATGTCTTAGAGTTTTCAGTGTGCAGGTCTTTCACCTCCTTGGTTAAACTTATTCCTAAGCAGTTTCTTTTTTTGCTCTCTATTGTAAATGGAATTGACTCTTGATTTCTTTTCAGATAGTTTGTGGTTAGTATCTAGAAATGCTACTGATTCTTGTGCATTGATTTTGTACCCTGCAACTTTGTTTATTAGTTCTAACAGTTTAAAAAATTGTATTCGTATAGAGAGAAGGGTTGCCCTCACGTCCAGCAGACTGTGGGCTCCCATACCAGAGAAGCATCATCTGTTGAGCACGACTCTCCGAGGCCAAACCACCCTCGGGACGTGAGGTGAGTTCCTGCGTCCTGTCTCCTCCCCTGTGTGACCCAGACATGCTGCCTACTCCATCTTTAATGCGGGGAGAACAGGCAGGATGGCCAGAGGCTTGTGAAATAACAGACGGGAAAGGGTTGTGTAAACTGCAAAGTGTGGTGCACACACAGCCCCAGTTGTCACTACCATTGATTGAGCACCTCCGAGTCCCCAGCACTGTGCTAAGCATTTTTCGTGCATTTTCTCCTTCTCACCCTCGCAACCTTGAAAGTGACCAGCTCGTCCCAATTTGCCTGGAACTTTCCAAGTGTTAGCACCGAAAATCCCATATCCTGGGAAATCCCTTAGTTCCGGGCAAACCTGTAAAGTGATAATATTTTCTCCATTTTTCATTTGAGGAACTGAGGCTCAGAGTTTCCCTTGTCCAGGGTCCCACAGCAGAGAATGGGCCCAGGTGTGTGGGCTCCAGAGCTGCCATCTAGCTAAGGCACCTGGCTGGTTCCCGTGGACAGTGAGAGCCACAGAAGGTTCAGGGCAGTGGCAGGCTCATGTCCAGGAGGTTACTCCCCACCCCGGGCAGCCCTGTATTATCTAGTCATTGAGGTATCAGCCAGCAATGCACTGTAGAGAAAGACAATCTGAATGAACAGAAGAATCTGCCAGGGACCTTCCCTTCTTTGCTTACGTTTCAACTTTGCAGATGCAAATGCTTCAAATAAGTTCAATGTGGGCTCTGGGCCCAAGAGCTCAGGCCCCCTTTGCTTCCAAGTGGCCTGTAGACCTCGTCCCCAGAACCCCTGGGGGGTGTGCTCACAGTTTTAGAGGCCTGAGGGTCCCTGGCAGAGCAGGAAGGGACCACATGCATTCTTGGGAGGCTGGGCCATGGGGTAGGAATATTCACACTCGGGGCCAGACAGGTTGGGGCAAAGCCCAGTCTGAAGCTTCTGTTGCCAGCCACAGTCCATTGAATGCTCAGTAAGCACCCTGTAGAATGCTCTGAATGATCACTGTGGCTCGGTTAGGAAAGGCCTTCTCATACCCATTTCACAGATAGGTAAGCTAAGGCTGAGAAGGAGTATGACTTGCCCCAGGTCACCCAGTGGGAAGTACCTGAGCTAGATCAGACCAGGGACCCTACAGCCTTGGAGCCCCACTGTTGGCCTCTATACCCTGCTGCCCGCAGACTTGTGGTGTGACCTGGGCTTGTCTGCCCTATGCATCTTGGCAGCTTATCTGGAAGATGGGAATAAGAGTCTATACCTCCTGGCCGGGCGCGGTGGCTCACGCCTGTAATCCCAGCACTTTGGGAGGCCAAGGCGGGCAGATCACGAGGTCAGGAGATTGAGACCATCCTAGCGAACATGGTGAAACCCCGTCTCTACTGAAAATACAAAAAAATTAGCCGGGCG
Source organism: Chlorocebus sabaeus (assembly GCF_047675955.1). NCBI lineage: Eukaryota > Metazoa > Chordata > Mammalia > Primates > Cercopithecidae > Chlorocebus > Chlorocebus sabaeus. The sequence goes on from NC_132915.1 coordinate 101,958,807, forward strand.
TGGTGGCAGGCACCTGTAGTCCCAGCTTGTAGGGAGGCTGAGGCCGGAGAATGGCGTTAACCCAGGAGGCGGCGGAGCTTGCAGTGAGCGGACATCGCTCCACTGCACTCCAGCCTGGGCGACAGAGTGAGACTCTGTGTCAAAAAAAAAAAGGTCTATACCTCCCAATGGGTTGAAAGGAGTCCAGAGATACTGTTTATAAAGCATTCAGGAGCGACCAGGCTCATGGCAATGAAAACGATTGTTAAGTCATTCTCATTAATACCCTGTGAAGGTGATCTTCATATTCAAGTTCATAATCGTCGCTGTGTTTTTGCTGCTGCTATGCCCGCAATGTCTGGGAGCAAGAGGAGTTATTGAGTACTTACAATGTGCCAGGTTCTTTATGAGCATTAACTCATTAGTTCTCACCGCAGCCTGAGACAGCCACCATTACCAGCCTCAGTATGCAGGTGTGGACACCGAGACCCAGAGAAGGAGCTCGCCATGATCACTTAGCTACTAAATGGTAAGGTTGGGACTTGAAACCACACAGTCTGGGGCTGTATGGGGAGACCGATTCCATGGAATGGAGGCCCCCGGGGACAGCTGGGACCCCTGGGACTCCTGGCTTTGGTGGGAGGCAGGGAGCTGGGGAGCTCTTGGTGCCCTGAGGCGCCATGGACACCCCAATTGCCCCACTCTTAGCTCCCCTTGGCATTTCGATCTATTTTCTCTGTAAAGTAGGACGTGAAGCACCCAAGGAAAGCAGGGTGCAGAGGTGGAGGACGAGTGGGGGCCAGGGTGAGAGACAGCCACGTTAGCCGAGTGGTCAGGACAGCCTTGTTGAAGGCTGACACTGAAACCAAGCCCTGCAGCGTGCAAGGGAGCTAGGCTTGTGAGGAGTTGGCTGGGTGTTCCAGGCAGATAGTGTACCTTGCCCCCAAGCCTGTTTCCCTCTCTGTACAAAGGCAATGAAAGTGGAATTGTCCCTGCCCTCAGGGAGGTCACAGACTAAAGTGAGGCAGAATCCAGGCAGCTGTGACTCAGGCAAAAGCCAGCGACACACTTGGCTGGGCAAGCTCAGAGGAGGTGGCATTGCCTTTTCTGGGAAGGTCTGGGAGGGTCAGGAAGGCTGCCTGGAGGAGGAGACCTGGGAACCCAGCCTCAGGGAGCAGCCAGGGTTGGCTGGGGACCCTGGGAAGCCTGAGGGCTGGGACAGGGCCCTCCTAGGATGATAGCCTACGTCTCCAGTGCAGGGAAGGAAGGACCAATGGGTCTAGGGTACAGGGTGTGGGGCACGCAACAGGCAGCAGGCAGGGTCCTAACCCATGGCTCTGAACTTTTACCTTGGATGGGTAGGGAAGAACTGGAGCTGGATAACAGGGCAGGACGGAGGCGATGGCCAGCAGGGCGGGGAGAGTAGGGAAGGGCCACAGATGGGAAGCAGGTGGGGGTGTGGGAGGCTGGAGACAGATGAGGCCTGGACAGGGAGGAAACAGAGAACAAGATGAGAGATAAGATTTCAAAGGCGTCAGACAGTGGCATGGCAGCTGCAGAGCAGGGAGCAGCAGCCAGGCCGGGGGAAGGGCAGGACTGAGGGACTTTGAGAGGGACCAGGGACAGCTCCAGGTCAGGCCTCCCCAGAGCCCAACTTGCTGTATCCCCAGGCACTGTCCTGCTGTATCTGTAGTGCTATCTTGTCACCAGCCACTGTCCAGCCATGTCCCCAGCCACAACCCCCTGTGCCCTGACCCTGTCTGGTTGAACCTCATGCCCGCTGTTTAGGGGAATGCCTAGTACCGTCCCCTGGGTCCCGGGCCACTGTTTGGCTGATCCCAACCTCTCCCCGTCTGTGTCCCACAGTACTGGTCAGCCTGCCCTTGCCCAGGGACAGTGCTCCTGGTTCCCGTGCACAGCATCCCTGTGCAGTGGGAGGGGAAGTCCAGGCGCACCTAGTTGGGCAGGCTGTGGTGTGGGGGCTCGCTCCAGCCCCCACATTTCAGCAGCAAATAAAACTCGAAGGGAGTGGCCCCGGAGAAATCCATGCCCAGTGGAGTCCCAGGAGTATTTAGAGGCCCCCTCTAGCTGGAGGTCTGGACATCACTCCCAGCCCACCCAGCCTCCTGTGCATGCCTCATCATAGATGGCCTGCGGGTGGCTCTGGGGACACAGGGACATTCAGAGCCTGCCATGGCCCCTGACCTGCAGACATCAGCCCAAGCCCCCCCACCCCCACCTGCACTGCAGATGCTGGCCCCAGGCGGCTGGGTAGACCCCCAGCTCCACCACCTACTGCAGAGGCCTTGACAAGATGTTCGGGTCTCAGGGGCTCAAGTGTCAAGTCAATGGTGGTGCCTGCATCCCACGGGTTGATGTTAAGAAGGAAGATGGCATGGCCCACAGTTGGACCTCATTCGATTGGCATATGCCCACCCCCCAACCCCGCCATCTCCACAGCTCTACTGGGAATAATGGAGTCTGAAGGACCCAACTAGGGGGTAAGACCAGTGGCATCAGGAACCCTGGGAGGTCTCTGCCCTATGGCCTGAGTTGAAAAACAAGGGTCCAAGCAGCTCTCTTTCTCCCCACGAGCCAATTTGCAGCTGACCAGGGCTGAGTCCTTAGGGAAATGGGCACCAACCAGCGCGAGGTCCAGAGCCAGGGCCACTCTGGACTTTGGGTAACCGTGGCGATCATGATGCAGGAAGTGTGCTCAGTGCATGGAATGGGTTGAGACTTAAATCTTCGCCAGGGAATCCAATGTAGCCATGAGTTTTGTTTCTGCAACAAGTACAACTCGTGCCCAAGAGAAGGGATGCCAAGCTGCACGTGCAGCCGCATGCAGGCGTTCACTGAGCACTTCCATGCCTTGCCATGCACCCGGCACTGTTCCAGCAACACAGCAGTGAGCAACACAGACCAATGTCCCTGCCCTCGTGGAACTCATGTTCCAGTAAAGTGGGGGATGGAGACAGGCAGTGCACAACATTAATAAGCAGTAGGTTAGATGGTGCTAGGTACTCCAGAGAAAAACAGAGCAGGAAAGGAGGGTAGGGAATGCTGGGCTGGGAATCACTAAGAGGTTACAAATAGGGTGGCCAAAGGGAAGTGCCGCCACACAGACATCTGGGGGAGGAGGTTTCCAGGTAGCGGGCGCAGCAAGTTCAAAGGCCCTGAGGATGGCATCTGCCCAGCATATCCAGGGAAGGAGACACCAGAGCAGAGCAAGCGCAGAGACCAGGGCAGGTCAGGTCACACGGGGCTTTGCAAATGGTCATGAGGCTGGAACTTCTACTCTCAGTGCACTGGTTGAGCAGAAGTAGGATGTGTGTTGACTTGAACTCTAAGAGACAGAAGCAGTGACGCCAGTCATGAGCCATTGCTGTCTCTTCAGACAGAAGGTGATAGCAATTCGGACCAGGGTAGAAGGGAAGTGGTCAGGGTGCAGGGCACGCTCTGCAGCTGGAGGTCCTTTAAGAGTCTTGGGGCCCATCAGGCCAGTATGGGTGGTCTGCCTGCAGCCTCCGACATCAGGGCCAATGGATCAGCATCCAGAATCTGGAGGCAGCTGGGCCAGGACGTGAATCTAGTCCCTCTACTTCCCAGCGGGCAACCGGGACAACCCAGTCTGAAACATCTCTAGGATAAAAATCTATGTTCCGTGATATGGGACTGGGAGGGCTTAATCCTCCTTTCTGTGCATTAGAGCACTTTATTTTGGTTAATGTCTATTGGATACATATTATTTGCCAGTCGTTCTGCCAAACACTTTACATACATTATCTTATGTCATTCTTACCCTAACTTTAACCTTACCCTTGGTCATTTAAATATTAATCTGCATAAAACAGACCCCTGGCCGTGAGGTGCACACTGAGGATATGTGTGTGGCCCCTCCCTCCATGAGGGTACCAGGACCCACTGAAAGTCATGGGGTGTGGAATATCACTCAACAGGAAAGCCAATCCCAAAATATCACATGCTATATGATTGCACTTATATGACACACTTTTGAAATGACAGCATTTTATTTTATTTTATTTTATTTTATTTTATTTTATTTTATTTTATTTTATTTTATCTATTTTGAGAGAGGGTCTCCCTCTGTCACTCAGGTTGGAGTGCAGTGGCGCGATCTTGGCTCACTGCAACTTCTGCCTCCCAGTTTCAGGCAATTCTCCCACCTCAGCCTCCTGAGGTTGGGACTACAGCCACACATCACCACACCCAGCTAATTTATTTTTATTTTTTGGTAGAGACGGGGACGGGGTTTCACCATGTTGGCCAGGCTGGTCTTAAACTCCTGACCTCAAGTGATCCACCTGCCTCAGCCTCCCAAAGTGCTGGGATTACAGGCGTGAGCCACTGCACCTGGCCAGAAATGACAACAATTTAGAAAATAATAGGTTGGTGGTTTCCAGACGTCAGAAGTGGCAGGGTGGGCATACAGGAGGGAGGTGGGTGTAGCTACAAAAAAGACATGAGGGATCCTTGTGGTGATGGAACTGTTCTGAATCTTAACTGTGGTGGATACATGAACCTACACATGAGACACACGGAACTCTCAGTCTCTGTCTCTTTCTCTCTGTCTCTCTCTCTCTCACACACACGCACACACACACATGCGCACGAATGAGTACAAGTAAAATAGGGGAATCTGAATAAACCCTGTGGCTTGTATCAAGTCAGTTTCTGGTGGTGATACTGTACCATAGTTTGCAAGATGTTACCATTGGAGTGAAGCTGGGTAAAGGACTGCATTAGTCAGTGTTTCCAGAGAAAGAAAACCAATAGGATCTCCATATATAAATTTACAGAAAGATTCATTAAGAAGGATTGGCTCACACAGTTTGGAGGCTGAGAAGTCCCACGTCTGTCATCTGCAAGCTGGAGGACGAGGAAAGCTGGTGGTGTGGTTCCAGTCCAAGCTGGAAGACTCGAGAACCAAGGGACTAATGGTGTAAGCCCCAATCCAAGTCCAAAGGCTCAGGCATGAGGAGCACCCTTGTCCAAAGGCAAGAGGAGATGAATGTCCCTGCTCCAGAAGAGAGAGCAAATCCTGTCTTCCTCTGCTGTTTCGTTCTATTCAATCCCTCAGCAGACTGCGTGGTCCCCTCCCACACGGGTGAGAGTGACGTCCTTTCAAATGCTGTTCCTTCTCAGAAACTCCCTCACAGAAACACCCAGAAATAATGTTTTGCCAGCTACCTGGGCATCCCTTAGCCCAGTCAAGCTGACGCACAAAATTAACTATCTTAAGTCCACTCCTTGTCAACAAGGCATCCATAGGCATCTTCTGAAGCCATACTTAATCTCCAAATAAAGACAATAATAAGGTCATGGTTCCACTGAACATGATACAACTGTCCTGTGCACAACGAAAATGCTCTAATCCCTTCCCCAGAAAAGGAGATAAAGTCCTTGAGTGGTGTTTGCTCCTCTCCTGATATCCTGTAACTTCCATAGTATGATGTGAAATTAACAACACTTAAATAGTGATACAAAGCCAATAAATCTTATGTTACATGATAAGGGAATAAGAGAGGAAAGAAAACAAGGATTTTTGCTTAATATATGCATAAAAACACAAATGTATTCATAACCAAAGAAGGAGGAAATCCTCATGACAATTACAGTTCTCAATTCTCTAACTGGTCACGTGGTTAAACTGGCATTAATAACTACCATCTTCTACTGGGCACGGTGGCTCATGTCTGTAATCCCAGCACTGTAGGAGGCCGAGGCGGGCGGATCACCTGAGGTCAGGAGTTCAAGACTAGCCTGACCAACGTGGTAAAACCCCATCTCTACTAAAAATACAAAAATTACCCAAGCATGGTGGCACATGCCTGTAATCCCAGTTACTCGGGAGGCTGAGGCAGGAGAATTGCTTGAACCCAGGAGGTGCAGGTTGCGGTGAGCCGAGATCGTGCCATTGCACTCCAGCCTGGGCAACAAGAGTGAAATTCCGTCTCAGAAAACTACCATCTTCTACTACCTGTTCCGTACAACCTTTGCCTTCAGAAAGCATCTCAGCTGGTCATGGTTTTTTAGCTGGTGGGGTGACCCAAACCTTAATTTCTGAAGGGTCTGGGCCATTCATAGTCCAATAGATTGGGCTATTGTCATTTTCCATTGACCTTAATCACAGGACATGGTCGTACTAAGAGATGTCCTAAGGGGTCTCCTGCATTCCAGACATACTCTTTTCTACCTCCATTGTGGAGCATCAGCCCAGTGTCCCCTTGGTGATCTGGATCAATCACCCTAGCCAACACCATAGCTAGCTCCCTTCTTTCCCTGTTGACCCAGAAGCATAAGGAACCCAAAGCAGTTGGGTGGCGTCTTAACTTCCAGTTCAATGGAATAGTTGTGTTTCCCAGTGGAAGCGCTCCTCCCTCTGGAATTAAGACCTTTAGGCCAACAGAGCATAAAGCCCTGGGAAAAGGAAACAAAGTTTTGCTGATGAGTCCCTAGGAATGGTGCCACTCCCACTTCCACTCCTTGATTCTTGGAGCTGGAAATGCTAGCTATGGGAGAATAGGACCATATATTGGGCACTGGTTCAGAACATATCCAGCCTTCTGGAGAATCTTGCCCCAGCCCTGCAAGCTATTGCCATCTAGCTGGTGCTGTAACTGAGTCTTCAAAAGGGCATTCCACTGTCCATCAAACCAACTGCTTCAGGACACTGGGGATCATGGTAAGACCAGTGAATTCCATGAGCAGGGGCCCATTGCACTTCTACCAGTTCCTTGGTAGAGGCAATGCTGTGTGGAAGACCATGACAGTGGATAAGGCACTCTGTTAAGTCCATGGATGGTGGTTTTGGCAGAAGCATTGCCTGCAGGAAAGGCAAATCTATATCCAGAGTAAATGTCTGCCTCAGTAAAGACAAAACACTGTCCCTTCCACAATAGAAACTGTCCAACGTAATCAACCTGCCACCAAGTAGCTGGCTGTTCACCCTGGGGAATGGTGTCATCTCAGGGGCTCAGTGTTAGTCTCTGCTGCTGACAGATTGGGCACTAAGAGGTGGCCATACCAGATCGGTCTTGGTGAGTGGAAATCCATGTTTCTGAGCCCATGCATAATTTCCATCACTGCCACCATGGCCACTTTGTTCATGAGCCCATTGGATGATGACAGGGATGGCTGGGGACAGATGCTGACTGGTATCCACAGAACAGGTCATCCTATCCACCTGACCTCCTCTGCTGAGGTCACCCTGTGGTAAGCGTTCACATGGGACACAAATATCGTCACACTTTTTTCCCATTTAGAGGTCTATCCACATATCTCTTCCCCAAATTTGTCACCAATGTCCCAATTGTGTTTCTTCCGAGTCCCTGATGATCCAATCAAACCACTGGCTACAGCCCATGAATTGGTTTATGATCGCACATCTGTCCATTTCTCTGTCCAAGCAAAGTGCACGACTGGTGCACTGCCTGAAGTTCTGCCCACTGAGAAGATTTTCCTTGACCACTGTCCTTTAGGGATGTCCCAGAGAGGGGCTGTAGTGTTGCAGCTGCCTACTTTCCTGTGATACCTGCATGTTGTGCAGAACCAGCTATGAACTAGGCCAGGGTCTTCTCCTTCTCTATCAACTGATCACAAGAAGTCCCCATAAGCCACAGGTGCAGGTTGGTAGAGAGAAGGCAGAATGGCAGGAGCGGGAACCAAGGGCATTTGGGCCACTTCTTCATGTAACTTATTTGTGCCTTGAGGGCCTGCCTGGGTCTGACTGTGTATATACCACTTTCATTTGATGATGAGGCACTGCTGTGCATACCCAACTTTATGACTTGGTGCCCTAGTTCATGAAGGGCAGCTCAGGGGTCACATAACTTGGTGGACCCTGGTCAAATGTCTAGGGACCACCCAAAACTTAGTTTCTACTAAGGCCCAGTACCAGGCCAAGAGCTATCTCTCAAAAAAAGAGCCATTGTCTGCAGATAATGGCAAGGCCTTACTCTAAAATCCTAAAGGCCTGTGGAGCAAATCACCCACGGGGCCCTACCGAAGGCTCCAAACAGCATCCCTGCCATTCATTGACACCTGGAGCACCACTGGATCTGCTGAGTTGTATGGGCCAAGTGGCAGAGCAGCTTGCACAGCAGCCTGGACCTGTTGCAGAGCCTTCTCCTGTTCTGGTCCCCACTCAAACTAGAGCTTTTGGGACACTCAGTAAACGGGCTGGAGCAAAACATCCAAATGAGGAATATGTTGCCTTCAAAATCTCAAAAGGCCCACTAGGCAATTGTGCCTCTTTCTTGGTTGTAGGAGGGGCCAGTTCCAACAACTTTTTGCCTAAGAAGAAATATCTCAACAGGTCCCACACCACTGGACCCCTAGAAATTGCACTGAGGTAGAAGGCCCCCAAATTTTAGTAATATTTATTTCCCAGCCTTGACACTCTAACAATAAGTCTAGAGTAGTTACTACTTCTTGCTCACTAGGTCCAATCAGCCTAATGTCATCAACGTATGGACCAGTGTATCTTGTGGAAAGGAAAAGTGATGGAGATCCCTGTGAGCTCATCATAACCTAGAGCCGTACAGTTGGTAGACCCCTGAGACAGGATAGTGAAGGTGTATTGCTGGCCTCACCAGCTGAAGACAAACTGCTTCTGGTGGGCCTTGTGGACAGGGATGGAGAAAAAAACATTTTCCAGATCAATAGCTACATACCAGGTGCCAAGGGATGTGTTAATTTGCTCAAGAAATGAAACGACATCTGGTACAGCAGCTGCAATCGGAGTTGCCACTTAGTTAAGCTTACAATAATCCACTGTCATTCTCCAGGATCCATCTGTCTTCTGCACATGCCAAATAAAAGAGTTGAAAGGGGATGAGTGGGAATTACCACCCTTGCATCTTTTAAGTCCTTGATGGTGGCACTAACATCTGCAATCCCTTCAGAAATACAGTATTGCTTTTGATTTACCATTTTTGTAGGTACAGCAGTTCCAATGGCTTCCACTTGACCTTTCCCACCACAATGGCCCTCAACTTCACAGGTCAGGAAACCACTGTAGGCATTCTACCAGCTGCTAGTATGTCTATTTCAATTATGCATCTGGAACTGGGAAAATAGTCACAGGGTGGATTTGGGGACCCACTTGTAAGACAGAACTGAACTAAAGCTCTATTGCTTGCCTGACCTCCATAAGCCTCTGCTCTAACTGGAGGGCCACAGTGACATGTGAAGTCTCCTGGTGCCAGTGTCAGTTCAGAGCCAGAATCCAGCAGTCCCTGAAAATCTGATTATTTCCTTTGTTCCAATGCACAGTTACTCTGGTAAAAAGGCTGTAGGTCCCTTTGGGAAAGGCTAGGAGAGATGTTAACAGTATAAATTCGGGGTAGTGTACCAGGGTCCTTCCCCAAAGGGACTCAGCCTCCCTTATTCAGGTTGTGCTGAGTATATAAACTGGCTGAGTGTATAAATCTGGGAATTGATCAAGGAATCGTGACCCACTGTATTTATGATGTAAGACTTTTGTTCACTTGACCCAGAACTTTTCTTCTTATACGAATCTAGTAAGAATTTAGTGGGTTTCCTATCCATTTCATTTATAGGACACCATGATGAACAAGCCAATGTCATAGGACTGTGCAGTCAGACTATTCTGATAGTTGCTTTGACTCTGCTGCCCATCACAGTAGCCACGCCCACCTCGCCTTTGGCAGTTGAGTGCTGCCACTCAACCCCTGCCACCCCAGGATCCAGTTGCTCCCACTGCATTAGGTTTTCCAGTTGAGTGGCTGTAGTTCCCACTGTAAGGTGTGGCCTGCAAAGAAGAGTGATTGCAGAATCCTTCAAAGACACTGGGGCTCCCCTCACAAATTTATTTCTCCAGTGGCTGGTGAAAGTTATTGTCTTTGTCTGTTTCTGCTACTATAACAAATACTAGAGAGTAGAGTAGTTTGTAAAGAATAGAAACTTAATTCACATAGCTCTAGAGGCTGGGAAGTCCAAGAGCAAGGCGCTGGAAGGATTGGTGTCTGGTGAGGGCTGCTTTCTGCTTTCAAGATGGTGCCCCTTGTTGGAGGGGAGGAATGCTGGTCCTGACGTGGTGGAAGTGAGAAGGGCAAGACAAACCTAAGCTAGTTCCCCCAGCCCTTTGATAAGGCACTAATCCATTCATGACGACAGAGCCTTCATGGCTTAATCACTTCCCAAGAGGCCCCAATTCTTAATACCACCATAATGGATATTAAGTTTCAATACAAATTTTGGAGAGGACATAAACATTCAAACCATAACAGGTATATCCTAGATTCTTACAGTATAGATAAGCAGGTCTTAAATGACAAATACACTCCAGCATTCTCATCTCCCTACAACTCTGAATTTCTTTTTTTGTTGTTTTGTTTCATTTTTGAGACATAGACTTGCTCCATTGCCCAGGCTGGAGTGCAGTGGCACAGTCTCAGCTCACTGAAACCTCTGCCTCTCGGGTTCAAGTGATTCTCCTGCCTCAGCCTCCCGAGTAGCTGGGATTACAAGCACATGCCACCACGCCCAGCTAATTTTTGTTTTTTTTTTAGTAGAGATGGGGTTTCACCATGTTGGCCAGGCTGGTCTCAAACTCCTGGCCTCAGGTGATCTTCCTGCCTTGGGCTTCCAAAGTGCTGGGATTACAGGCGTGAGTCACCGTACCTGGCCTAGACTCTGAATTTCATCCTCTACATTAAGCCAAAGAAGGTCAGGCATTTCCAGTTCACTCACAGTGGGTCATCTTTTGGTCCACGTTTCAGTTAACTAACCAAACAAACTGTAAGAGCCCTTTCTGACTCCCTAAGCTGCCACATTAAATGCAGAATCTCTGCTTTAGTGAGCCCATGTCAACAAATGCTGCCTGATCCAACTTTATGTTCCTTTCATCATTATCCCATACCCTTGATATCCATCCTCATACGTGTTCTCCAGATTTCGACTTGTCTAAATTAGAAAACTCAAGTAGTTCTTTTGGAAGGTAGCATACTTCATACTTGAATCTGGTTACAGGTCTAGAAGCAAAGAGGGGCAGTGGGGATGGCACTGTCTTGCAGAGCAACTGCCTGAGGAGGCCATTATCATTTCCTCCAGCAATGCAGGGTGAATCCCCTCAGACAGAGGTGGAGCAGCCAACACCAATGTGGCTAGAGAAGTTGATACTACTGGGGATGAGGATGCCACTGTCCCTAGAGGTGGGGAGGTCACTATTGCTAGGAGTGGGAAGCCAGCTTCACTGGGGGTAGGGAGGTCAATTTGGCTGGAGATAGGGAGAATTCTTCCACTGGCAAAGAAGATTTGAGAATTTTAGAGGCTCAATGTCCCCAGGTTCACCAGAGTCTTCCCACATGTCCCCATCCCAACACAAGATCCCATTCTTTCCCAACCAATGCCCTCGCTTTAACAGTAAACTCCCTTCAAGGCTGGGAGTTCAATTGTGCTGTAATTCAGCCAATTACAGGATAAGGTTCTGCATTTGATTTTCAGCAACTTCACCAGGAGGATGGGCCAGTTGTTCTGACCTCCCAAAGTGCTGGCATTACAAGTGTGAGCCACTGCACTTGGCCAATTTATACATATATATATACAAGGATTTTTTTTTTTTTTTTTTTTTTTTGAGATGGCGTTTCTCTCTTGTTGCCCAGGCTGGAATGCAGTGACACGATCTTGGCTCACTGCAACCTCCACCTCCCGGGTTCAAGCGATTCTTCTGCCTCAGTCTCCTGAATAGCTGGGATTATAGGCACCTACCACCATGTCCAACTACTTTTTTGTGTTTTTAGTAGAGATGGGGTTTCATCATGTTGGCGAAGCTGGTCTCAAACTCCTGACCTCAGGTGATCCACCTACCTCAGCCTCCCGAAGTGCTGGGATTACAGGCGTGATCTACCACACCCAGCCAATAATATATTTTATTAAAATGAATCTCACCTGTTTATTTCTGAATGCGGCTCCAAGAAATTTAAAATTACATGTACTTTCTATATTTCTGTTGAACAGCACTGCTCTAGAGTAACCACGAGCATCTATAATCATCATCAAATCATTACGATCCCAACCAGAATGCACCCCTGGTCTTTGTATGATTTCCTAAGAGCTACCTCCTGTTGGCTCTGACTCTGCAGAATCCAGAGTTGGTTCTCTGTGGGCATCTGAAACCTGCTAGGGTTACATGGCTTGGTCCCAGGTCACCCCAAAGGTTGAGAAATGACCAGTTGATCAGACATGGTGGCCTGTAATCCTAGCACTTTGGGAGGCTGAGGGAAGAGAATTGCTTGAGCCCAGGAGTTTGAGACTAGCCTGAGCAACATGGTAAAACCCCATATTCACTAAAAATTGAAAATTAGCTGGGTGTGGTAGCATGCACCTGTAGTCCCAGCTACTCAGGAGGCTGAGGCAGGAGGATTGCTTGAGCCCAGAGGGTCGAGGCTGCAGTGAGCCATGATCATGCCACTGTATTCCAGCCTGGGCAACAGAGCAAGACTCCATCTCAAAAAAAGAAAAAGAAAGAAAGAAAAGAAAAAAGAAAAGACCAATAGCTGGGTGTGGTAGCTCGTGCCTGTAATCCCAGCTACTCAGAAGGCTGAGGAAGGAGAACTGCTTGAGACCAGGAATTTGAGACTACCCTAGGCAATATAGCAAGACCCCATCTCTAAACAAACAAACAAACAAACAAACAAACAAAAAACTAAATAAATGTTTTAAAAGAAATGATGGATAAAAGCCATAACCACAATGTTCTTTCTGGAAGATTTCCTCATAGGTGGCTCAGAGGGTCAGGCACAAGGCTCCTTCACTCTCATCTTGGGTCCCAGCCCAAATGGCGCCTTGTCAGTGAGCTGTTTTGGACACTCTTGAGCACTCTGGATGCCAACAACATCTTCCACCTGTTCCAGTCTTTGTCTCTGTTGTGGCATGTGGTTCTGCATAGGATCCAGCTAGCTCCATGCAGAGGCCACAGACAGTGCCTCCGTTGAGTGGGGCCCATGCTTCTCTCACCTCCTGCCTTGGAGCTAACCATGGGACACTGCACAGTGGAACCCACTCCGAGGTCACAAGTATGCAACCTCGACATTCTAGAAGAGTTAACTTTTTCTTATGTTTTGTTTGTTTTGTTTTGTTTTGTTTGAGACAGTCTCACTCTGTCGCCGAGGCTGCAGTGCCGTGGTGCGATCTCAGCTCACTGCAGCTTCCCCCTCCCAGGCAATTCTCCTGCCTCAGGATCCCAAGTAGCTGGGACTCCAGGCGCATGCCACCACACCCAGCTAATTTTTTGTATTTTTAGTAGAGATAGATTTTTGCCATGTTGCCCAGGCTGGTCTCAAACTCTTGAGCTCAGGCAATCCGCCCACCTTGGCCTCCCAACGTGTGAAGATTACAGGCATGAGCCACCGTGCCCGGCCAAGAAGAGTTAACTTTTGATCATGAGGGGCTGGTGCCAGTGTTTCCCCCAGATTGGATGGTCCTGAGATGTCCTTCACATGACACCGCAGCTTGTCCTGTGGGACTGAGCAGCCAGTTGTCCCTAGATGCAGTGGCCAGCTTGATGCCACATCACCTTCACATAGAGATGGGGTTTCACCATGTTGGCTAGGCTGGTCTCAAACTCCTGACCTCAGGCGATCTGCCCGCCTCCTTTCTCAATACACTCTCCCTGGAATCACAAACCCCATGAAGTGCCTGCACTCACACCTTTGCCTCAGGCCCTGCTTTCCAGGGAGCACAGGCTAAGCAGAGGCCCTACTGGGCCGCCTGCTCCCAGCCCTAGCCCTCATTTCCCCATCTCAGTGCCTGGCTCACTTTTTTGGCTGTCTTTTATGCGCCTAAGGATCTTGTTCATTTGTTCATCGGCTTCTGTTTTCCTCTCTGCCCAGCTAGACTGCAGGCTCCTTGAGAGCTCCATCCCCAATGCCTAAAACCCGGCCTGGTGTGAACTTGGTGTGCAGTAAGTATTGTTAAAGCCCTGACCAAACTGCCCGGTCCGCTCAGAACATTAGACTGAGCAACCTAGCTTCTCTATTTGTCAGCTGGGATCAGACATATTTAGAAGAAATGACCTAATAAGGTGACAGGTCTGTATTCTGGGTAGAGAAGCTGCTCTTTCTAAAACTAGGATATGGTCTGGCACAGTGGTTCATGCCTACAATCCCGGCATTTTGGGAAGCCAAGGCAGGAGGATTGCTTGAGCCCAGAAGTTCGAGACCAGCCTGGGCAACATAAAATAAAAAATTAAAAAATTACCTACGGGTGGTGGAAAATACCTGTAGTCTCAGCTTCTTGGGAGACTGAGGTGGGAAGATCACTTGAGCCCAGGTAGTTGAGGCTACAGTGAGCCAAGATAGTGCCACTGCACTACAGCCTGGGTGACAGAGCAAGACCTCATCTCAAAAAAAAAAAAAAAAAAATGTATATACATACATGTATCAATTGGCCAAGTGCAGTGGCTCACACTTGTAATGCCAGCACTTTGGGAGGTCAAGGCAGGTGGATCACCTGAGGTCAGAAGTTCAAGCTCAGCCTAGCCAACATGGTGAAACCATGTATCTACTAAAAATACAAAAACTGGCCAGGTGCAGTGGCTCACACCTGTAATCCCAGCATTTTGGGAGGCCGAGGCAGGCAGATTGCCTGAGGTCAGGAGTTCGAGACCAGCCTAGCCAACGTGGTGAAACCCTGTCTCTACGAAAAATACAAAAATTAGCCCGGTGTGGTGGCATGTGTCTGTAGTCCCAGCTACTCAGGAGGCTGAGGCAGAAGAATCACTTGAACCCAGGAGGTGGAGGTTGCAGTGAGCCGAGATCACACCACTGCACTGCAGTCTGGGTGACAGAGCAAGACTCCATCTCAAAAACATAAAAAATAAAAGATAAATAAAAATAAAAATACAAAAAAAAATTAGCCAGGCATGGTGGTACGTACCTGTAGTCTCAGCTACTTGGGAGGCTGAAGTAGGAGGATCACTTGAGCCCAGGCAGTTGAGGCTGCAGTGAACCAAGAGAGTGCCACTGCACTCCAGCCTGGGCGACAGAGCAAGACCCCATCTCAAAATAAATAAATAAATAAATAAATAAATAAATAAATAAATAAATATTTTTAAATTGGCCAAGTGCAGTGGCTCACACTTGTAATCCCAGCACTTTGGGAGGCCGAAGTGGGTAGATCACCTGAGATCAGGAGTTCAAGACAGCCTGGCCAACATGGTGAAGCCACATCTCTACTAAAAATACAAAAAAAAAACTTATCCAGGCATGGTGGCATGTGCCTATAATCCCAGCAACTCAGAAGGCTGAGGCAGGAGAATCACTTGAACCCGGGAGATGGAGGTTGCAGTGAGCCGAGATCGTGCCACTGCACTACAGCCTGGGCTACAGGGCAAGACTCCATCTAAAAAGAAAAATAATAAATAATAAAACTAGGATGTTACCGTTTGGGATCCACCCAGGTGGAAGCTTGCCCTTAAAGGTGGTGAAGGTGAACAGAGAAGCACGTATTGAAGTCCACCAGTCACCGAGCAGTATGAGCAATCCAGAAGCAGATCTTCCTCCCCAGGAACTTGGATTGCCTTGAACTTTTTAATCAACAGGGCAATCCCAGGAAGGATTCCCAGGCCCCAGGAATAGGCTGGGGGTGTTGAGGACGTGGGCTTTCCTTTGCAAAATGGAAAATGCTTTCCTTTGCAAAGTGCTTCTCAGGCAACAAGCAGGTGCTGAGCTTCCATGATTTCATTCACCAGCCCCACACTGTGGGTCCCTCTGGGGTTAGGGCAGGGATTAAATAAGATAGTGCAAGTAGAGTGCCCAGCACGTACATTATCATCACCATCATCTTCATTATTGTTGCCATCTGTGACCGTGAACCTTCATTGTCAGACCGAAGAGGCAAGCCCTGGTCCTCCTACACAGACCACATCTGCTCCAGAAAGAGTGCGCCTAGAATAGCAGCTACCAACCCAGGGCAGCGTTAGCTCCCAAGGTACATCTGGCAATGTCTGGAGGCACTTTGGGTTGTCACAACTGGAGGGAGGGTGCCACTGGCATGTAATGGGTAGGGGCCAGGGACACTTAATCATAAATGCACAGGATAGCCCTTCACAAGAAAGAATTAATCAGTCCCAAATGTCAACAGAAACCCTGGTTTAGAGGGTGCAGAGTATGTAAGAAATGTGCCCTCAGTCCCCAAGGGTGTGGTCAGGGCAGTGTGGTGAGGGACCCCAGTAGGCCTAAGCATGAATCCTAGACCCCCTTACTGTGGCTGTATATCCCAGACAAGCGAAATTTCACCTCTGAGCCTCAACTGCTTGACTATAAAATGGGGCCGATGACGCCTGCCTCTTCAGGGTGCTAGAGGATTAAATGAAGTCATATGTATAAGGGATTTAACTTGGTTCTTTGCAGTCACAGCTCAAGCAATGGGAAATGTACTGGGTTGAACATCATCTCCCCAAAACTCACATCCACCTGGAATCTCAGAATGTGACTTGATTTGGAAACAGGTCTTTGGCAGATGCAATTAGTTAAGCTAAAATGAGGTCATACTGGATTAGGGTGGGCCCCAAATTCAAAAACTCATGTCTTTATAAGAGAAAGGAGGAGATTCAGACACAGAGGCACACACACAGGGAGCGCAGCACGTGACCACAGAGGCGGAGATTGGAGTGATAAGGCCACAAGCCGAGAAACACCAAAGGCTGCCAGCAACTCCCAGCAACTGAGAGAAAGGCATGGAACTGATTCTGTCTTGGAGCCTTAGAAGCAACCAACCCTGCTGTCCCTTTTATTTTGGACTTCTGGCCACCAGGAACGGAGAGTAATTTCTGTTGTCTTCAGCCACCCAGTTTGTGGTACTTTTCATGGCTGTCCTAACAAACTATGACGAGGGCTGTAGCCATAAGGTGACTGTCATTACAGTGGTCTGTGGCATACCCAGTGGGCATCTCTAGGGCACACAGAGGTCTCTGTACCCTGAGAGTACTGGCAGGTGTTTGCCCTCCCACATGCTGCACAGAACCCTAACACCCATGGTGTACCTGGACTTCAAGACTTTCTCCACGGATGTTGGAGAATGGCTACATCTCCAGGCACCTGGTTGATGTTTACTGACATTCTCTGGAGCTCACCGGGTACCCCTAGTGCCTATGGGATTTGCCTATGATAAGCCATCCGTACTACCTGTATCTGCCACCCCTTGACATGTCCAGGGTGCCAGCAGCACAGAGAGCATACCCACACACTGCCAGTGTACTGACAACAGCTCCCCAAGTATGTCTAAGGAAAGAAGGACTCACACAGCACACAGCAAGCCTGCACACCCTGTAGATATCAAGAGAACACTGGGAGTGACCCCATGGAAGCTACCAGTGTCCCACAAACCTCATCCTTGGGAAGCAGATGGTGTTTAGAGCACGGGGTGAACCTGTGGAGTGCAGGTCGTGTCTACAGCACACGGTGGCTGTCTGCAGCCCCAGATTGCACCCGTGGCCCGGGGAGGATGTCCGCCCCACAGAAATGGCTCTCCGGAACTCCAAGTAGCTATGGCACATGGAAAGCAGAGAAGGAGGAAAATCCATTTGGGGCCAAGAGCTCTGTCTGAACTTTGTCCTTTTCTCAAGCAAAAGAAAATATTATTTCACCCTCTAAAGAGCCACACATAATAACAGGCGAAATGTCAAGACCAATGTTGATATAAACCCCCAAGGAAAACAAACATCTCCGTACCTTCTCCGCCACCTCCCCACCTCACCCTGCTCGGCTAGTTTAAACAGATCCAGCGGTGGGCAGAGGGGAGGCGGGGAAGCGGGGAAGCCTGCCTGGCTCCCAGAGCTGTGAGAGAGGCCGCTCCGAGTTCAGGACGCTCCGAGTTCACCTAAACTGGGAATGCGTAGGTGAGCCTGGCCTGGGAAGGACACACAGAGTAGACCTATGGTTAAGAGATTGGCTCAATTCAAATCCCAGTGTCACTCACCGGCTGTGTGACCTTGGGCAAAAAGCCTGATCTCTCTGAACCCGAGTGTCCTCATCAGCAATTACCTCTGGCCAGCCAGATCTCCCTGGGGGTGGTGAAAGGCCAGGGGGTGGGCCGTGCAGGGAGGCACTGAGGCTGTGGGACTGTATGAATGAGCAATTCCTGAGCACCCACGAGGTGCCCCCTGTGGGTCAGCTACTCCACTGAACCTACCTCATTGAATCCACACAGCTCTGCAGGCGTACATTATCATTCTTAAGTTGCAAGAGGAAAAACAGGTTCAGAGAAGTGAAGAAACTTATTCAACGCCACACAGCTGGGAAGAAGAGTTGATTTTTTTATTTTTTATTTTTATTTTTATTTTTTCTGAGGCAGGATCTCACAGTATGGCCAAGGCTGGAGTGCAGTGGTGCAATCATAGCTCACTGCAGCCTTGAACTCCTGGGCTCAAGTGATCCTCCTGCCTCAGCCTCCTGAGTAGAGATTTAAAGCCAGTCCTGTCTGGCTCCAAAAGCCTCAGGCAAGGTTGACCTCAATTCATCCAGGACACTGGAAGGTGGGTTCTAGTTCCAGAGTTCACAGAACTCTGCACCCCAGGATATGTGTTGGAGAGGAGGATGTTGAGTGATACTGCCCAGGAGATCCCAAGTTTGTCTCTGGTTTGAAGCCTCAACTGACCAGCCCTTGGCTATTCGTCCTTCCAGCCCACTCAGGAAGCCCTTCAAACTTTCAGTTCAGTTCTCAGTCACCTCAACCTCTGCTCCCGGGTTCAAGCAATTCTTTTGCCTCAGCCTCCCAAGTAGCTGGGACTACAGGCGTGTGCCACCATGCCTGGCGAATTTTTTTATTTTTAGTAGAGACGGGATTTTGCCATGTTGGCAAGACTGGTCTCAAACTTCTGACCTCAGGTGATCCACCTGCCTCCAGCTCCCAAAGTGTTGGAACTACAGGTGTGAACCACCGCACCTGGCCCCCCCCACTTTTTTTTCTGAATTGAAGGCAATTCTACAAATATTTTTTGAGCCTTTCCTCCATGCCAACCCCTGATTTGAGCACAAAAAGACCCAGAATGAAATCCTCCCTGAGTCCTACCTTCAAGAAACTTCCAGTTCAGTGGGGGGAAGGGGCAGCAGACAGATATGACAAGACTGTTACAATATCATAAATACTCACTTTAATGGGTGCCTGTATAAGCTCTGAAAGGACCGCAGGAGAAGGGGCCCTAAGTCTTCCAGGGGGAATCAAGGGCAGGTGGCATTTGCATGAAGACTTGAGGAGGGACAGCAGTCAGCCTGGAGGGCCAGAGAGGAAGGGTACTGGAGACAGAAGGAGAGGCTCACATAAAAGCATTAGGCATGAAGGCCAGGTGCGGTGGCTTACGCCTGTAATCCCAGCACTTTGGGAAGCCGAGGTGTGGATCACTTAAGGTCAGGAGTTCGAGATCAGCCTGGCCAATATGGTTAAAACCCATCTCTACTAAAAATGCAAAAATCAGCGGGCATGGTGGTGCATGCCTGTAAACCTGGCTACTCAGGAGGCTGAGGCAGGAGAATCACTTGAACCCAAGAGGTGGAGGTTGCACTGAGCCGAGATTGCACCACTGTACTCCAGCCAGAGCAACAGAGCAAGACTCTGTCAAAAAAAAAAAAAAAAAAAAAAAAAAAAAAAAAAAAAAAAGCAGAAGGCATGAAAGCCTGGAGTGCCAGTAGCTAATTCTGCTCTGGAGCATCGGAGACTGGCAAGAGAGGTTGATGAACCAATCTAAGATGCCACAGTAAGACAATAGGACTGAGAAGTGGCAGGGGCCAGATTACAATGGGCTTTATTGAGGTGGGTTTTTTCGTGAGAGCGACAAGGAGCCACAGAAGGGACGTGCCAAGATCACACTCGCTTTTGAGAAAGGTCACTCTGTGCCCAGCAGGGAGCAGAACTTGGAAGGGGGGTGGTTAGAGACGGGAGACCAGAGAGGAGTAAGAGAATATGGCAGCCAGAATGGGGGTGCCGACGAGGGGTGTCCCAAGATACACAGGTAGAAAGGACAGGACTTGGCACCGGACTTGCAGAAGGAGGAGTGGAGAATGAGAAGAAGAGGAAGTCTGCAGCACGACTGGGCGTCACACCTGGTTGGTGGCTGACGGTGATGCCTCCCAGGGAGATGGGGGCCCATGAGGAGGCCTGATGGAGAGAAGGCCGCCGGGGCCTGGGGAGTGTCCCAGTGAGGACACCAGGAGGCAGCTGACCATGGAGGTTGGGTTGGAATGCTGGGGTACACCAGTATGGGGACACAGAAAAGAAGAAATGCCAAAATGTAGCTGGAGAAGGAGGAGCCAGGGGGTAGGTGGTGAGCCAGGGAAGAGGAACGTTAAGGGTGTAGGATGAAGCCAAAAAGCCTGGCAAAGGGACCAGACAACCCACAGGGTGGGGGCAGCTGAGCCAGCCGTCGTTTCAGGTGAGAGATGGTAGCAAGCTGCTGAGAGGTGGGGGCGGTGAGGAAGTGGACAAGTGCGGGGGCCATACACCTGTCTTTTAAAGGCTTGCCAGGAAATGGAAAGAGAGATGGAAGACGGTAACTAGCAGGAGGCTTGAGGTCCATGGAGGGTTTTCATTTCAAAATGGGAGACGTGAAGAGCTGCTGTGATTCAGAAGTTCAAGTCTGAGTCAGATTACTGGAGGCAGGGAGGTCCCTGTGGAAGACATCGGGTTGAGGTCTAAAGGCCACTGGGGATGCTGGAGCTTCCACATTGAGACTGAAGGGCAGAAGTGATGAGCGGGAGGGTCAACCTAGACAAGGCAGAGGGAGGCACGATGTGAAGTGAGGCTGGGGGACATCAGTCCCAGGTCGTGGGGGATCCCCAAGGGCAGGCTGAGGCATTTGGCCAGGCAGCAGATAGGTGGAAGGCGGATGAGCTTCAGATCCAGACCAACCTGGGTTTGCATCCCACTCGCCAGCTGTGTGACCCTGAACGGTGTCCCCACCTCGCCATTCCCTCATCCCTGACACTGGGAGGGCAGTGGTCCCTGCCCCACGGGAACAAACACACGAAAGGCATTCAGCGAAGGATCCAGCGAGCAGAGGACCTCGATAAATGTTAGTGAATAAGAATAATAAATACTGAGGGGCTATTGAAGGGTTTTTGAAGCCAGGAAGTGACAAGGTCAAATCTGTATTTTAGAAAACACCCCGCTGGACGAGGAGGTAGCCTTGGGGAGAAACTAAAAGGTCGTGCCCTTCTTGAGGTATTTCTCTGAAGTCTGTGGGAAGTTTGTAGTGTCAGGTTAAGGATTTTATTGGTTCCATGTTTGGGTTTTGATTCGGCCGTTTCCTTGGCTCCTCCTGCATAGACACTGGTCTAACTGGCGTGTTCATCACTGACCTGGCAAGTCCAACTTAGTGAGTTGCATGCAGTGGGGCTTCGAGGTGTATTTCAGACATGAAATAAACTGATGGGAAAAGCAAATCCAGAAAAATCAACAAATAACATGGAGGGTGGATTTTGGGGGAGGACTGGGACCAGGGAGGGCAGGGCTCGGAGTGAGGGGCAGTAGGCCTCCAAGGAGGGCTGGGGGTGATTCTTTGAGAAATCCGGGGCTGTTCCTCAGGGGCAGCCAGCAGCAGTGATTCAGACACGACCGGCCCTCCTCTCCCATCCCTCACGGATTCAGCAGAAAAAGCTTCCACTCGGAAAGGCACTGATGGATCTTATTGGAGACTCCTGGGGCCCACGATGAGCCCAACGGCTTGGGACTGGGTGAAATAAAAGAGTGGCAGTAATAACAATAACATCAGCAACAGTAATAATAATATTAGCAACAGTAATAATAATAACATTAGCACTGGTTATCGTTCAGTTCTTACTGTATGCCAGCCCTGTGATGAAACAAATACTATTAATAGCCCTGTTTCACAGAGCAGGAGTCTGTGGCTCAGAGAATTACACTGTTTGCCCAAGGCCTCAGCTTAGGTTAGATCCTGTCTTGGAAGAGCCGCCTATGCTTTGGTCCATCCTGCTCCAGGGACCCTGGCCCATTTGGAGCTCTGGGCAGCACTTTCTCCGTGAAGCCTCAGGGAGAGTGCATTACTCTGCTTGTAACTCAGGCACAAAGTAGGAAGAGCCCCAGAGCAGGTAGCCTCCCCTTCCAGCTCTCTGCTAACCTGCTGTGTGACCCTGGGCAAGTGGCTTCCCTTCTCTGAACCTTGGCTGCCTCTTTTTCAGGCAAGTACGGCACAGCATCTAGTCCCCAGGACTGTCTTGTAGATTCCACTGGCTTCTGTCTGTCTTCGGCCTAGCACGTAGTAGGCACTCCACGGAGGCCCAAGCCCGCTTCCCAGGGCTTCCCTGTCCGGGCCGATTATCTCCATGGAATCCACACTGTGAAAATAAACATGAACTCAAGTGGCCCCGGTCTCCGTGGCAGCCAAGGGGAAGCTCAGTCCCCAGCCCATGTCTGTTCTAGGCAAGAACAAAAGTTTCCCTGTGAAGTTGCCCCCACCCCCGCTTCCCTTCTGGAACCAGCTGGGATGGGGGTGGGGGACGGAGGGGGCCGGGCCTGGAGCGTGGTGAGCTCAGCTGCCTGTCAAAACCCAGCCCCAGACCAACACCGCCCTGCTGAGGCAGGTAGAGGGTTCCAGGCTCATGAGCCTGGGGGGCAGGAAGCTGGGCCTGGGGGCAGCATTGGCAGGCTCTCGGGTGGCACTAGGGATGGAGGATGCATGGATTAAAGGCCAGGGATGTGGAGAGGGGTTATCCTTGCACAAAGTACCACAGGGTGCATTCATCCATCTCACACCCCTTTGCCCACCAGCCTCCCCGTGCAAAGTCTGACAGATCCCAGATTTTGGGAGCTGGCAGGAAGTGAGCTGGCCCTGGAGGACATGGCAGAACCAGCACGAAACTTGGTATATCAGGGAGCAATGGGTTCAAACTCCAGCTCCGTCATTATTTGCTGGGGCCTTGGGCAGGTCGGGGCCCCCTGAGTCTCCATTTCTGCATCTGTCAGGGAATGGACGATCTGGTCAAGGACTGGGCAGCCTACTGGGGTCAAACGTGAGGCACAACAGGGGGCTCAGATACGTGCCAGCCTAGGAGGACAAGAGAGCTGGGTGACAAGGCAGGGTTCTGAGGAGGAGCAGAGAGCCCCTGAGAAAGGATCTACCCCAGAACAGAGCCAGCAACAGCAAGTTGGGCTCAGCCCAGGCTGGGGAGCTGAGGGCAGTGTGGACACAAGGTGGTGCTCTGGGGGGCAGATGGCAGTCTTGACAGCAGTGTGGACACAGGTCTCCTGACAGTGTGGAGAGAAGAGGGGCTGTGCAGAAGGAAGCCCCGTTTCTCTAAACTCTAGCCCTTCGTGTGCCCAAGCCATCTTGCTGTGGGGCCCCTAACCAAGTGTGAGCCAGTGGCCTTGCCATTTCCTCCAAGGTCATCAGAGCACAGGAAGTCCACAGGGAGGAGCAGCTCCACGTGGACAGCAGGCCAAGGGGAGCCATGTGGATTAGTGGCAGCCATCATGACAGAAGCAGCATCGCTTGTCCCTAAGAGGCCAAGGAGGCTCAGAGGCAGCCAGAAGCTGCGAGTTCTGGCATGACCAGTGGTCGTGGTGGTGAACTTTGTCTGGCAGTGCAACGGCAGCATGGGTGAGGGAGGAAAGAGGGGGTGTAAAATGTAACCAGAACTTATATGAAAACCTCAATCACACTGTTTAAAAAAACTGAATTAATGATGGTTCATCACCAGAAGATAGAAATATGGTTGATTTTTGTATATTGATCCTGTATCTGGCAACCTCACTAAACCTGCCTATTAGTTCTAGTTGCTTTTCTGTAGGTTACGATGGATTTTCTCCCTAGATAAGCATGTCATTTGGAAATAAATGCAATTTTACTTTTTCCTTTCAAAATCAAGTGGCAACCAGGACTCATCTATGGGTGCATGTTGTCTTACCACTGGGATCGCCCTGAAACACCTAGAAGAATGAGGCTCTGCAAGGAGCTAGGTCTCCTGAGTGGAGAGGCAGATGTTCAGAGCAAGCCACATCCAGCTTGGTGTCCTCACAGGCTGTTGATGTCAGGGTTCTGGCAATCACAGTCCCTCCTGTGCTGGGTGGTCACAGTATTCATGACGTCAGAACTGTGAAAGTGTCTGAAGTGGAACAAGATTTAAAGCCCACAGGGCGGGGCTCCCCACTTTCTGGGAAAGACATTTAAATCCTTAATAATGTACTTTATTCAAATATTAAACATTTCAATAAAAATTACAATGTAGGTTTTTCCATCTTTAAAACTTCCAGATTCGGCCCTCCTACCCTTAGAAACTTATCATTAGACAATTATAAAATCTGGCAAGCAGTGGTTCACATCTGTAATCCCAGCACTCTGGGAGACTGAGATTGGAGGATCACTTGAGCTCAGGAGTTCGAGACCAGCCTGGACAACACAGTGAGACCTCATCTCCACAAAAAAATTTAAAAAATTAAAAATTTTTAAATTACAGAAAAAAATTTAAAAATTACCTGAGCGTAGTGGCATGCACCAGTAGTCCTAGCTACTCAGGAGGCTGAGGCAGGAGGATTGCTTGAGACCAGGAGTTCAAGTTGCAGTCGGCCACGATCGCACCACTGTACTCCAGCCTGGGCAACAGAGCGAGACTGTGTCTCCAAAAAAAAAAAAAGTATATATATATATATATATATATATATATATATATATTCCACAAAGATACAGATTGATGATGAGAATGCCATCACAAAGTTATTTGTACAAAAATAATTTAGAGATCATCTGAAGAGCCAACAAAAACATGGAATGCTATGCAACCATTATGAATGGCTGTGCTGTGCAGATATATCTTTATAATGTGCTTGATTTATATCCAAGTGAAACAGGCTACAGAACAGTATTACAGAGCAATCCTATTTTGGCACTTATATAAATACACATATATAGGAAAATGTCCGGAATAAAATTATTTCAAAATATTTATCTACCTCTAAAAGGTGAGATTAAGAATAGCCTGGGCCAGGCATGGTAGCTCACACCTGTAATCCCACAACTTTGGGAGACCAAGACATGAAGATTGTTTGAGACCAGCCTGGGCAATACAGTCAGGCCTTGTCTCTACAAAAAATAATAATTAAAAAAAGTCAGACATGATGGTGCGTGCCTGTGGTCTCAGCCACTTGGGAGTCTGAGATGGGAAGATTACTTGAGCCTGGGAGTTCAAGGCTGCAGTGAGCCTCAAGCCACCGCACTCTAGCCTGGATGACAGAGCAAGACCCTGTCTCAAAAAAAAAAAAAAAAAAAAAAAAGCAATGTTTTTCCTGATTGTCTTTTTGTTTTACCTGTACTTTCTTGTTTTTCTACAGTTAAATTTATAACAACGATATAAACAACTCCCATTTATTAAGCACTTACTTTGTGCCAAGGGCGTTGTGTATTGAGGGCTTTAGATTTATATGTTTCCTTGTCTACTCCTTTTAACTCTAGGAAATACACACTATTGTTTTATCAGCCAGGACTGTTTCAGCTGAAAGTGACAGAATACCCAATTCAAATTGGCTTAAGCAAAGAAAGAAAATTAATTAGCTTGTATCTATAGAAAATCATGATCAGTTTCATGCAGGAGCTCAAAAGTTATGCACATACTGTGGGCTCTCTTGGTTCTAGCTCCTCTATTGCAGCTCCATTTTCAGACAACCAGTCCCACTTGGGAGCAAGATGGCTTTCACAAGCTGCTCTAACATCAGACCGGCAAGGCCATAGAAAAGAAGTGTTTCAAGCAAAAGCCTGGAGATTCCTCCTATTGGACTGGCTTGAGTCACATGACCACCCACAGACGAATCTCTGTGGTCAGATGCTGGAGTGTTCTGATTGGCTTAAGCCTGGGTCACATGCCCCACTCAGAGCCCAGGATTGAATCATGGGTGACAGTGGGAGAGAACTGGTTCTCTCAAAGGAAAAGCAAAATCATGGTAATGGATGCTAGATGGGGGAAAATAAAGTCATTCACAATTATGATCTCCAATATCAGTTTACTGATGAGGAAACTGATAAGCTCAGAGATGGGAAATTGTTCAAAGTCAAATAAATAGCTTGGTGCAGTGGCTCACGTCTGTAATCCCAGCACTTTGGGAGGCTGAGGTTGGTGGATCACTTCAGCTCTGGAGTTCGAGACCAGCCTGGGCATTATGACGAGCCCCTGTCTCTACCAAAAATGCAAAAAAACTAGCCAAGCGTGGTGGCACATGCCATCTGTGGTCCCAGCTACTCGGGAGGCTGAGATGGGAGGATGGCTTGAGCCTGGGAAGTCAAGGCTGCAGTGAGCCATGATCCACTACACTCCAAACTGGGCAACACAGTGAGACTCTGTGTTGCAAAAAAAAAAAAAATTAAGTAAGAGGGCTGGGATTTGAACCCATATTATCTAACTCCAAAGACCATAAACTTGTTTATGACATGATCTTGCCTCCCCTGATTATATATATAGTAATCACATCATAATGAATGTAATCATGTCATAAATGAACTTGTTAACAAATAAAATAAAATCATAAGCCTCTGTCTGTGGAACTGTGGTGGGTGGCTGCTTAAGGTGCAGGTGGGGTCAGAGCATGCTTGAGACGCCCATGCCCAGTGCCTCCAGGCAAGATGATGGCAGTCATCCAGGTACTTCATAAGGCCTGGATTATCTTCCCATCAAGACAAGCTGCCAAGAGCAGCCCTGACACCAGCGAATGGCAAGCGCAGCTCAGAAAATAAGAGTAGAAGCTCCAAACACACAAGTTGTCATAACAATAGCTGATATTTATGGGTGGCTTATGTGTTAGGCACCGTGCTATTGATTCCTCATGACTCCCTGAAGAGGTGGGTACAGTAGCTGCCCTGAGTTACAGATGAGGAATCTGGAGTCCGCACAGTGAAGTCCCTTGCCAAGGTCACACGACCATCTCAGGTGTAGCAGGACTTAGGTGGAGGTCCGACTCCAGAGCCAGCCCTTAATCACATGCTCTAATGACTGTATGATAGTTCCTCTCTGTAGCCAAGAGGAAATTTTAGTGGTACCTGCAAAGTTTGGAACTGCAGAAAGCGGTGGTGCTGATAATACAACTCGTAATATTAAAGGGGCCAAGGAAGACTGATCCCCCCGGCTGATGTCTTCGTCGAATTTCCCTGGCATTTGCTGGGGAAGGACTGTGTAATTGAGACTGAAGCACAGTGTGCAGCCTCAAAGCCTGCTATTCTTCCATTGTGATTTCAGCCTTAATCTTGAGTTCATAGGTATTTTATGTGGGGAAGGATGTCATCACTGGCAAAAAATAAATCCAATCTCTAAGTAGACGCTTAGCTTTAATGGGATATTCGCTTAGGAAAATGGTCATGATGCATTGTTAGAGATTTTTCTCATTGCAAACAACAGAGCTATGTAGATGGTATGATCCAAATTTTTTTTCTTAAAGGATGTTTCTACAGAAAAAAGACCAAAATAAGTCCAGGCACAGTGGCTCACACCTGTAATCCCAGCACTTTGGGAGGCAGAAGCGGGTTGATCACTTAAGGTCAGGAGTTTGAGAACAGCCTGGCCAACATGGTGAAGCCCCATCTCTATTAAAAATACAAAAAATTTGCCAGGCATGGTGGTGTTTCCCTGTAATCCCAGCTACTCAGGAGGCTGAGGCAGGAGAATCGCTTGAACCCGGGAGACAGAGGTTGCAGTGAGCTGAGATTGCACCATTGCACTCCAACCTGGGTGACAGAGCAAGACTCTGTCTCAAATAAATATTAAAAAATAAAAGCCCGGCACGGTGGCTCAAGACTGTAATCCTAGCACTTTGGGAGGCCAAGGCAGGCGGATCACGAGGTCAGGAGTTTGAGACCAGCCTGGCCAATATGGTGAAACCCTGTCTCTACTAAAAACACAAAAATAGCTGGACATGGTGGTGGGCGCCTGTAATCCCAGGTACTTGAGAGGTTGAGGGAGGAGAACTGCTTGAACCCGGGAGGCGGAGGTTGTATTGAGCCACAGATGGCGCCATTGCACTCCAACCTGGGTGACAGAGTGAGACTCCAACTCAAAAAAAAAAAAAAAAAACTAATTCTGAGGGCTGGTATTATGGATTATTTTTATTTTCTCATTTGTGCTTTTCTATGCTTTCTAATTTTTCTATAATAAAGTATATTATATTCATAATTTAAATGCTATTAAAATTTTTTACAAAGGTTTGCTAGTTTCAGAGGCACTACACTTCCATTAACAACTTCAAGCTTTGTGGGTTTTTTTTTTTTAACTTTATTTATTTACTTATTCATTCAACAAACATCTGCGGATTTTAGCTGTGCTGGGCTCTCACCCAGAGTGGATCAGATGCAGATTCCTTTGAGGAGCTGCCTTGCAGGAGGTGGGCAGATAGGTAGTCCCATACCACAGTTGTCTGCTCAGACATGATGACCCCACTAGATGTGAGCTCCAGGAGGACAGGACCCTCTGTGGGTCATTTCTGTATCCCAGTACCTAGGATGGGGTCTGAAACAGGTGCTGCAGAAATATTTATGAACAAGTAAGTGAAATCAGGGAGACACTTGTTCAAATCCCAGCTCATTGAGCCCCAGTTTCCTCTTCTACAAAAACCAGAGATAATACCTATCCCATTGGGGTTGTTTGAAAGCTCAATTAACAATGCCTTGGCCAGGCACGGTGGCTCACGCCTGAAATCCTAGCACTTTAGGAGGCCAAGGCAGGCAGATCACTTGAGGTCAGCAGTGTGATACCAGCCTGACCAACAGGGTAGAATCCTGTCTCTACAAAAAAATACAAAAATTAGCTGGATGTGGTGGCACACTCCTGTAATCCCAGCTACTTGGGAGGCTGAGGCACAAGAATCGCTTGAGCCCAGGAGGGGGAGGTGGCAGTGAGCTGAGACTGTGCCACTGCGCTGCAGCCTGGGCAACAGAGAGAAACTCTTGTCTCCAAACAGAACAGAACAGAACAAAACAAAACAAAAGCAATGCCTAGAAATAGGAATAGACCCTTGACAAAAAGTAGAAATAACTTGTTTCAAATTGGGTAGCTGATGATGATGTGCAACGTCTGAGGTCAGGTCTTCCTCTGCAAGCATCGGGAGCTTGACTTGAAAAAATGTGGTTTATAATTTGGGAGAAGAGTATGTAGCTTATACTGCCATTTATTTAAGAAAAGTAGAGGCATTAAATTTGAAAATGGAAGGACAAAACAAAAACTTGAAGCAGCAACATTTCTCTAAAGGGAGAGGAAGGAAACAGGGTGGAAGGGGAGACAGACCCTTCATAATATTTCTTGCTTTGTAGACTTGACCTGGAAACCAGGCAAATATTTAATATAATCATTAAATAATGTGAAATACTTGGAAAAGAAACTTCAAATATCAAAAGCAAAACAAACCCAAAAAGCTAACTTATGGCAAGTTGGTGACATCACCACACAGAGAATTACCCCAGGTCACTAAAACGAAGTCATTTTGACTGTCCCTCCCTAATAAGACATTCCCTAAAGAAAAAGCAAAAATAAAGACATAAACTACAAAAGAAAAAAAATAATAATCATACTGTTGGGGTGCTGTGGTCTGAATGTGTCACCCTAAAATTTCTATGTTGAAACCTATTAAGAGGTGGGGCCTTTAGGAGGTGATGAGGTCATAAGTTCTCTGCCCTCATGAATCAGATTAGTGCCCTTCTGGGGGGAGCTTGTTCGTGCCTTTGCCTTTACACCATGTGAGGACACAGCTAGAAGGCGCTATCTTTGTTTTTCGCTTTTGTTTTTGTTTTTTTGAGACAAGACCTCACTCTTTTGCCCAGGCTGGAGTGCAGTGGTGCAATGTCAGTTCACTAGAACCTCCACCTCCCGGGCTCAAGCAATTCTCGTGCCTCAGACTCCTGAGTAGCTGGGATTGCAGGTGTGCACCACCATGCTGGGCTAATTTTTTTTTTTTTTTTTTTTTTAACTAGAGATGGGGTTTCACCATGTTGCCCAGGCTGGTCTCAAATTCCTGACCTCAAGTGATCCACCTGCTTCAGCCTCCCAAAGCGCTGGGATTACAGGAATGAGCCAAGGTGCCCAGCTGAAGGTGCCATCTTTGAAGCAGAGAGCAAACCCTCACCAGATACCAAACCTGCTGGGCCTTGATCTTGAACTTCCAGCATCCAGAACTGTGAGCAATAAGTTTTTGTTGTTTATAAATTATCCAGTCTAAGGTATTTTGTTACAGCAACCCAGATGGACTAAGACATGATAGTACTGGCATTCTTATCTGAGAGGGTGAAGTTCAAATGAGACTCAACAGATGAGTTTATCTTTCACTGGGAACTGAAAAGAAAGGGCATTTCTCATGGGAGAAAGAACAGACGAGGCTAAGTAAAAACATGGTAAACCTGAATTTAAATTAGAAGTGTCAATATGAACTCGTGATTTTTTAAGTACATTAGTAGACTTTATTTTTTAGCAGTTTTAGGTTTACAGAAAAATTCAGCAGAAAATAGAGAGTTCCCGTATATCCCTTCATCTCCCCCACCCTCTCCCAGTTTCCCCTATTGTGAACATCTGTCAGTAATGGTGTGCTCTTTTTTAAAAATCAGACCAGTGACATTGCATAATGGCATACATTTGTTACAACTGATACATCAATAATGAGACGTTGACTAAAGTCCATAGTTTACATTGAAGTTCACTCTTGATTTACATTCTGTGGGTTTGAACAAATGTATAATGACATATATCTACTATTATAATATCATACAGAGTAGTTTCACTACTCTAAAGAAATCCCCTGTGTTCCCCCTCTCCAGCCCTCCCTCCCCCAAACATGGGGAATTCATGGATTTTTTTTTTTTTTTGAGACGGAGTCTCGCTTTGTTGCCCAGGCTGGAGTGCAGTGGTGTGATCTCAGCTCACTGCAAGCCCCGCCTCCCAGGTTCACGCCATTCTCCTGCCTCAGCCTCCTGAGTAGCTGGGACTACAGGCACCAGCCACCACACCCGGCTAAATTTTTTGTATTTTTTTTAGGAGAGATGGGGTTTCACCATGTTAGCCAGGATGGTCTTGATCTACTGACCTCGTGATCTGCCCGCCTCAGCCTCCCACAGTGCTGGGATTACAGGCGTGAGCCACCGTGCCTGGCCCCATGGATATTTCACTGTCTTGATAGTGTTGGCTTTTCGTATAGTTGGAATCATCTTTGTAGCCTTTACAGACTGGCTTCTTCCACCTAACATTTAAGGTTCTCCTGTGTCTTTTCATGGCTTGGTAACTCTTCCTTTTTAGTGCTGCATAATATTCCATGGTCTGGCTGTACCACAGTTTGTTTACCCAGTCACCTGTTGAAGGACATCTTGGCTGCTTCCAAGTTTGGGTAAGCATAATTTATGATGCATTTTACCTTTTAAAAAATGTATTTCTGAGCTCTATTCACTCAAAATGCCCAGAAACAATGACCAACCCAATAGCAATAAGCATTGCATAAAACAAGATTGTGCTTTCTAAATAATGTTCCTCACTGAAAGGAACCAGGACTCCTTAGAGAGATGGCTCATTCCAGGTTTGGGGTAGAAAATGTACAAGATGAGTCTGGCGGAACTTGCTGTTCCAGAAAACAAGGAAGCCATCAAAGCCAGCTGGGGTCAAAGACATCAAGAACCAATCCAAAGAGGTTCTCTCTGGCTGAATAGGATCATTTGAACACCAATAAGAATAAGAATCACAGGGGGCTGAAACACATCAAATAACATTAAGTCCCTATATTCATAATGACACTCTTTTTTTGAGAGAGTTAGGCGTGGGTCTTATTCTGTTGCCCAGGCTCGACCTCTGTGCTCAAGTAATCCTCCTACCTCAGCTCCCAAAGTAGCTGGGACTACAGGCATGCACTCCATGGCTAATTTTTGTATTTTCTGTAGAGACAGGGTCTTGCCATGTTGTCCAGGCTGGTCCCGAACTCCTGGGCTTAAGTGGTCCTCCCGACTCAACCTCCCAAAGTGCTGGGATTACAGGTATAAGTCACCAAGCTCGGCCCCATAATGATATTTTTTTAAAAATCAATTTTTAAAAAAACCTCTTAGGATGCTAGGAAACAAACTCATTATTTGACAACCATTAAAGAACTAAGTCTTTCATTGTCTACAGTGTATATACTGGAAGAGAGCATACTGTGCCTTGGGGTAACTAAAGAGTTAACGAGGAGACGCCCTTTTTCAAGTATTCCAGCTAATAAATGAAGAAGGAAGACAGGATTAGAACATCAAATTAGCTGGGTGTGGTGGCACATGCCTGTAGTCCCAGCTACTTGGGAGGCTGAGGTGAGAGGATCACTTGAGCCCAGGAGATTAAGGTTGCAGTAAGCCAAGATCGCACCACTGCATTCCAGCCAAGGTGACAGAACAAAATCCTGTCTCCAAAAAAAAAAAAAAAAAAAAAAAAGCATCATCATTTTGCAATCCTTAATGAAATAATGAATCTAGGCAGTGAACATCCACAACTACAAACTTCACCCAAAAACAGAGATCACGAGACATTAAGGGTCTCCTGGACAAAAGGACACAGCACAATACCTCCTATGAAGAATTGCTGCCAAAAATCAAACCTGAATCTGATCAAGCCTCTAGATCTAATTACAGGAAATTCCGAAGACAGAGAAACATGTTAAAGGACCCCACAGGAATACAAGCAGCAGAATCCAGATTGGGAGAAATGCTGCTGGACAAACAATGGGTTTCTTCCACAAATATTAATAAATGGCAAGGGTGGAGAGGTGGAGAGAGAGACAGAGACGTGGGGAGGGAGAAACTACAGATTAGAGACTTAAACTAATCTAGAATTAGTTTCTGGGTATCTAGAAACTATAGATTAGAGACTTAAAACATGCAACATGTATGAGACAATCAGGGAAATTGTAGATGCTGACTAGATCAATTCGATGATAATTTCTCTAGGAGTGATAATGGCATTATGGCTATTATTACCTCTTAAAGACTCCCTTATCTTTTAGAAATATATACCAAAATAGTCATGGTTGAAACGTTATGGTGCCTAGGATTTGCTTTAAAATAACCCAATGAGATAAGGGTATCGGGGTGGGAAGTAGAGGAAACAAGACTGGGCATGAGTTGTCACTCTGAGGCTGAGTAACCAGTGCATTATTCTAGTGTTAGATATGTTTGAAATATTCCATGATTTAAAAAAAGAAAAAAAAAAAAGCTTACCAGAAGTAAACATTTTGGAAAGCTCCTTTTCCAAAACAAAGCCAGAGGCAACCAGGATCTCTTGTGTCTCGGATGTTTTTATGTTGTCACCACTGTGTGTAACATGTGGCCAGAGTGAGTGGCAGCTTTCTTCCCAGTATTCTTTCCTTCCTTCCAAGTGTGTTGGTGAGTTAGTTCCAAGCTGCCTGAGAAGGGGTGAGGAGGAGTCACATGCGATGTGCCTTCATTGGATCAGCCTGCATCCCAGGAAGGACCAGCAACCATGGGGCAGAGGGAACAAGGCTGGGTCTGGGCCCCAGCACTGCAGCTGACTTGGCAGGTTCAAGGTAGGAGCACTGCAAACCCAGCTACCTGGGCAGGCTTCTCTCTGGGGCACGTGTGGTGCTAGGGCACTCACGGCAGGCATAAATCATATAGATAAAGGCAGAGTCATGTGATGATTAAGAGCTTGCTACTTGGGAGGCTTAGGCGAGAGGATCACTTGAGCCCAGGAATTCAAGGCCAGCCTGGGCAACATAGCAAGACTCCATGTCTATAAACATAAATAAATAAATAGGCTGGGCACAGTGGTTCATGCCTGTAATCCTAGCACTTTGGGAGGCTGAGGCGGACGGATCACCTGACGTCAGGAGTTCATGATCAGCCTGGCCAACATGGTAAAACCCCGTCTCTACTAAAAATACAAAATTATCCAGGCATGGTGGTGGGCACCTGTAATCCCAGCTACACGGGAGGATGAGGCAGGAGAATCGCTTGAACCTGGGAGGCAAAGGTTGTAGTGAGCCAAGATCACACTACTGTACTCCAGCCTAGGTGACAGAGCAAGACTCCGTCTCAAAAATAAC
The DNA here is from genome assembly GCF_047675955.1 of Chlorocebus sabaeus. Taxonomy (NCBI): domain Eukaryota; kingdom Metazoa; phylum Chordata; class Mammalia; order Primates; family Cercopithecidae; genus Chlorocebus; species Chlorocebus sabaeus. The sequence continues at coordinate 101,992,812 of NC_132915.1, forward strand.
AAACAAACAAACAAACAAGAGCCTGGTCTCTGAGAAACATGGGTTCAAATTCCAGATCTACCCATCAGTACTTGTGTGGCTGGTGGTGCCTTTTACCTGCCTGAGCCTCAATTTCCCCATTTGTAGGTTGGGAACAATAGAGTGTATTAGTCTGTTTTCACACTGCTATAAAGAAATACCTGAGACTTGATCATTTATAAACAAAAGAAGTTTAACTGACTCACAGTTTCTTATGACTTGAGGAGGCCTCAGGAAACACAATCATGGTGGAAGGCGAAGGGGAGGTAGGCACCTTCACCACAAGGCGGCAGGAGAGAGAAGAGTGAGGCAGGAACTTCCAAACACTATAAAACCATCAGATCTCCTGAGAACTCACTCACTGTCAGAAGAACAGCATGGGGGAAACTTCTCCCATGATCCAATCACCTCCCTCCCTCGACATATAGGGATTACAGGCCCCTCACTCGACCCATGGCGATTACAACTGGAGATGAGATTTGGGAGAGGACAGAGAGCCAAACCATATCAATGAGAATCTTCCTCATCAGGCCGTTTTGTGGATTCAGTGTGAGAGTATGTGTGAAGCGCTGAGCTCAGTGCCAGGCTGGAGTGATATCCAACATATGGTGGTTATTTCTATTGCTGTTATTGTTACGGTTATTAGAGCCTAGGCAGAATATAAAGTAGGGCTTTTCCCCAAAAATGATTCCTTAGATTTGATTGCTTAGAGACTATGCTGTATTATGGGACACATTCCCAATTACTTCATTTTGACCAATAGAATGCTATTTGGGAAAGATGCATTAGCCTGAAATGGCCTCACTAGATGCTCAATTTGGATGTTAATGGCAGTAACCTGACAAATGGGCTAAAAGAAAGATAAAGTAATTTTGTTGTAGCTTTAGAATTTCTCCAGGGAGTGTGGTCTCATGCACACAGGGGATGGATATTGTTGCAAACAAGCCTTTTACTGCCCATTGTATAACACAATAAAAAAGGTGTGCAGATTATGAATTTATACTTACCAGAAGAATAAAAGTAACCTAGTAGCCTAATGTTCAGCAAACAGTTATTTTTGGCTTGGGATAATTTTAGCACCCTGTAAGAAGTTGTAACAAACAACTTAGAGAACTGGAGATAGGTGCGCTAGAAAATGATGGACATCTCAAAAAGTGGCCTGGTAATGATAAAGGACACAGATTCAAAAATGCAGGTAGAGGCCAGGCAAGGTGACTCACACCTGTAATCCCAGCGCTTTGGGAGGATGAAGCCAGCAGATTGCTTGAGCCCACAAGTTCAAGACCAGCCTGGGCAACATGACAAAACTCTGTCTCGACTAAAAACACAAAAATTAGCCAGTGTGGTGGCACTCACCTGTAGTCCCAGCTACTCTGGAAACTGAGATGGGATAATTGCTTGAGCCCAGGAGTTCAAGGCTGCAGTGAGCCAAGATCATACCACTGTACTCAAGCCTGGGAGACAGAGTAAGACTCTGTCTCTCTTTCTCTCTCTCTCTCTCTCTCTCTCTCTCACATACACACACACACACACACACACACACACAGCAGGTAGAGCACAAGCAACAAATGAAAAAATAAATTGAACTTTGTCAAAATGTAAAATTTCTGTGCATCAAAAGATACAATCAACAAAGTGAAATGGTAACCCATGAAATGGGAGAAAATATTGGCAAACCATATACCTGATAAGGAGTTAATATCCAGAATATATAAAGAACTCCTACAACTCAACCACAAAAAAACCAAACAACCCAATTAAAGAATGGAGAAAGGGGGCCGGGCATGGTGGTTCATGCCTGCAATCGCAGCGCTTTGGGAGGCTGAGGTGGGCAGGTCACCTGAGGTCAGGAGTTCGAGACCAGCCTGGCCAACATGGTGAAACTCCACCTCTACTAAAAATACAAAATTAGCTGGATGTGGTGGTGCACAGTTATAATCCCAGCTACTCCGGAGGCTGAGGCAGGAGAATTCGCCTGAACCTGGGAGGCAGAGGTTGCAGTGAGCTGAGATCATGCCACTGCGCTCCAGTCTGGGCAACAGAGCAAGGCTCCATCTCAAAATAAATAAAGAATAAAGGGCCGGGCGCGGTGGCTCAAGCCTGTAATCCCAGCACTTTGGGAGGCCGAGACGGGCGGATCACGAGGTCAGGAGATCGAGACCATCCTGGCTAACACGGTGAAACCCCGTCTCTACTAAAAATACAAAAAAAAAAAACTAGCCGGGCGAGGTGGCGGGCGCCTGTAGTCCCAGCTGCTCGGGAGTCTTGAGGCAGGAGAATGGCGTAAACCCGGGAGGCGGAGCTGGCAGTGAGCTGAGATCCGGCCACTGCAGTCCAGCCCGGGCTACAGAGCAAGACTCCGTCTCAAAAAAAAAAAAAAAAAAAAAAAAAGAATAAAGAATAGGGAAAGGGCTTGGATAGATATCCTTCCAAAGAAGGTATACAAATGGCCAATAAGAACATAAAAAAGATGTTCAACTTCACTAATCATTAGGGAAATGCAAATCAAACCCACAATGCGATACCAACTCATACCTACTAGGATGACCACTATAAAAAAAATAAAAATAAATAAAAATAAATTAAAAAAAAAAACCGAATGTGAGAAATTGGAACCCTGTGCACTATTGAAAGGAATATAAAATGGTGCAACCACTATGGAAAATAGTACAGCAGTTACTCAAAAAACTTAAAAATAGAATTACTATAGGTCTAGCAAACCACTGCTGGGTATATACACAAGATAACTGAAGGCAAGGACTCAAAGAGTTATTTGCACACCCATGTTCACTGCAGCATTATTCACAATAATGAAGCAACAGAAGCAACTCAAGGGTCCACTGGCAGATGAATAAACAAAATCTGAGATATATACACATAATAAACTATTTATTCAGCCTTAAAAAGGAGGGAAATTCTGATACATGCTACAACATGGATGACCCTTGAAGACATTATGTTAGGTGAAATAAGCCAGTCACACGTGCACAAATATGTACCATTCCACCTCCATGAGGTACCTAAGAGTAGTCAAATGCAGAGACAGAAAAAGCAGAATGGTAGCTGCCAGGGACTAGGGTCGGGGAGGGCACTGGGGAGTTATTCTTTAATGCATACAGTTTGTTTTACGAAATGAAAAGAGTACTGGGGATAAATGGTGGTGATGGTTGTGTAACAACGGGAATGCACTTACTGTCATTGAACAGTACACATACAAATGGAGATGATGGGCCGGGCGCGGTGGCTCAAGCCTGTAATCCCAGCACTTTGGGAGGCCGAGACAGGCGGATCACGAGGTCAGGAGATCGAGACCATCCTGGCTAACACGGTGAAACCCCGTCTCTACTAAAACATACAAAAAACTAGCCGGGCGTGGTGGCGGGCGCCTGTAGTCCCAGCTACTCGGGAGGCTGAGGCAGGAAAATGGCGTGAACCCGGGAGGCGGAGCTTGCAGTGAGCTGAGATCCGGCCACTGCACTCCAGCCTGGGCGACAGAGCCAGACTCCATCTCAAAAAAAAAAAAACACACACAAATGGAGATGATGGTAAATTTCATGTTATGTATACTTCACCAAAATTAACAAAAAAAAAAAAAAAATACAGGTGAAGGGTTTGAAATTAAATTGTTTCAGAAACTACAGGAAAAGACAATATTCAAGGCCAGGCGTGGTGGCTCACGCCTGTAATTCCAGCATTTTGGGAGGTTGAGGCGGGCGGATCGCTTGAGACCAGGAGTTCGAGATCAGCCTGGACAACATGGTGAAACCCTGTCTCTACTAAAAATACAAAATATTAGCCAGGCATGGTGGCAGGTGCCTGTAATCCCTGCTACTCTGGAGTCTGAGGCAGGAGAACTGCTTGAACCCAGGAGGCAGAGGTTGCAGTGAGCCGAGATCATGCCGCTGCGCTCCTGCCTGGATGACAGAGTAAGACTGTCTCAAAAAAAAAAAAGAAAAGAAAAGAAAAAAGAAAAGAAAAACCAATGTTTATTTATATGATCTTATTTTAAGCCTATTTTTCAGGTTATTGCTATAAACATCCAAAATTACAATAAAAATTGTAATTTTGCAGGTAGTACCAAACTCGTAAATGTAGTTTTTAAGTAGGTATGTGACAGTTTCATTGTCTTGAGTTTGTGAGGGTTTTTTATATACTTAAATTGGCCAAAAAAATACTTGGGTTTTTTTGTTTTGTTTTGTTTTGAGAGACAAGGTCTTGCTCTGTTGCCCAGCCTGGAGTGCAGTGGTAACCTCAAACTCCTGGCCTCAAGCGATCCTCCCACTTCAGCCTCTTGAGTAGCTAGGACTATAGACACATGCCCCCATGCCTGGCTAACTTTTAAATTTTTGTAGAGATGAGGTCTTCCTATGTTTCCCAGGCTGGTCTCAAACTCCTGGCCTCAAGCTATCCTCCTAGCTCCGTCTTTCAAAGTGCTGGATTACAGACATGAGCCACACTGTGCCCAGTCCTGGGGCGGGTATCTTTTAATTAGGAAAATACAAAGGTACCTCCCATTGCTCTTGGCATGTTTCGGGCATGTATGGAATCATCTCCCATCATCACCAGGCTCTCCCCCAGACACCCTTGGCTCTCTCAGAAAGTCCTGGACTGTTCTGGGCTCCACATAGATGAGTATCCAGAGCTCAGGGCTCCAAGATTCTCACAAAGCCTTCTCTCCTCTCCAACAGGGCACTTCCTAAAAGCAGAGAGTATTTACTGTTTAAAAAGCTTGTATTTTGTTGCCCCCCCACCCCCCACACACACTTTTTCTTTTTTTCAGAGACAGGGTCTCTCCATGTTGCTCAGGCTGGCCTCGAACTGCATTCAAAAGATCCTCCCACCTCAGCCTCCTGAGTAGCTGGGACTACAGGCCCAAGTCATCATGCCAGGCTCTGTTGCACCTGTTAATATTCTTTTATTTAAAAGTTAAGAGATGGCGGGGTGCAATGACTCAAGCCTGTAATCCCAGACTTTGGGAGGCCGAGGCGGACAGATTACTTGAGGTCAGGAGTTCGAGACCAGCCTGGCCACGATGACAAAACCCCATCTCTACTACGTGGTGGCGCATGCCTGCAATCCCAGCTACTCGGGAGGCCCAGGTACAAAAATCACTTGAGCCCAGGAGGCGGAGGTTGCAGTGGGCTGAGATGGCGCCCCTGCACTCCAGCCTGGGCGACAGATGGAGGCTGTTTCTAAATAAATAAATAAATGGGAAGAGCTGCTCAAACAAATGGTAGAAAACATATTTTTTAAAAAGCTCTTGTACCCCCATATCCTGAAAATTCAGGTTTCCTTTTGCAGAGTCCCCTCGGGATTGTCACCTCACAATTGCCCCCACAATGGGTCCCAGTGGGAAGCTGGCCTGTTGCTTTTTGCCTTGAGTCTTTGGCTGATCTACATGGGAAAGGTATATCCCCAACTACAGAACCAGCACAACGTGGACTATGTAATATTCAAGGGTACATGTCCCTTCTCTGTCTCATAGATCCCCTTCCACTGCTTTGACACTGAAGGGCAACTTCCCCATCACTCCTTTCTCATCGTTCCTGGGGTTTTTCTCTGAGACTGCGAGGGCATAGAATGAGAAATGAAAAAGACATGCAGGCCGGGCACGGTGGCTCACGCCTGTAATCCCAGCACTTTGGGAGGCCGAGGCGGGAGGATCACAAGGTCAGGAGATCGAGACCATCGTGGCTAACATGGTGAAACCCTGTCTCTACTAAACAATACAAAAAATTAGCCAGGCATGGTGGCGGGTGCCTGTAGTCCCAGCTACTCTAGAGGCTGAGTGAGAAGAATGGCATGAACCCAGGAGGCGGAGCTTGCAGTGAGCCAAGATTGTGCCACTGCACTCCAGCCTGAGAAACAGAGCGAGACTCCATCTCAAAAAGAAAGGAAAGAAAGAAAGAAAGAATACGACATGCAACCCCATCTCACCATGGAGAATCACAATCACAGGTTGCTGAGAAAACGCAAGAGGTAGCTCTAAGCTAGCCTGGGAGGTAAAGGAAGGCTTCCAGGAGGAGGTGACCTTTACATTGAGACAGAAAGGATGAACAGGAGTAAGCTAGGAAGAGGGAGTGAAGAGGGCTTTCCAGGTGAAGGGAATGACCCGTTCAAAGGCTGGAGGCAGGACAGAGTATGAGCAGCTTGAGAAACAGAATCAGGCCGATGCGCTCGGCACTCAGTGTAGCGTGGAGAGCCAAGGGGAGGGAGGAAGAGACAAGGCCAGGGAGAGGCCACAGGGAGGATTCTAGACTTGGAGGCTCTTGCTGGGTTTGGAAAAGCCCAAATTGCCGAGCTCTTCCAGGGAGAATAACTCAACTGGGCAGATTGTGTGAGCTGGAGCGGAGGTGGAGGTCAGGACGCCAAGATGGAATTTTCTGGCTTTTCTGCACACTGGGGACAGTTGCAGGGCTGTCTAGATCCCACAGAGCTCAACAATATGCCTGACTCACCACCCCTCTGAGGCTGCCCAGCCCACAGGTGACAGTGTCAGGGCTGCGGCCACCCGCCTTGTTCTGCCACTCAGCAACCTTGGACAAGGCACTCCTTCCCACAAGTCTCTTTATCCATACAACGGTAATGACAGCTATGTCCCAGGCTTACTCTAGGATTCCATGAGATCATTCTAGGTCAGAGGCTTTATCAATAAAGATTATTATTATTACTATTACTGTTGTTGTTGATGTTTGCAGCCTGGCCCAACTCCTGGGCACTGGTTTGTCCACTGGTTGCTGGTCTGTTTCAGGGACAGACACTGGCAAGGCGCAGGGCTGGCATGTTCGCTTTTTTGCATACAGGCGAATCTTGCACTCAGAAGAGCCCCTCCTTCCACAGAGGGTCCAGCGGGGTTGCTTGGGGGACACATTCCAGAAAGAATAACTCTGTGTAACATGAAACCCTGAATCTGGAAACACAGCCTCTATGGGAAATTGGAGGATAAGGTCTGGTCTGTGGACCGCCCAACCTCATTCCATACAAAAGGGATATTGAAACCCAAAGGCCTCATCCCTTGGCCTCCAGGACCTCTCACCGCTCACCTCTCAGCCTCTCACCGCTCACCGCGGCCTGAGAGATCTTCCTAAAAACCAAACTTGACCGGGACACTGCCTTGTTTCAACTATTCCATGGCTCCTACTCACAATGAGGTCCACACCCCTCATTGTGACCTACAGTGCTCTGTGGTCAGGCCAGTGTCCACACCTGCAGCCACACCAGAGCCTGCTCTGACCCAGCCACATGGGCCTCCAGTGGATCAAGTTCTTTCCTGCTCCAGGACCTCTGCACATCCGTGAGCCCTCTTCCCACTCTAACAGACCACTGCTAATTCTTCCAGATTCAGAAGTCCACAGACTTTGTTAAACCTCCAAATAATAATAGAAAGTAGGCTGGGCATGGTGGCTCACGTCTGTAATCCCAGCACTTTGGGAGGCTGAGCTAGATGGATCACCTGAGGTCAGGAGTTCAAGACCAGCCTAGCCAATATAACGAAACCCCATCTTTACTAAAAATACAAAAATTAGCCAGGTGTGATAGCAGGCACCTGTAATCTCAGCTAATGAAGAGGCTGAGGCAGGAGAATGGCTTGAATCTGGGAGGTGGAGGTTGCAGCAAGCCGAGATCATGCCACTGCACTCCAGCCTAGATAACAGAGTGAGACTGTCTCAAAAACCTAAATAAATAGATAAATAAATGAATAATAGAAAGTAGTAATATTATCCCCACTTTCCAGATGAGCAGACTGAGGCCATCCACCTCAGGCCTGGAGTCTGGCTGGCCTGGCTTGAGGTTTAATTGCAGGAGCCACTTGCAAAATCACCAAGTGGCTCCTGCAACTAAACCTCAAGCCAGGCCAGCCAGACTGTGGAATCTTTAAGCACCCAAGGTGAAGCACCTGGTCACAGCTTCAGGACCACAGGAGAGTGGAGGTCGCTCGAGAAGAGCAGCAGGCCAAGGAGAAGAACAGGGCCAGGGTAGCACAGTGTCAGGGTAGCACAGTGTTATGACATGGAAGCCATACTCAATGCATTCAAACCCAGTTCAGCCACTCAGACGCTGTGGTCTAAGGCAGGACATTCAACCTCTCTGAATCTCAGTTTTCTCATCTGTAAAATGGGGCTAAATAATAATACAAACCTCACAGGTACATTGTGAGTATTGGGGAATGACAGATGAAGTGCCTGGCCCATGGTGGACACTCAGGGCATGGCATGATGCCACCTTCCCTTGACGCATCTGGGGAGGCTGCACCAGTCCAGACCAGCCTAGCCCAGACTAGACTTGCATCACCCAAGGTTAGGCAGCCAGGGCCTGGGAACCATCCCTGCCCTGTTTTCTGTTTGGGGCTTTGTGTTTCCCAGCGTTTCCTTTGGAAAAAGTCCAGCTTCCTCCCCACTGGAAGGAGGCAGGAGGGGACTGTTCACGCCTGGGTCTGGATGCCCGAGGGAGCCTTGTGGGGAGATGACAAGAGCCTGGGGTTTGGAGTCAGGCCAGTCGGGTTTGAATCCAGGATCTGACCTTTACAACACTGTGTGGCCCTGGGCAAGTGACTTCACCTCTCTGAGGTGCCAATTTCCTCGCCTGATCTCTGCCTCAGAGGGTACTGGATGCAGATGGAGGGGTGGGGTGAGAGAAGGTTCTAGATGCAGTTCCCCAGTGTACATCCAGTGATCCCTTTTGGAGATGGGCTGAAGACCAGGGGAGAAGCCAAAGAACGTTGACAGTTGGAGTGACCAAGACAAATGCTCCCTGGCAAACGGAATCCAGTGGGTGTCCTGCCTGGGATGGAGGTGGGAGGGACAAATTTAGGTCCAGCTTGTCGGCATGCTGCTGGAATGAGGGTCCAAAGCGATCAGACCTCCTCTGATTATTCGGGAGAAAAATCCATGCAAAATTGTCATGCAAAATCTCATGATTAAAGCATGGTAAGGAGTATATAGGATGATTCCATTTATATAAAATTCAAAACTGGCAAAACCAAGATAGTGGTTTCCTTGGAGGGAGGTGGGTGGTGCCTGGGAGGGGACATGAAGGATTTCGGAAAGCCAGCAACGTTCTCTCTCTTAATCTGGGTGTTGGTAGCATGGGAATGTCCTCTTTGTAATCCTATGCTTTGTGCACTTTTCTATGTGTGTTATACTTCAATAAAAATGCTAGAATAAAGGCCGGGCGCAGTGGCTCAAGCCTATAATCCCAGCATTTTGGGAGGCTGAGAGGGGCAGATCACGAGGTCAGGAGATGGAGACCATCCTGGCTAACACGGTGAAACCCCGTCTCTACTAAAAATACAAAAAACTAGCCGGGTGAGGTGGCGGGTGCCTGTAGTCCCAGCTACTCGGGAGGCTGAGGCAGGAGGATGGCGTAAACCCAGGAAGGGGAGCTTTCAGTGAGCTGAGATCTGGCCACTGCACTCCAGCCTGGGCAGCAGAGCGAGACTCCATCTCAAAAAAAAAAAAAAAAATTGCTAGAATAATTTTAAAACAAATTAAGGCTGCAGTGCTGGGAGGAAAGACTACCTACGGGGGCCAAGCTGAACACACCTGCAGACTGCCTTCTGACTCTGGGCTGGAGACGTGAGGCAGGCACAGGTGCTCTTAGCCCCTGAACCCCTTAGCGGGCAGGTACTTCCTCAGCCACACAGGAGGAACGCCCATCCTGCCCCACCCTGCTGCCTTGTCCAGAGCGGGCTGGACAGCCACAGTTCCTCTTGGCCAGATCTGCTGAGCTCACATTCTAGAGAAACAGACAAGCTCTGTCACTTAAATGATAAAGTCCCCCCAAAACTCACCCTTATTATACATTTTACTTTACCAAGAATGCCCAGAGGACAGTAATCAAAAGGCAGACTCAGGCTGGGTGTGGTGGCTCATGCCTGTAATCCCAGCACTTTGGGAGGCCGAGGCAAGTGGATCACCTAAAGTTGGGAGTCCGAGACCAGCCGGGCCAATATGGTGAGGCTGAGGCAAGTGGATCACCTGAGGTCGGGAGTTCGAGACCAGCCTGGCCAATACGGTGAAACTCCGTCTCTACTAAAAATACAAAAAAATTATCCAGGCATGGTGGCGGGTGCCTTTAATCCCAGCTACTTGGGAGACTGAGGTGGCAGAATCGCTTGAACTTGGGAGGAAGAGGTTGCAGTGAGCCAAGATCACACCACTGCACTCCAGCCTGGTTGACTGAGCAAGACTCTGTCTTTAAAGAAAAAAAAAAAGCAAAAGAGGCAGACCCAGTTATGTTTCCAAAAAAGGCTTCCTAGAATCTGGGTTTCACCAAGCCCACCTGCCAGCCCTGATCACCCCCACGAGGTAAACTCAAAGGCTACAAACTCAACTGGTAGTGTCACTGGTGCCCAAGAGCCCCTGACATCACAAGGGTCGTGGTTGGCAGTGGAATTGCCCCAGCTCCACCCCTCTGCCTGGTCCAGAAGTCTTGGTTTTATTTTTCTTTTCTTTTCTGAGGGCCAACAGGAGATGCACACACCTCCTAACATAAAGTGGTACTAACCAAAACAAATGCTCATCAAATGCATGTATTTGCACACTCATAAAAACATTACTAGACACCAAATCATTACAGGAAGGGGCAAACCTTCAATCCGCCAAGCCACAGCGTTTTGAAGTGGATTTAAGATAAAGATCAAATAGGATGGGCACTGGCCCCAGCCTCACATTGGGTCCCCGTCACCAGCCACGAGCGCATGAGAGAGAGACCAAGGAACTTTCTGGGGTTTTGTGACTCTGTGTCCAATTTATAGAAAATGTCTTTCTGTGAGTTATTCTTAGTGTCTTAATGTGGCTTTTATGGTTTCAAATAATACAATCCTGGGCCTTCTCTGCTCTCACTCTGGTCCTCAGCTGGGGAAGCCCCCGGTTCCAGACAGGTTGCAAAAATAATCCAGCCCATCCATTTGGCAAGAAAGCCAAATATTCTTGAAGAAAATACATTTTAAAAATAAGTGACACCTTGAGAATCCCACATGGTTGCTTTTGATGTAATGGTCTAACGCCCCTAATTCTGTGTGCCTGCAAGGGTCCAGCTCTGAGCAGCTACTTGCAGGCCCAGGCTTTAGAGCAGGGCCAGTGGTGAAGGCTGTGCCAGGCCTCTGGGCACTGCCTGGAGGTCTCCCATGCCCAGCACACAGTTGCCTGGAGCTGAGCATCACCTGCCCTGAGCCCAAGGGGTCTGTTTGCCCTCAAGCCCTGGTTGGAGGAGGAGAAGGGAGTTGTGATTTCCCCAAGTCTTGGTAGCAAGGCCCCTCTTCCATCCAATTATTATTATTACTTAAGACAGAGTCTTGCTCTGTCACCCAGGCTGGAGTGCAGTGGTGCAATTTCAGCTCACTGCAACCTCTGCCTCCCGGATTCAAGCAATTCTCCTGCCTCAGCTTCCCAAGTAGCTGGAATTACAGACACGTGCCACCATGCCCAGCTAATTTTTGTGTTTTCACCAGAGATGGGATTTCACCATGTTGTCCAGGCTGATCTTGAACTCCTGACCTCGTGATCCACCCACCTCAGCCTCCCAAAGTGTCCATCCAATTATTTACCAAGTATGTAAGAGGCCTGGTAGGTGCTGGGTGCTGTGGTGAGCATTACATTTCAGCCTCTCCACAACCCTGTGGGACAGATGGGGAAGCTGAAGTGCGGAGAGTAGGACAGGACCTTCCTGAAGTCCCACGGCCAGATCCTGAACCAGATCTGGGTGGCTCCCCATGACCTGCTCTTGACCACTCCTAGCCACTGCCAGACCTCAGCCCTGGGCCACCCAGCCAGGGCACCGTCTCCCTCAGAGCTCCAGTCCTGAGAGCTGACAGCAGCCTGGGCTCTAAGGGAGCCCAGTCTCCTGACCCACGGTGGAGGAATCCCATGACTAACGACCCAGATCTTGTGCTGGAAAGTCATGGGTCTGTGGCCAGAACCCCTACCCACTGAAGGGGAAGCTGCAGGAAGGACTTAGGGGCTTTGCTGGGGCTGGCTGTTGCCCCGCTGCGCGCGCGTGCGCGCGCGCGCACACACACACACACACACACACACACTTGTGCACAGCCTCAGAGCCCCAGCTCTGCCTCACCAGCAAATTCTGCCACAAATCTTGTCTCCCTGCAGCCCCTCTCCCATCAGGGTGGAAAACCCCGATGGGAGAGAGAACCAGTTCCCAGTCCTGACTCAAAGGACCCCAGCTGAGCCCCATCCCCTCACTCCTCTGTGTGGGCCTCCACCTGGGTTCAAGGTCGCTGTGAGGTCTCCCACCGGCACGGCAAGACCACAGACACTTGCACCGCGCTGCGGCAAGGTGGCCGTGTTACTCTGTGATGATCACACAAGGCCATCTCTAGCCGAGAAGGGGCCTGACCCTTTGGCCCATGTGCTCTGGGGGTCCAGCCACGCTGGGGTCCAAAAAGCATAACATGGTCACTGCTGGCTGGAAAGTTTCCAGCGCTGTCTCTGGGTGTTCCCGCTACACTTCCGGAGTCAGTGTGGTTCTCCCTGGACTCTAGACCCGGGGCCACCTCCCAGGAATATCAGCCCCCAACCCGGCCCACTGCTTGGGACAACTCTGGTCCACCCAGTCTGACCGCCTCTCGAGGATCTGAGGCTCGGCAGGGCTGATGGCGCCAGGGCAGCGTGGGACGGCCCAGGCTTTCTGCAGCCCTGGCTCTCCGGGCAGAGTGGAGAGACACTCGCAGCTCCTGGTCCTTGTCTTCCCACTCCTCCGAACCTGGCCAGGACTGCACCCTGCGCTGCCCCAGATCCGTGCCTCCAGCTGGGATGGTAAACTGGGAGGGGACAGTGTGGCTTTGGCTCTGGTCAGAAGCACAAAACAGTCCAGACAGCCCGGGGCGGGATGGACAGGGCTGGGTGGGGTGGGGGAGGGCAACTCCTAGAGCCGTGCCGGAGGGAAGAGGGTAGCGCAGAGGAGAAGGGCTAGGTCACGGCTCAATGGAGCCGAGGCGTCCACAGACTGGAAGGACCCGGGACCCCCGCCCCAGAGCCTCCTTTTCCATTCTCGCTTCTTCCAGTGATTCGGAGCCTCCGACTCAGTCTTTCCACAGGTGGAGAGAATCCGAGGCTGTTTCTGCCGCTGAAATCCGAGCGGGAGAGCATCCCGGAGCCGCCTGAGCCGAGCCAGCGGCCCCCGCGTCTTAGGCAGGAGGCGCCCGGGAGAATCTGCGGGTCCCAGGTCGCACCCGCGGTAGCCTGGCGGAGCAAGGTGCCGTTCGCCGCCTGCGGGCAGGAGCCGGCTCTGGGCCTCGGCCCCTGCTGTGCCGTCCGGTCGGCCGCTTCTTCGGCAACGAAAGCGGTGAAGAGGCGCGGGAGCCCCGATTGTGCTGGAGAGACCTGGGGCCTCTGCGCGTCTGCGTGCGAAGGACCCGAGACTGGCCAACTCAGCAGGGAGAACGGGACACGAGGAGTGACAAAGGGCAAGGAACGGGGCCTATAGGGAGTGTGTGTGTGTGTGTGTGTGTGTGTGTATGTGTGTGTGTAGGGGGAATGAATGGACAGCGGGGAAGGCATGGAGAGGGGCCCAAGGGGTGTGGACTCAGCAGCCCCACCCCGGATCAGAGAAGGCAGCCAGGCTCTGGCGTCCATCCAGCCAGCGCCCACTACCTGGGTGCGGGCCGCATCGCGGCAGACCGCCCTATATCCGCCTTGGTGGCGTGGGATATGACTGGCAGGAGCGCGGGAGAGGCGCTGAGAATCCATGCGCCCCAGGACAGACCAGACGCGGCACGGAGTGGGACTGCCCACAAGTCCTCCTGCCGTGAGATCAGGCCTTCGAGTTGTCGGGGGAATGCGCCTCTAGGCATAGCCAGCGGCCCGGGATCGGCACTGGACGCCAACCCAAGGGTTAGAGAAGCCTGGGAGGCCAGGTCGCAGGGGCCCTCATTCAGCCAAGGAGGGGGAAAGGAGAGCTGTAGGGTAGGAGAGGCCAGGCACAGGGAAGGTGAGGAGGGGATGGAACCCTGCGCCAGGAGTTGGGGGTGCAGGGCCTGTGACTGGAGAGGATTCCCATGTGTACCCTAAAGCAGAGGGAGAGGGTCTGGGCCTGGAACGAGGACTGTCGCCTGGAGGTGGTCGCCCAGCCCCGGTTGCAGGGACTGACCGTGGCCAGCAGAGGGCAGAAAGTGCCTGGTCCGCCAGCCGGCCCCGAGCCGGGCTCGGCGCTTCGGGGCTGTGGCTCTGAGCGCCGAAGCCTTGCCCGCCCGGCTTCTCCCTGCAACAGCCGCGCCCGCGCCCCAGATGCCCGGAGAAGGCGGCCCAGGCCCAGGCCCAACTTCGCGGGTCCAGGCCTGGGGTTTCCAGGTTAAGGAAAGAGGGGACCAAGATGCGAGAGAGAAACTCCACATTTACTCGTCCACTCTCCCCGACCTAGACACACAAAGGCGCCCAGAAACACAAGAAGGCACAAAGCCCCCCACCCCGCCCCCCCACACACACACACGCTGGGAGACACGCTAGCACACAGAAGCATTCAGAACCCCAGAGATACGCACAGATACGCAAAGGTGACAGAGACACCCCTAAGAAAAGGATCGCAGACACAATACAGAGGTTGAGACACGCACAAAGACTTAGGCCCCCGCACGGACTGATGCAGACACACACACCAGACACAGGCACGAAGGACCCACACATTCACACACACACACGGGTGCAGGGAACTCAGACAAAGATCCACAGATTCACCCCCTGGGAGTCTGGAAGGTTGCGGGGACACACATACCGTGTGTGCAGAGCCAAGGTGCACACGGAGGCAAGAGCCGCAGGGGCGGGGGCCCGACACGCACAGACACACACAGATACCCACCGACACACACGCAGGTAGGGTGGGGCGGGAGCCTCTAATCCTCCACAAAGCCGGGCCCCTCCGCGGGGCCCCGCGGCGCAGGGAGCCACTTCTGACCCAAGCCTCCTGCAGGTTCCAAATCCGATCCGCATCCGATCCGCCCTTTTGCCTCCAGCGAGGTCAGGGGACCCGCCCCCCCATGCCCTCCGCCCCCGCCCGGCTCCGCGCCGCTGCCTTGCTCCGGGAGGGGCCGGGGCCGCCCCGCAGCGAATCGCGGGGGTCAGTTCGCTGCTACCCCGGGCCGCACTCGCCCCCCTGCTCCCCGGTGAGACGCGCGTCGGTGGGGACCATGGGCCGCAGACAGCCGGTCCGACGCAGTGGCCTCTCGCACCGGACGCGGGTGCCAGGCCCGGCTGGCGCGGGAGTCTGCAGCTCCATCTCGCCGGCCTTTAGCGTCCCGTTGCCGAGGCCCACTTCGCCCAGGCTGGTCAGGGCACTGTCCTTGATCCGCGCGTCCCAGCGACCCCTGGCCGGGCACCCGGGCCGCCAAAGGACGCCGATATAGGCAGCCAACCTAATCTCTTTAGAGCCGCTACCCTGGGGCCACCACTCCCTCCCAACGCCCCTCACTGCAAACCCTAGGAGGCCCGGGTCTTGCCCATGTCTCCCGCCCCTGCCGGGGGACCCCTTTTCCAGCCTTAGTTGTCCTCTAAACTCTCGGTCGCCTGAACCCAGGCCTGACCTTCCTTGTCGGCCCAGTGTCCCCCATTTCGATCCCGGGGCCCCAACCTCCCATCGGCTCAGTCCTCCGCCCAATCTCTGTCAGGCCCGGAGCTTTTCCAGATCCCTCACCCACACTCTGGGCCCACTCCCCGTTCCTGGGCCTGGGCCCCCCTTGGACGAGTTCAGGACCAGCCGTCCTCGCCTTCTGCCAGCCCCCATCCTTCGTTCCCGGGAGCCGGCCCTCTCCGCGGATCAAGCCGCCCCGAGCAGGCGCCGCCGCCCGGGGGACGCCGACTCAGCCCCGGCGACTTACCTCGGCCGACAGTCGGGGGTCCCCGAGTGTCCACTCCGGGCCGGCGCCGTCCCCTGGCGGAGCCGCCGCGCTCCCCGCCGTCCGTGCAGTCTGGCCTCGCTCGGGGCCACTTCTCGTAGCGCTGGAGCTTTACAAAATATTAATAATAAAGAAGGCAGGGGAGAAAAAAGAAAGCCTTCGCTCCCAAACTCCCAAATCAATTTTTCAAGGGGGTGGAGCAGAGGGATTTGTTTCGAAGGCGATCAAAACTTCTGTGAGGGGCCCACGGGGCGGCCGGTCGGGCCAGGGCGCCGGGGCCTGCGCTCTGGGCCGGGCGCTGCGCGGGGCGCTGGCCGGGGGCGCGGAGCCCCAGGGCGCGCGGGGGGGCGGGACGGCACTATTTGACGTGGAGCCGGCGGCGCATCCCGGCGCAGGGATACGGGCCGCGGGGTTCAAATGTCAGGAAGTTTCGGGAGGTGAGGCGGCCCGTATCCCTCCGCCGCCAGCCCCAGCTCTAAACCCGGCGGCTCCGCGGGCGCACCATGGCACTGGAGTAGCGCGGGGAGCGCGCCCGGAGCCCCGCGGCCCGCTGCGCCCCGCCCGGGACCCCGCTGCGCCGCGCGCGCCCCCTCCCCGCCCGCGGGGCCGCCCCTGCACCCCCACCCCCTCCCCCGCCCGCCGCCGCCCCACCGCCGCCGCCGCCGCCGCCTCCTCCCCGCCGCTGGGTCTGCAGCCGCCGCCGCCGCCGGGCTCCGGGACTGACAAGCAGGTGACAGAGAAGCCGGCGCGCGTGGCTGCAAGTGTCCCGGAGAGCGCGGCGCGGGCTGCAGCCGCCCCGGCCCGCCCGCACGACGCCGGGGCCCGGGGCCAGCGCGTCGCCGCTCCACGATCGCCGGGGGCCGGCGCAACCCCTGCCCTGCGGGGGCCGCGCCTCCCCGGCTCCAGGGCCGCGGCGGCGGAGAGCGGATGGACGGGCCGGCGGGCGAGCAGCCCGGCCGGCGGGGTCCGCAGCGCGCCCCGCGTCCCATGGATATAGCAACAGGTCCCGAGTCGCTGGAGAGGTGCTTCCCTCGCGGGCAAACGGACTGCGCCAAGATGTTGGACGGCATCAAGATGGAGGAGCACGCCTTGCGCCCCGGGCCCGCCACTCTGGGGGTGCTGCTGGGTGAGTGCGGGGTCGGAACGCCCGAATGGTCTCGGGCGTGGGACAGGGGCGTCCGGGCCAACGGATAAAAGAAATGGGTTTACAGGACATGGGGAGGGGGCAGAAAGACAGGACTACTGGAGTGATCACCAGAGGGCCGCAAGCACGCCTCCGGCAGGGGTCCTGAGGGGACAGGACAGCTGCAGTCGCCACCCACCATCCTTTACAGGCCTAGGTTCTAGAGCTGCCACTCCGGTGTGGTAGGTGGCGGGTGGCAGGGGTGATGGAGTACCTAGCAATCACCTTGGCGAGCTTGGGAGAGGCGCCAGGTCACCTGGGGTGGGGGAGATTCTAAGAGAAAAACGTCTCCCTAGTCACTGGAACCACAGATTTGGGGGAGATCAGGGACAGAAGACCACGAACGCCACCGTGGGGCGTGTCAGCCAGCGAGCGTCCCAGCCTCACCTCGCCTGTCTTGGTCCCAGCCGGCCACCCTGCGCCGTGCCGTGCTCCTTCTCATTTGCCTTAACACGGAGAGCGGATTCTCCGGAGAAGGGGAGAGCGCAGCGCCAAGCCAAGGCTCGAGGCCCGCGGCCTCCACACCGGAGCCCGCGGACCGGAGCGGACTAGCCGGGGCCTCCCGGCCCCTGGCGCGGCAGTCCGGGGAGCGCAGGCGGCAGGAGGTGATCCCGGGCGGCCCGAGCCCTCGGGGCCGGGGGCTGTGGGCCCTGTGCGACCGGCACGCCGGGGCTGGGCCGGGCGGCGCTGACGGCCGGGCTTTCGCCCTGTGCGCTGCAGGCTCCGACTGCCCGCATCCCGCCGTCTGCGAGGGCTGCCAGCGGCCCATCTCCGACCGCTTCCTGATGCGAGTCAACGAGTCGTCCTGGCACGAGGAGTGTTTGCAGTGCGCGGCGTGTCAGCAAGCCCTCACCACCAGCTGCTACTTCCGGGATCGGAAACTGTACTGCAAACAAGACTACCAACAGTAAGCGCTTCTCGTCCTCCTTCCCCGCCACCGCCCGGCACTCGAGCCCGGTCAGCCCCCTGCCGGGCCCGGCCCTCGCCCGCTCTGCCGCCGGCTCTGTGCGCGACTGGGCCAGGCAGTTCCAAGGGTTCCGAGAGCTGTGCGTCCTGGGGCTGGGGCGGACCAACCCAGCCCAACCGGCACTGATGGGGTCCTAGGAGCCTCCGGATGGCCCGCAGTTGCCATCGGTTGTCCCGGAATCCTGCGCTGGGCCGGCTGAGGGATTTGGTGCCTGGGTCCTGGGATGTAGGGTCTGGCCCTACGGAGGCCTGAATTGGGAACCCAAAATTTATTTCCAGAGGAAAACAGTGCTTTAGGGAGCCAGGCCTGGCGGACTGCTTCAAGGGCCTGGTGTGTGGGGGTTTGGGATTCCTGGAGCCTGGAGCCAGGAACCAGGAGCCAGGAGGTGGAGCGCTGGGCACTGAACGGCCTGAGCCGCAAGGGAGGTCCCCTTTCTGTCAGGCTCCCTGCTGCACTTTTAGTCCCTGATGGAGAGAAAAGAATGTCCATATTCCCCAAACCGTTCCATGCGGGAATTTTGCACTTGGCAATTTTCGTTGGTTGGAGAAGCATTCTAGGAAGAGGACCTCAAAAGGTGGCAAGTTACAGTCTGGGGCTCCCAATGGGAGTGAGGAGCTGACCCAGTCAGCCCTCCCTAGAAGGCCTCCTTTCTGGTAGTGTGTATTAGGAGGGGGTTGGTCCGCTCTGCCCTGGTACAACCCAAACCTCAGGGCTGAGGCCAGAGATGTGGGTTGAGCCTTTCTTGCTAACTAATTCTTAGCTGAGACTGGATTTGTATGGCCGGGGTTGGGGACAGATAACAGTACATGCAGGCTTTTTCTTTTGACCTGCTGGGTTTTCTGCCTGGCACTGCAATTGGGAGGGAGGCAGTGAGAAGGCACAACTGAAAGAGGGGTGTGGGGATCCCCAAAGCCCTGTTGCAGACACAGTGGGTGCCTGCAAAAGTTTTTAATGATACCAGAAAACCGTCCTGGATGAGGCTGCAGAGCCGGTAGGCTGCTTAGGTGGTTTGGTGCTCAGAGAGGGCTGTGTATGCCCAAGCCTCCAGGGAAAGAAAAGCTGGGCTGCCGGCGCCTCGTGGTGAGTGCAACTTACGTGCTCTGCCCAGGGATTGTCCCCAAATCCAGGGCCTAGTGGAAAGCAGCCCAGCCCAACTGTTAAACTGAGGCCTGGAAATAGTGCAGGCCAGAGCCCTCGAGAGTGCGTCGGATTTTACCCCAAAAGGTTCTGGCTGTGCCTGGTGGTCTGGGGGCTGAGCCTGAGCTGCTTTTTGCACCTAGCTCTTTCTTCCAACTGAGGGATCTTTGGGTAGAGATTGGAGTCCATTCAGAGGGTCAGCTGTTTTGCTGGTCCCAGAGTGCAGCTGAGGCCTTCCTCTCAGTAGGAAGCACCCCAGATTTAGGCACACTGCCGTCAGTCGGCTTTGTGCTGTGCTCTGGACTAATATGATTCTAGTTCCCGGAGAGGGAGAGGCCGCCTGTCGGTTAAGCCACAGCCCAAGCATAGAGCAGCACAAATTGAATGGGGAAAATAGTTTGGGGTAGATGTGGCTGTGGGCTCTGGGCCGGCTAGAGGAGCCCCTCTGCCGGGTGCACCAGCCTCCAACCCCCTCCCCACCACGCCCTGCACCCCTGGCCACACTCTGCTTGCCTGACCCCGAGCTCTGGCAGTGCCACTTACACCCAGCTCAGCCACCAGCCTTGACGACAACACGGGGGGAAGGGGGCCCAGGAAACTAGAAACAGGCCTCCGAATCATTTGCACGGCTTAAGAGAAAAAAAAAACAAAACTTAATATGTTGAAAAGACTTTCCAATCGCTTGTACGTAGTCTGCCCTCCCCCCACTCGCCATAATTATTTATGGAGCTTCTATTTTTAAAAAAGAAAGGATACCCCCTGGTTCTTCAGGCACAGAATGGTAAAGTCATGAAATTTCAGCTAGATGTTACCTTAGAGATGAGCGGCTCACCCCCTCATCTTACAAAACAATTAAACGTTAAACATTTGTGACTGCTTTGTCCAAAGTATATTTGTTTTAAAAAGAAAAAGAAAGTCACCTAAGAGCCGGCTTCTTCAGTGCAGTCCGGTGTGTTGGGAATGGTTTTTGGCACAGGGCGAATCTCAGGTCGGCAGACCTCACTCAGTCTGGATCCTGTGGGGCTGAAGCCTGGGGTGGGGAGTGCATTATTCTAGCTGTGGACAGTTCACTCCTCCTCCCTCATTCCGTTTTTTCCAATAATGCCAATTAGGTATCTGTGTTAGGCCGGCCGGCAGGATGTGCTGGGGGTGGGGTTGTGGGGTGGTTGTTATCAAGACAATCTTGGGGACAAATACCCAGTGAGTCGTTTCACAGGGAGATGGAGCGCTGCTCCAGGCAGGCAGCAGCTCACTGGAAAGGGATGTTCTTTGCACAATAAAATTTTTTTTATTTACATTTCTTTTTTTCTTTGAGAATTGCAGATGCATATTTATTTCATTTGTGCGTAAATGCTTTTCAGACAAGAATCCAGACAAGCGGGCACAGAAACGTGCCTTCTTGATTTTGTCGAGTCTGTGCGTCAGCGGTATTGGGAAATTAACAACCCCCCAACCAAACACAACTTCTGAAAAATGTGTCCTCACCCCTGGTTGAGTTGCAGGGTTCCATCCTTAAAAAGAGGTTGCCATTTTTAGTAAGTGTCTCTTCCTCCTTTCGATTTGTTCTCAAAGATCCCAGACTCCCAGAAGTGCCAAGTTCTTTTACGCACCACGGGGGTGATTAATTGACACTGGGGCACATTGAACCGAATTTGATAAAAATCCTCTTGTACATCCTTGGCGGGCAGAACAGAGCGCCGGCCGTGGAGTTTGGGCATTTTCACTCTTAACTCCAAAAGTCTCCTTTTTCCAAATGAGTGATTTTTGGGGGATCCTTCAACAACAACAACAAAAAAGCAGTCTTTTCGGACAGAAAACCGGTTAGGAAACGGAGAGGAAACGCAGCCTCCCCCAAATCAGGAACACCTCTCACCGTCCTCCACCGGAGAACAAATGAAAAATAAGGCACGTTCTCCCCTCCCATGTTTTTTTTCTTGGCGGCTTGGCCAAATAGAATTATGTAACTCTCTTTTCTTGCCGTCTGTCGCTCGTCTGGAAAGGGTTTTTATCCTGAAGAGGTGGAGAATTCCTGGAGGAGGCTCCGGAAGGGGGGAGGGTCGGTGGGAGAGTCCAAAAATCTGTCACAAAATGGAGTCTAATCGCTTGTAAGACAGCTCCCAGGTTTGGCGACCCGAGACCCGCTGGGGTGCAAGCGGGCGCCTTTGTGCACGGCGAGACGCGGGGCTGCGGCCCGGGCCGCGTTCCTACCTCAGCGGCGGGGCCGCGGCGCCCTTCCGCCCGCAGGGCCTGCCCGGGCGGCCGAGCCTCTCGGCGGCACAGACTTCCAGGGCTCCGCCGGGCCCGCCGGGGGCCCTTTGGGCTCGCCTGCCCAGGTAGGATGTGCCCACCTTGTCAGAAGGGGAGCATCCAGGCTTTGATTGAGTTTCACAAAAAGCCTTCTTGAGTCCTGGGGTGAGTTTTTAAAAAATTTCCCCCAGCTGGCTGTGGCTCCAGTGGCCCAACCGCTCTGCCCTGCACATTCTTTTCCTTGGAAGTGTTTAGCCCGGGAAAGACCTTCCTGGGAGGCTCACCTCTCCCCCCACACTCCCCATCCAACTCCCGCATTCGGGTGTGGCCCAGGGGGAGAGCAGTCAGCCTCTGGCCTTCTCTGGCTACTTCTCCCAGCCTGGAAGGCCTCCCATAGGCTCCCCTGCAGGGTGCCACTTCAAGCAGCACCCCTTCCTCAGTGTGTACCCCAACCAGCGAAGCCCCCCTGCCCCAACCATCAAACTCACTCAGGGCTGCAGAGCGCCTGTCCTGGAAACTGTCTGCTTGGGAGGAGGAGCCAGGACTTTGCCTTACAAAAAGGCTTCTATGGTGCTGCCTCTGGGGGCTGAGGCCCAAAGGGCCCACCCTGGCAGCCCAAGTCTGGCGACTCTCTGGTACCTCTCCATTTAACCCCAGCACCTTGGCTGTGTGCAATGGGGTAAGCACAGGCCTTCCTGGGGCTGCAGTCCCCTGCTGCTGAACGGAGGCATTATTCACAGTGACTCCTGGCTCACCCTCAACTCCCCCGGCGCTGGGCTGGTGTGGCCTCATTTGTTTGCCCTATTTTTCTTGAGTGGGGTAAGTAGGCTGGGAGGATCTCCTCTGGGGTATGTGATTGGTGACTGTCAGCTCTCTCCTGCCCTGTCCATTGGAGCCAGACTTAGAGACCATATGGCCCTGGCACCTACCTGATCCTCCTCTGAAATGGGGACATATTCTGCTGGGGGCAAGTATTCTTATAAGAACTTGAGATAAGGTACCCCAAAGGACTTGGCATCTTGCCTGGCTTGTTATTAATACTCTGGAAGTTATTGCTGTTACTGTTCTCACCATGAGTATGGCAGGGAATACCTTGTCTCCCAGGACACACACCACACTGCCAACAGGTTCTATACCCAGGTTCCATGGTATGCAAGGTTTACCCTGAGCCTCTCCATTCAGGGAGGATGAGGAGCACCCTGGGGAAGCCATTGCCTTTCCCTTCGTAGGACACTGTGAAAGTCTTGTCTTCCTCAGCCATGAAAAGAGCTTTAGACTCCGAGTCAGACCTGAGTTCACCTCCCAGCCCCAAATCTTAGCAGCTAGCTGTGTGATCTTCGCTAAGTGGTTCCCCATCTCTGAGCGAGGGCTTCATCAACAAACTGGGGATGATGATGTGACTTTGCAGGGTGGTTATGAGGATTACACAGGCACCTGGTGGAACTCCAATAAATATTCCATTCTCTGCGGGATCCCTTATCCTCTCCTGCACCTGATTCTCTGGGGGATCCGTTATCCTCTCCTGCACCTCAAGAGAGGTGGAAAACCTGATTGCGTGGGTGTGCACAGATGCCAACTGCATTATCAGAAAGGGCCGCAACAGGGTGGCCAGGTGTGCTGGGCTCTTCCTCCTTGGGGGCAGACGGAAGGCGGCCGGGTGTGCTGGGCTCTTTCTCCTTGGGGGACAGACAGGGTGGTCCAGAGCAACAGTATTTCCACCAGGAAACAATTGGCATCTCCAGGGCCTGCATATAGCTTGGAAAAGCTTAATAATCCATATTTGAAGAACTGTTTGTACTTATTATTTTGTGATTGAAGCCACAGAAAATAAAGCTCAGCCAATGGAGAAGGGGGTAGGTGGGGAAGAGATCCGGGGATTTGTGTATTTCTCAGAAGGAAGATGAGGTTTAAAAGGTGGAGAAACCATTCCAGGAGCTCAGAAGTCCCCTCGGCTCAGGCTCTGTGGCCTTGTGAGGTTTCCACCCATGGGTGGCTGGCGATGCTTCTCCAAGGAGCCGCCTTTGTCCTGCGGCTCTGAAGTTTCTAAAAAGTAAAAGGAAGGGGAAAAAAACCAGTCCTACTTTGGCATCAGTTAGGCTGAAGGATGGAGGATACTCTCACCGACATGAGTTATAACTTCCAATTTGTTGGACACCACAATCAAGCCTCAGCCAGGGGAGGGAGGAAGGGAGGGATAGTCCACTCATACAATGAGCTGCATGTGAGCTGTCAGTCAGTTGGGGGGTGCCCGAGGATCCAGGGCCCTTGGCTCTCTGGCTGACCCAGCCGGAAGTTCCTCTGGCCCTCTCCAACCAGATTCTGTGCTGATGGCAGCAAAGAGCAAAACCAAAATTATATATATTTATTGCCACTGCAGTCAGAAGTGGAGAGACGGTGGTAGTGAGAGAGGGCTAAGGCTGAAAACCATATTTGAAAAAGTTGATTCACGAAGGTAGAGGAGGCAAAGTGGCAGACGTTTGCCATTTCATCAACCGGCTGGTGTTCTCCATTCATGTCATAAATGTCTCCTGTCATTTGATGCCAAAAGCAACATGATTTGGTTCCCCGGTGGCCTATAGGGTTTTTCTCTCTCGCTCGCTCTCTTTTTTTTTTTTTTTTTTTTTTTGCAGTAAATGTTTATTTGTTAATAATACACTTTAAACAGCCTAGCCTTGACCTCAAGTCTCCTGAAGCATCCATCTTCTCTCCGAAAAATGTTTCAAAGTTTGTGTAATTTTGGGGGGAAGGTGTAACTGACGGGGCAGTGAAGGGCCTGTGTTTGCTTTAACTACTGCTGCGGTGGGGAGTGGTGGGGCATAAGGGGCCACTGTGCTCGGAATGGCAACTTTCTTGGGTTTCAGGCCGGCTGACAGCACTTCCTCTCTGCCCTTTACCTTTGCTTCGCCCGATCAGTACAAATAAATTTCCGCGTGGGCCCTTCCTTTGTTATTCCCTGGATAATACCGTATCCATTTCTGCTCAGCATCTTGACTGGCAGCCGCTGGACCTGCCCTGCTGACCTTAGGGCCCCAAAGGGAGGATGAGGGGCTAGGGATCTGGGGATGTGTGGGTACATTTGTAGGGAGGCTTTGTCTCAATTGGGAGCCTGGCTCAGACCAACCCTGGACGAATGTCCTGGCTGATGGCAGAGCACCTGGCTGGCCTTGGCACTTGGTGAACTGGGGGGAAGTGTTGCTGAAGGAAAAACCCGGTTCCTGGAGCCTGATTCCAGAAGAAACAAAGATGTTTGCTTCCTGGCCAGGCCAGTGCTGTGAGAGAGGCTTCCCCGGGAACTGTGGGGAGGTGGGGAAGGTTGTAACGGCCACCCAGAGCAACAGCGATGCCCACTGGGTCTGGCAGGAATGAGGAGGCCACCGAGCTGCTGGGTAGCTGAAGATGAGCTGAGCATACTTGGACACAGGGCTGCCAGGGGTCCCTCCCCCAAGCACCTCCCCAGGAGCTTCAGCAGCAGTGACGGGAGGGGAGGAGCAGCACTGGGTTGGGACCGGACAAGTTGGGTGTGACTGCTATTCCCCCTTCTCCCGCCTCCTGCCTTCCAAGGGGACTGTCTGACTCTTGTCATGTGACTCCTGGATTGCTATAGTTACTGGGCTGCTGGGTGTGGGCACCGGACCAGGACTGAGCTGCCCAGGCCTTTGGGGTTCCAGAGGATCAAGGTGCTCTGGGGTGACCTCCTCCAAATGGAGGGGTCCTGGGGTGGGGCACATTTTCTCAAAGGAAGAGCAAGCTTGTTGGCAGTTACAGAATGGGGATCCAGAATGTCTCCATCTTCTAGTGACAAAGGCCAAGGGCCTTTAGGGAAGGACTGACAGCTCTTCCTCAGCCTCAGTTCCCTTCTCTGTGAAAAGGGGATGGTAATTCCAATCTTACAGAGTTGCTCTGAGAATAAAGTGGAACAAACCCAGATGCCAGCCAGTGTTGGGCATGCAGTCAATGTATGTTTTCTTCCTTCCTGCTGGGAAGTGAGCCCAAGGCAGCCCCGTCTGGCAGGAATGCATTGTCTGTCCTGTGTGGGAGGCCCAGAGAGTGCAGCCTCCTGAACAGGCCTCCCAGAGGGGTCTTGCCCACCCTTCTGCTCCTCACCCAGGTTGGGGGCCTGTGTTTTTATTTATTTATTTTTTTACCTTGAAAAGGGAATGGGGCCCGTCTGGATGCCAGGGGCTGCTCCTCGGAGCCAAGGCCAGCCTGTGGATGGGCCCTCATTACTACTGAGACACATAGGTCCCATTTTTTCCAAGAGGCTCCTGAGCATGGTCAGTGTAGATGTGAACTTGCAGGAGCACAGCCTTACTGAACAGGGAGGCAGGACGCAGTAGCGTATCTAGAAGGGCAAGGCATTGGCGTTTGTTGAGCCCCTGTGAAGTTCACTGACTGTACCGTCCCAGCTCTGTGCGGGGAGGAAACTGAGGCTGAGCAGCTTGAACAACTTCCCCCAGGCCCAGAGTTACTCTGTAGCAGATTTTTCCCGGCCCAGAGTTACCCTGTAGCAGATTTCCCCCCAGGCGGGTCCAACTCCCAAAGCCGGATGGGTTCTCTAAGTCCTCCTATGCCGACCTTCCGGAAGGTGCAGGCTCTACACTGTTGCCAATCTCCCCCAGAACGCCCAGCCTGGCAGGGGTGGGGAGGAGGAGTCGCTACCCCGAGGGCTGGGAGGCAGGGTGTCACTGACCTCCTCCGTGCGGATTGCCCCCTGTAGGGCCAGCCCTGGTCAGAGGAAGAAAAAGGTTAGAATAATTGCCTTCCCCTGGGCGGGAGAGCTTCCTTCGACGTCCGGACACACGGATGGGGCGGCTTTCAGCGGCCTCCACCCGCCCATCCCTCCAGGCCCAACTCTCGGCGGTTCGTGCACCATGTTCTCCTTTCCTGGGAGTGGGATGACACCAAGCATAGGCTCCTGGGCTCCACAGCCGAGTCGCGGGCGCCAGCGGCGGTTGATGAATTTCGGTGTCACCAAGGGTTTAGCCCGGATTTGGGAACCGCGCGCTCTAATACGCGCACACGGTCCTGCCCTTTCTAAAGCGCAGCCCTTTCACCCGGCCGCTGATTTATGGAGGAATCCGATCCTGAGACAGGCTGGGCTGGAGCCTGGAGTCCGGGGCCCTACAGCAGCCTTAGGGCTCCTCAGCGTTTCGGGGACCCTTGGTGGCTTGGGGACTCACCTGGACTGGGCTCGGGGTGCCCTACCGGGTGGGGCATTCCGCGGTCCAGAAGGAGCCAGTGATTCTCCTAGGAGCCACTGCAGGCTCCCGCTGGAGGGAGTAAGGCTGGCGGGGGGAGTTGGCATTTTCATTCCTTGTTGAGCACAGCCCTCGCCCCTCCCCAAGCCCTCCCGCCGACCCCCTCGGGCTGGCCGAAAGCAGCAAGTTAGGGAGGTTTGTTTATTGAGAGAACAGAAAATTAGGGGTTGCGGGGGAGAATCTAAGACCCTTTTCCCGCCTGAGAAATGTGCAAAGTCCCTCAGCTCCTGGAGGCAACCAGGCGGCCCGAAAGCTGAGTTCCCGGCGTGGACGCTAGGGCAGACCCCAGCCCCCTCCCTCCTGCGCCCCAGCCCGAGGGCGGCGAGCGGCGGGGGTTTTTTTTTTTTTTTTTGGATTTGGTTTGCAGGGGGGAAATGTGGTTGTATCAATCCACAAATATTTACTCTTAACAGACTTGTATCTGTGGAGATTTCGAACAAAGACAGTTTAGGGGGATTACAAAAACCCTAAACCCCGTTTTTCTCCCGGACTTGGTGCTTTAAATGCCAATTATAGGCGAGCCATATCCAACAGCAACGGGGAAAGGCGAGCAGGCTCCGGGGAGGGAGGTGGGGGGCGAGTCCGGCCATTAAATGTAACTTTTCATTATGAAAAGGATTTCGCCGGTTTTATCTTCTAATAAGATTATGTCACGAACACAAGTACCTAGGATGGTGCTGAGTGACAGGGCTCTGTCGTTTAATCAGAGGCTGTGCCGCTCAAACCGCGGGGCCCTTTGTCCCACGGAGTGAACGACGGAAACTTGCTGTCCTAATCCCCTTATTCATGTCAAGCACAGAAAAGAAGCCGAGCACCTTACAACCGTGTCCCCTCCACCCCTTCTGAGGGCGGCGGGAAGAGGGGGCTCCGGCCCTGTAGCCCACTGACGCTTTCCGTTTCCGAGCGCGCTTGGGCCTCAGGAGCCGGAGCGTTGCTGCGGGGGCGGGGGAAGGGGTGGTTTTGCGGGTGCCTTAATTGGCAGCGTCTGGAAAATGGGGACAATGACCCCACGACTAGATGATGAATGGGGGGAGGGTTAGTGGGATGTTTTTGCCTTCTCTGACCGAGAGCACGGGTCCTGCTCTGTCCCCTCTTCCCAGGAAAGGTGGCACTCTGGGTGCACACCCACCACCCCCATTAAAGCGGGATTGACCAGAAGAGAGGCCGAATGGAGATGCCAGGCTGGGGCCCTCAGCGGGGCAGATTTCGTTGGATCCCTGGGACTAATGTCGCAGCGCTCGCACTCCTGCAGGTCTCCAGGGTTGGCCATTCCCGGCTGCATGCTCGGCCCCTTTCTTCCGAGGGCGAATTCCTTTGTTCGACCCCCGCGGAAACCCGCTTCTCCGCCAGGCCCGTGGCGCCTTTCTCGCTACCTCCGCCGCCGCCGCCACCACCTTCGTCCCACCGTTTGCAGGGCTTTCCTGCGGCGCCCTGGCCGCGGAGACCCAGCCCCGTCTGCCGACTGGCCCTTCGACGTCGCCGCCGTGCCTGAGCCCCGCTGCCTGCTCGGACAAGCAGAACTCCGGCAGGCGCAGCGGGCGCCGAGGCTCGGGCTTTAGCCGCGGCGCTCGCCTCTGGGCGCAGTGGGGAGCCGCGGGCGTCGGAGAAGCGGCCGCGCTGTTCCGGGTCGCTGCACCGGCTGAAAAAACCAAAAGCAAAACCAACACCCAGCAAACGAAGCCTGCGTGCCCCCGGGGGCTCCGTTTTGCTCCCCTCATGGACACAGGGGTGGGGAGCTTCTGGGGTTTCAGCCCAAAGGCTCCAGTCAGCGGAACCAGAGGGGGGACTTCGGAGGAATTTGTCTCTGATGTTCCCGCTCCTTGGCCTCCTATTAGAGCTCATAGAGGATCCGCTCTTGAGTCCCCGTGCGCCCTGGCAGCGGTCGGGGACGCCAGAGTGCACGCAGTCTCCTGCGCGCCCAGCCCAGACTCCGGGCGCAGGGAGGATCGGGCTGAGAGCAGGGTGTCACCTCATAAAAGCGACAGGCAAGGGCTGTTTTATAGGGAGGGAGAAGGAGCAGGAAGTGATGCTTCCATCTCTGACAGCGTAGGGACAGGGAGCTCCGATGGAGGAAACCCTTTCTGGGCAGGACGACTAGAGGGATAGGGCAGGGCCGGGGACCATGGGATTCGCTGCCATTAAGTATGGGACGGGCAGGCGACAGCAGGGAAGGGGACCGACGGAGCCAGAAGCCCCGAGCTCACCTCCCGCCTGTCCTCTCCTGGAGACCCCTCTGCAATCCCGGCTCATTCGGCAACCAGCCCTTCCTTCCAGGTCAGGGGTGGGGGAGAGACTTTCTCCCTCAAAACACTTGATACCAACTTTGTTTTTTTGGCAAGAAAAATAAGCCTTGTTTGGAAAGGGGGGGGTGGGGGGCGTCCAGCGAGAGAGGGAAGGAGCGAGGAGGCGGCGGCGGAGCAAACTCTGCGGATTAGGTTTCAGCGCCTCCGCCCCACCCCCAGCCCCGCGGCGGTGATTTGTGTGCGGGGGTCTGTGACCCTGCGAGCATCAAACGGCCCGCGGGAACCGGCCGAGTTCAGAGGGACAGTGGGCCGAAGGGCGGCCTAAGACAACGCAGATGGTTCCTATCAGCCCGACCGGGACCACAGCGTCCGCCCGTCCGTCCGGGCTCCTCCGCAGGGAAGAGGCCTTGGTCTTGGGGGAGGCCCCCGCCTGAGCGTTGATTAGGGTCTGCACGCAACAGTCCACGCCCAGTCGGCCCCAGTGGAAAGGAGGCCTCGGAGACTGGTGTCAGAGGGTTCCTCGGCCAGGTCGTCCTGATCTTACTGGGCTCAGGAGGAGCCTGATGTGCCTGGTCTCCAGAGTGGCGTCTGAGCATTGACCAGCAGGAGAGAGACCGTCTAGCTTCCTCCCAGTGGCCAGGTTACCCTGTCCCTGCCCTGCAGGCAGCTGAGGCTCATCCACGATATAGTGCCCCTCCCCTAGGTACCGTTCTTCCCTTTTTTACTCAGAGAGGTGCCCTGCCCTGCCCTCAGCCTGCTTACTTCTGACTTCATTGATTCTACACAGTGATAGAATGAATGCCCTGCTTCTTCCTGGCAGCTGGAGCCCTTCTGCTTGACTTGAGCTAACTTTGAGGGACTCTTCTATTTTCTCCGTCCTGTCCCCAAGGGAAAGCAGAGAAGGAGGCTCACTCATGCCTTGACCCAGAGCCTTGCCTTGGTGCTGGGAGCCCTGCTTGGTCAAGGTGGGAGGGGCTCTTCCCTGACCAGCCCTGGCCACTGAGCCTGCTCCCCTTCTTTCCCCAGAGTTGGAGCAGGGCTGTCAACCTCAGCAGGCCCAGGCCTCCCTGGCCTGATTTTCAGGGCCTGGCCTCCTGTGTGACCTCCAGTGACCTCAGTTGAGTACAGCAGGGCCACACTCACAGGGACCTTGGGCTGCTTTAGGATATCCCAGCTGAAGGGCTCTTCACGATCCCAGTAGAAATGGGAAGACCAAGGTCCAAGTGCAGCCACGACTTGTCCTGTGGTAGCAGAGCAGAGGCGGAAATCCCAACCTGCGTGCTACCAGGCTTGGGGGCTGTGTGGCAACTCCACAGTCCTTTCGAGAACCCTCTCCCAGACTCTGGCTTTAACACTGGCCTACTCTGTCTTCCCTGGGCCCAGGTCGCAGGGACGGGAAAGTTCTTCAATCCCAGCTCTTTAAGAGGGGGTGACAAGTGGACCTGGACAATGAAAGTATTTCGAGAGTTTTCTGGATACCATGGGGTCACGTGACTTGGGAATTCTGTCTACCGAACTGGGACCTTGGGGGACAAAAACCAGGTGAGGACAGTGCCACATCCCACCATCTTTCTTGTCTCTGACTCCCAGACACCCTGGGCTTGGCCCTTGCTCTCTATAGTGGGTCATGGGAAGGCCAGAGGCCTGGCTGGGTACTCAGAGGGCCAGTGGACTGCTGGGACCTCTCGAGACTCCGTCTCCCAGGGTCCCTGCCTCGGGGGAGCAGCCGGCTGGGTCATCTGTGCACGGAAGACACATCTGCCCTCCACATGTTGCAGGCCAAGCAGAGGACATGTGGTTTGGGTCGTGTTATCTTAATCATATTTATTAGCCAATCCTGGGGGGAAAAAAGAGTTTGATATTGTTATGATTCGGAAAAGGTCCCCAAATCTACAAGGCGACAGATCAGGTGGGGCCACCAGCAACAGCCAGGTCTCAGCTGGGTTTAGGACATGGCTTTGGAAGTTCTTTGGGTTGTTCTAGTGCGACGGAATCCCTATGCTGCGAAACAACACTTACCGCTTTCGTTTTCCCAAACAGAGATCTGAAGCGAAATTAATTACCCCGCCTTGACTGATAGTTGTTCTGTTAGAGTATGGTTCTAATCCTTATTAACATTCTCTAAAGTCAGGCATGAAATATGACTTTTACACCACACTCTTTGGCATATGTTTTTCTTTTCCAGGATATTTTTCAGGCTATCTCTAAGCCTCACTGCTGTTCATTATTTTTGCCATAGGTCTAAAGTTGCCATCCCCAAAGCCAGTCCCGCACAGAGCACAGCCAAGCGGGGAGGGGGTTGTGGGAGGAATGACACATCTCTGCTAGCGACGCAAATTGCTTCTGATTATTGAGCTTTGAATATTTTTCTCCATCGTGTTTTTATTAAAAACTCCAGCATATTTACACTTGATAGTGTCTTCAATTAGGTTAAAGAAAAAAAAAAAAGCAGGGGTTCCCCTTTCTATAGCAGTATGTAAGGAAAATAGTTGTTATGACCACAAAATTACCATCCAAACCTGGTTCTAGTAAAGCCAGCCCTGCTTTGACAAGCCCAGCAGGCTGGGTGCTTTTTTTCCAAGCGTTCCAGCTGCTAGGGAAACAGACCAGAGAGGAAGCCCACAGAAGCCTCCATTCTGCAGGGTACTTGGGGCACCTCTCAGGAGCTAACACTTCCCAAGTTTGTGAGCCGCAGAAGGAAGCCCAGCTGCACGATGCTTTCTGAAGGGCGGGGAAGACCTGGAGCGTACACAACAGCAGCAGCAATAATAACCCCAGCTGATGCTTGTTTAGCACTTGTGGTCCATCAGGCAGTGCTCTCAGCACTTTGCATTCTTTAATGACACTACGACATGGCTTCCATGATTATTTTCATTTTCAGGTAAGACAACCAAGGCACAGAGAAGTTAAGTAACTTGCCCGAGGCCACACAGCTGGTAAATGGAACCCAGGCACTGTGTCATGAGAAAACTTTCAGCAGCCTTTTGGGAGGGTGGAGTCTGGCCTCTGACTGGGATTGGTGCCCCTGTGGTGGCCTGGTATTGCAACTCAATGTTGTTTGTTGAAGAAATGGCTCCTAATGAATGGCTGGTGTTCATTTCATGCTGCTTGTGGTAAGGCTTTGATGGGGATTCGCTCACTGAATCTTCTTACTGCTCTAGGGGCAGGTTTTATTAATATTATTTCCCATTTTGCCAACATCGAAGCTTGACTTGGGTGCAGTGATTTCCCCAATGGCAAGCTGATCATTGCCAGCTTCAGATGGCACCCTAGATCTTGATGAGACTTCCTAAAAGCACTATTGTTAGCCAGGCGCAGTGGCTCACGCCTGTAATCCCAGCACTTTGGGAGACCAAGGCAGGCGGATCACGAGGTCAGGAGATCAAGATCATCCTGGTTAACACGATGAAACCCCGTCTCCACTAAAAATACAAAAAAAAATTAGCGGGCATGGTGGCAGGCACCTGTAGTCCCAGCTACTTGGGAGGCTGAGGCAGGCGAATAGCGTGAACCTGGGAGGCGGAGCTTGCAGTGAGCTGAGATTGCGCCACTGCACTCCAACCTGGGTGACAGAGCGAGACTCTGTCTCAAAAAAAAAAAAAAAAAGTACTCTTGTTTGCCTGGGTTTCCAGGTGACAGAATTGGGGCTCAGAGGGGTGAAGCCACACACCTAGGGCCACACAGCCAGTGGGGGTCTATGCAGCACAGAGTTAGCATCTGCAGGTGCCACAACCTGCCCTTGGAACCACTTCTCAGCTCCCGGGAACCCAGGCTTGAGGGAGCACCTGCACTGAGCCTTCTCAGTGGGTCTGACTTGGCCTGACCAACTCTCCTGGCAGTAGGCAGGGCACATTTCAGCACTGGGGGAAAGGGTTGTTATCTGTGACCTGTCTGGTGCCAAACAGGCATGGCATCATCCCTTCCAAGCCCCATTTTACAGAAGAGGAAACTAAAGCACAGAGAACCTAAGTGTCTTGACCTAGGTCACACAGCTAGTGAGCAGCTGATGGGAACCACACTCAGGTGGCCTGTCTTTGGGGTGGTGCCTCTCAGAGAGAGGCTGTGAATCATCATCTTCGTCATCAGTGTTGTCAGCTTTATGCATGACCACCCCTGAGTGCCTTCTCAGTACTTTGCCAATACATAGTGAAAGCAGCGAGATTCAGAGAGGGAAGGTGATTTTCCATGGATTACACCACAGGATGGGGTCAGTCAGGGTCTGCCCTCCTGCCCAGGATAGTGGAAGTCCGTCCCATGGATGGGAGCGTGGCCAGCCCTCACTGGGCCACCTTTACCCCTGCAGTGCTTTCCTGGCTCCGGGCTGCCGGTGCAGCAATTCAGGGCAGGCGTTGTCTGGCCTTTGAAGGGACGGCTGCCTGAGTGTGTCACTTTGAACTGCAAAGGGGCCTGTGGTGAGGGCTCAGCCCCCTCCCACGTGCCCCCGCCTGCCCACCCCTCCAGCTCTGGTTCCAGTCGGCAGGCGTGGAGCCGAAGGGGCAGGCAGGGCAGTGGCCCCCCTGTGGGATGTCAGCCTGATAAGTGAGCAGCGACAGACCCCTGGAGGAGGATGGAGCTGGCCGCCCACTGGTTGGGCTGTCCCACGTGGCAAGAGTTCAGGCCAGTCCCCGAGGTGCCATCCTCCCACAGACATGCCCTTACGGCTGTAGAGAAGCATCTGCCTGAACGTCAAAAGATTTAAATTAAAATAACAGTAATGATAGTACTAATAATGATTTGTAAAAGGAAACATCTTGCCTTGGGGCACAGGGAGTATCAGGGACCCAACCCTGTGCTCTGCTTGGGGAGTGCTCGTGGCCGGAGGTCAGGAAGAAGAGGTATTAGGTAAGAGACCTAATGCCTATTAGGTCTGGGTTGCTGATTCCCAGGAGTCCAGCTGGGGGGCCTTTTGAGTTGCTCAGCTTCCTAGCCAGGTGCTCGCTCAGCTAGGCCAGGATGGGGCAGTCCTACCCCTGCCCTCAGAGAGCTCCCAGGCTAACTGGGTGGGTGGGGTGAGTTGGGGGTGGGGGCGAGGGCAGAGTTGAGCAGAAATCAGGCCAGCACACTCCCTGTGCCTGCAGATATTGGCTCTTGGATATTGTGACCCCAGAACTGATTTCCTTGGGAGGCCGAGAACTTAACCAAATTTTTCACCAGTGCGTTGGAACCTCAGGTTTTACCACTTGCCGCTGTGTGACCTTAGGTTAGAGGCTTTAACTTCTCTGTGCCTCCGTTTCTTCAAAGTTTACTGAGGACCAGACCCCTGCCTCCGGGTAAGGATGATTCACAGAGGGAGCAGTTGCCAGTCCTCATTAGGTGAGTGGTTCCCGCTGATTTTGTTACTGATGTTCCCACAGTCCTTTGTGCCGGGCCTCAAAGGGGGCCACCTTTGACCATATGTATCGGGTCTCAGCTAGAACAGGGAACGGTAGGTGCTCAGTTCATACTGAAAGAAAGTATAAGGGTCAGGAGCTAGGCTGGCCTCTGGGGTTGGCCTCTTTCTAGCTGTGTGACCTTTGACGAATTCCTTAGCTTCTCAGAGTCTCCACTCCCTCACAAGCAAAATGCACATAAAGAACCTACCTTCCAGGTTGTGGGAAGAGTGAGATGAGATGCTGTATTCAAAGAGCCATACCAGTCCATGGGAGCCATTTTTCTTAGAGGGAAGAGTTGTGGGCAGGGGCCTCATTAGTCACACAAGAAGGCAGCAAGAGTGTGTGCCAGCTTACCACGGGCAGGTGCCCGTGAGATGGGAGGCTGCAGCTTGGGAGGATTTGGGGAGGGCATTCCAGGAGGGGGCCCTGGCAGCAGGGATATTGGGAGTTAAATGGGTGGGCTGGGACAGTGAGTCTGGTGGAGGGGCTTCTGGATCTGGAGGTTACAGAGCAGGGCAGGAGCCCGTAGCTGTGCTCTGACATTTGGATTTTATCCTGTGGGCAGGAGGGAGCCATTGAAGGTTATTGGACAGGGGAGTGACGGGAACTGGAGAGGCACTTTATGGAGCTGATGCTGACAACATGTGCCTGGGATTAGATCGGTAGGAGGAGGCTGTTGCCACCTTGGAGGTGAGGGTAGTTGCGGGAACCGGAGAGGGAACAGGGCACAGGGAGGGTCACAGAGGCCTGGGGCTTGGAGCTGGGGTGGCTGGAACCCAGGTGCTCGGCTGCCTGGTTAAGGCCTTGGGGTCCTAAGCACTCTGGGCTGGTCCCAGCAGGGGTGACCCACTTAGCTGGGTCCCTGGAAGAGCCGGCTTGACCTGTGCAGCCTCATTGGGCCCCACACCCAGAAGGGCCCTTAGCTTGGTTTAATGCTCTGCTCTCACACTCTTGAAATTTTTAATTTTTGAACAAGTGGCCCTGCCCCTGCCTTTTCATTCTATGCTGAGCCTTGCAGGTGAGCCCCTGCCGTTCCTGCATGTCTCAGACACTTGCCCACATCAAGGTCTTGCTCAGGCTGTGGTGGTTGCCCAGGAGGCATCCCCTGGCCCATCATCCTTTCTTCTTCTGGAAAACTCTCCCTACTCCCAAAGCCTGGCACAAGAGTCACCGGTTTCATGGAGTCTCTCTGGCTGTGAGCCCCACCCCTGTCCTCCAGGCTTGGGTCTGTACTGCAGCACTTGTTAAACATGCAGAATACTAGGTCTGTGAAAGAACTCCAACCCTCGAGGTGAAGCCCATGAATCTGCATTCCCAGATGGCCCCTGGGGGAAGCCTTGCATGCTGAGGTCTGAGAACCTCTGCCCAGGGCACCTCCGAGCCTGGCACAGGGCCTGGTACTTGGTAGATGTGTCTGTGTGTCATATCGTTGTGCATGAATGAATGAACTGTGGTTACCTGTCCGTCTTGATGAATGAAGCTCCCTGGGCCTGGCTCATTGCCTGGCATGGGTGGGTGGGTTGCAGCATTCTGGCTCCACAAGACAACTGGGAGGACACCTGGCCGATCCTGGGGACTGGCTGGAGCAGCGTTCTTCTCCTTCCTGAAACCTTGGGACGTGGGGGCCAGGCTAGGGGATAGAGGGGCAAAATTAGTACCCTGTGGGAGACGGGAAGTGGGCAGAGGCCATGGAGCCCACCAGCACATCCTCCCTGTAGCTCTCCCCTCCTCCGAAAGGACTGCCCACTCCTGACATGGTTATACAGCATGCACATAATTATACAGCATGATGGAAGAAGAGGGTTTGATTGTTATTTCCAGAGCCTTTACCCTGTGCAGACTGATTTAAGGATCACATTATTTCATTCAACCGTAAGCCTCATAGCCTGTGAGGCAGAGTCTGTTATTATCCCCATTTCAGCGATATGGAGACTGAGGCACAGAAAGGGTAGTTGGCAGTCCAAGTTCACACAGCTTTGTGTGACCCCTCTGCCAGCTGACCTCTGAGATGCCTCGTTCCCCCTGTGGCTCCCGCTTTTGATACCTTAGGGATGCACCTGGCACAATAGGTACTCAGTGAATGTTTGGGGAAGGCAGGAGGGAGAGAAGAAGGAAGCCCAGCTCGCTTATCCAACCGGAAGGACCCCTGCTCCAGGCAGGACTGGAATGATGCCAGGACCCCAAATGAGCAAGATAGTCCCAGCCTGGCCTACCTGGGATGAGGAGCGGGCAGGGAAACCCAGAGGAGAAGCACCAACTTTGGCAGGATGGGGCACAAGAGGGCACCTGGAAGTCACTGTGGTGAAGCCTGAGACTGGAAAGCCTCCTTGCCCAGCAGTGACTGGGGGACCATGGAGAGGCCTCAATGGGCAGGTCTCTGAAGACAGCGTCAGTTTCATACAAGCATTCCAGAACCACATGTGGAACTTCCTCCCTCCACACCCTGTGTGGGTATCAGGAAGGCATGGAGAAGAAAACACTCCGTGTTCTGCCCTCAGCTGCCACCATGGTGCTGAGCAGGGCGAGTCTAGCCAAGGGACGGCAGATGCCAGGAGCAGACCCGGTGCACAGTAGGTGTTCAGGGACTGTCCCCATGGAGATTTTCAGTTGCCCACCTCCTGCATTAGCCCCTGGTGCCAGGTTCTGGGCCCCCCACCCCCGCCTAATGCCACATCCATGAGCCACTATCTTGAGTCCTTTGACTTCTCTGAGCCTGAAGTTTGTCATCTATAAAATGGGTACAGCTGTTCCTACTGTCCAGGTTGTTGTAGCGATTAATCCATGGGAGGGTCCTGCTGCAGGTGTACCTGGAAGAAGGGGTGCTGCCTGGGGAGGTGGGAGAGCTTTTACCAGGCAGGTGACATTTGGACAGTCAGGAAAGGCGAGGAGGAGAGATTTGCAGGCGTGGGGTACAGTGTGAGCCAAAGCCCAGAGACATGGAAGCCTGTGGCCTGTTAGAAGCACAGGGGTCCCCCTTCCCTCCCCTCTCCTCTCTGCCCCTGGCTGGCCTCTCACCCTCAAGCTGGTGCCAGTGTGGCTCTGCAGATTGGCTTCTAAGCCCTGGCACCAGCTGCATGCCAGCCAGGCACGAGCACCATATGAAGCCTCCTGACGTGCCTGGGAGACAGGTGTTACTGTCATTTCCATTTCACAGATGAGGGGACTGACACCCAGAACCCAGAGGCCACTTACCCAGGGCCACACGGCTGGGGAGCTTCACCACCAGGTCTGACTCCAGCTCCTGTCCACACTTCCCCCAGCCCTCCCACTCCTCTTCTGGTCAGCTGCTTGACCCCACTCGCTCATGGCCAACACAGGGAGCAGGCAAGATGTCCCGGGACTTACACAAAGGCAGGGGAGGTAGACCGCTGGGACTTGGAAGACTGAGAACAGCTACATAGAGGAGGTGAGCACGAGAAGCTTCTGCAAAACCAGTTGCAATCGGAGGAGATGCTATGGTGAGGGAACTCCAGGCCGAGGGCACTGCCTGGGCAAAGGTGTGGAGGCTGACAAGCCCAGCCACGCTGATGATTGATGTCACAGCACAGTCACACACATGACCTTTGAGATTTAGGGGAATAACTGTTTCGGAGGAGGCTGGTGGTCTCAACCTTGGTTCCATCACTTTCTGCCATTTAGCTTGTTTTTTTTTCACCTGTAAAATTGTTATTCTAAAAACCCAAATCAGGGGTTCTGGCGAATGAGGAAGTGATAGCTGCTAGATGATGATTATCCAAGTCTCACAAAATTGCAGCTCAGGAAACTGGAGCTCTGAGAGGTTAAGTAACTGCTCCGAGGCCACCTAGCTGTTTGGATTTGGGCCTTGACTAAAGAGTACCAAGGGCTGCGCATCTTAGGTGCCATGGGCTGTGGCCTCTCAAAGGAAAGGAGGGGAGGGCCTGAGGCTTAACTGAACCCTTGCAGGCTGAGCCAGAACCTCCCCTGTGGGCTGCCAGCCCTTCAGGGGTGTGCAGGGAGAGGCGTCCCACTCCCATGGCCCAGGGACCAGCGCACTGGGGACGAATGATGGGAGTGACAGCCACTTCCTGCTAGAAGACAGCCCGATGAGTTCCCTGGGTATCCTTCACACTGGAGCCCTCCCCTTTATGACCCTTTTGGACCCAAGCCTTCTGCAGGCCCCACTCTCACTCAGGAGCTACGACCCCACAAGCAGCTTCCTCCCTTCCTCCTTTCTGATATTTGCTGAGAAGCTGCTGCGTGCCTTGTCCTGGGTACTAAAGACACAAGGCAGACACAGCCCTGCCCAGTGGAAGTAGCTTGTAAAGGCCCTGATAGAGGGAATACAGGACATTGTGGTCCCAGAGGACAGGGCTCCTCACCCAGTCTTAGGGGATGGAAGAGGGCTTCGTGGAGGAAGAGCTGTTGAAGCTGAAAGCAGAAGAATTATCCAGGGAAAGAGGGCAGGAGAGCAGGTTTCAGGCAAAGATCAGCATGCACAAGGGCCTGGAGAGGTCAGGTCACAAAAGGTCTTGAAGTCTGTGCTAGAGTCTGGCCTTTACTCCAGGGCCCCTGGATACCATGAAAGGGTTCTAAGCGGGGGGTTGTCATGTCAAATTTGAGGTGAGAACATGCACTCTGGTTGCTGTGTGGATTGCAAGGGGATGTGAGGGGTCAGAGAAGAGAGTGGATGGAGGCTGTGGACACGGGGAGAGGGGCGCTACAAGGTAGTGTTCAAGTTCGTGCACCCTAGTGCACATGACGGCGAGTACACGTGTGCATAGGTGTGTGTAGGGGGTGTCAGGGATTTGAGCTGAATGAGAGCCCGACCTTGTCCTCTAGGTCAGGGCTGTCACCCAGCATCCGGCACAGGGAATGGCCCATGGTAGAGACTCAGTGAATATGTGCAGTTCAGATCTCAGTGGGCACCAGGCGTCCATGTCTGTGTGTGCATGCATGCAGGCACATGTATGTGCAAGTGTGTCTCTAGAGATGTGTGTGCACATGACAAGTGGTGAGATGGCACCTCTCTGGCTGTACTCCCTGGGTGGGACCCAGGAAGCCTTGGGCAAGAGGGTAGGCAGCTGTTGGCCTGGTCTGGACTGGCCCAACCTGGCAGACACCTTGCACCCAGCCAGAGGTCACCAGCATAAGCTCTGCTTAGCTTTTGTGCCCGTGCTATCAGTCAGGGAGTTGTCGCTGCTTCAAGCATACCTGCCTTACCCACTGCAGCTGAGCTGATCACAGGCAGTGGTAGGTGGTGGCACTGTGCTCTGGAACCGGCAGCATCTGGAGAGGCAGGCTCAGCTCCTCCTTGGGGACTCTGGCTTATTCTTCTGAATTCAGATGCCAGAGCATACGGCAGGGGCGGCGCCTGTGTCAGTGTGTGTGTCCCTGTGTGTGCTGTGGGTGTGTCCCTGAGCCTGCACGTCACCCTCTGTGCCTGTGGCTCAGGGTGCCTGCCTGTCACTTTGTGAGCACAGCTCAGGGTACCCTGTATCTGTGTGCACTGGTGCAGTCAGGCGTGTGCGTGTGCATTGGTGTGTGTGTGGTTGTGGGTGATTCTGTGGTGTGTGGCATACAGGCTCATCCTGAGGATGCTGTGTGAGTCTGGGTGTCCGTGTGGTGTTGGCCATTGTGGGCTAATGTGTCAGGGCGTGGGGAGGGTGTGCACCTGTGTCACTGTGGGCCCAGCGGGTGTGATGTATGGACGTGGGCTGAGTGTGACAGGCAGAGCAGCAGATGGCCTTTCCTGGACTGTGACGTCCCTGGCCAAGACTCTGAGAGCCAGCCCAGGTTTCGGCGGGAATTTCCTCGGGCAGGGTGATGATGGGTGACTGGATTCAGGGACTGTGGTACTTGTCCCATTTCCGCCCCCCCCCCCAACCCTGTACTGGGAACAGCGGCAGTTCCTCCCCTCCCCTCCTCTCTGTCTTCTCAGGAACTTGACCCTGCTGTAGCCTCAGGGCCAAAGGGATGGACACCCAGGGCCCCCTCCCACCACGGCCCTAAACCCTCCAGAGGAGGCACAAACCCCACACCTCCCCCTCTGCAGCCCTGCCCGGACCTGCTTTGGCCCATGGCAGGGAACCTTGTCCAGGCTGGGATCTCAGGGTCTGGAAGCGCCCAGGCTGCCTGGAAAAGCATGGGGAGAGGGAGCAGCAGTTCCAGGGCAGGGGGCAGGTTCCTGAAGTCCGAGGAGCTCCTGGCCCAGGTGAGCCCCTCTCTGCTGGTGTCCCTGGCAGGTGGGTCTGGACAGGTATGCTCCTGTGGGGGCGCCCCACTGCTGTGCCCTCCCAGGTGCGCCTGCCCATCTCTCCCAACAGGTGTGCCCTGAGAGGTGTGCCCGGATGGAGTTTCCCTGGGAGGAGCAAGGTGAACGGCGAGACCTCCGGGGCTCCCCAGGACTCCCCGCAGCCTCTGCACCAACCTGCAGCCCAGGAGGCCAGCGCCCTCCCCGCTGCCACTGGCTGCCCTGCCCGCGGCCCTGCCACGCTGGGGAGCTGACCCCGACCCCACCCGGTCCCCCACGTCCCAGCTCGGGGGCTCACAAAGGGAGAGGAGGGAAGAGCAAAATCGCAGAGATTTGTCTTGTCTGGGGCTGACAGCGGAGCGAGTGATTGCCAGGCCCGCTTGGCAGTTTTTAATCATTTTATCTCTGTTCTCGGCTCTCCGGGGAGACAGCCAGTGCTTAGCAGTCTGCTCAGAAAGACCTCGGGGCGCGTGGCGCAGCG
This sequence comes from Chlorocebus sabaeus, assembly GCF_047675955.1. Classification (NCBI taxonomy): domain Eukaryota; kingdom Metazoa; phylum Chordata; class Mammalia; order Primates; family Cercopithecidae; genus Chlorocebus; species Chlorocebus sabaeus. Next base: position 102,033,773 of record NC_132915.1, read on the forward strand.
GCGGCTCGGAGCTCCCATTATTAGCTGTGCTCTTCGGAGCGCGCTCCGATCTCTCCCGGGGGAGCCGGTGAAAAATTAACACGGGCCGGCGGCGCGGGCGCCCGATGTAACTGTAATTACTCCATTGATATTCCTCACACAATAGCGCTGTCATCAGTCATTTACATAAACTTTCTCTCCCCAGGACGGGCGGAGGTGCCTAATCCTATTGGGCGCTTCCACTGCATGCATTATACATGGCAGCTCCTAGGTGCGGACGGAGGGAGGGGCGGATCGCCGGGCTCTAGGTGAGGAGGGAGGAAAGGAGGGAGGGAATAATTGGGAAAGAGAATTGGAGAGGAGAGAGAAGGAGAAGGGGAGGTGAAAGGAGAGTTGGGAAGGAGAATTGGAGAGGAGAGAAGCGGCTGGTAGGAGAGAAGGGGAAGGGAGGGGAAGGAAGGGAATAATTGGACAGGAGAAAAGGAGAGGAAAGAGAGGAGGGGAGGGAGAGACAGTGAGGCAGGAGCAGAGCCATAAGCTATCCCCAGAGGATGGGGCCCCCAGATGGGCTGGAGCCCCGCTTTGCCGGGTGAAGGTCCCTCTGCATCCTGGGGCCAGTCCCCGAGGGCTCGGTAATGGGGCTCCCAGCCAACCTGCCCCTCCATCATCTGTCTGGCCTGGAGCAGGTGAATTTGATTCTCCAGGGGCCTCGAACAAAGCCTGGCCCATGCCCCACCCCTCTACTGGCCTAGAGGGTCTCGCCCTAAGCTCCACTGGGCTTGGGCTGGAGGCTTTTCAGCTGCTAAGGAGTTAAAACCTCCCTGGAAATTACCCTGTAATGACCTAATTAAAGACTTCGGGCCACCTACTCTGGGGTGAAAGCTAATAACACGCGCCCAGCAATAATAATCCCGGCGGAGTCCCCCTGTTATTGCGCAGCCTGGCCCCTTCCCACCAACTGCGGCCGACACTCTCCCCTGGCCCTGCCTGTGCAAGCTGTTAGTGACTGAGGAGGGGCAGAGGAGGGCTCAGGATGGGACCAAGGGGAGAGGCCCAGGATAGTCAAATTTCCGTTGCTGAATATTTAATGAGGCCCGCGCGGTTTATTTGGTTGGCCTGTCGATTTTTATTCTTCTGTCAATAGCTTCTCATATGCGGGGCTGTGATGATCTTTAGCAGGGCCTCTCCAGGGACGGCTGCCACTAAATGCAATTATGGATTTTATACCTCAATGTGTTTGATATTTCCACTGATCTAATTTGCAGCCTGGTAGTTTATTGTTTGGCATTTTAATGGCGCTCAAATGCTATGGGAAATTTGATTTCTTTTTATAATTCCTCCTTAACGCAGTTAATGCGGGTGGCGGGATGACCCAGATCTTAGAGCCCAATGTATAGAAAGAAGGGAGGAGAAAAAAAAAGAGAATACCCCGTTGTATATATTTAAAGATGTGTCCATTGAAGAGGGAGCCCTTTAGGCCCTGGGGCCCGGATGTTTGCTGCCTCTGGAGCAGGGACCTCTGAGGGCTGGCCTGGGGAGCTGGGGCTGAAGTGTGGGGGTGCTGGTGGTGGTACCAAGGTTCAGGCAGAGGGGCCAGCAGGCAGCCCTGTGCCTCAGGTATCCTGAGCTCTGTGTCCTGTAGACCTTGTTATGGGACCCCTCCAAGTGGCTTCAGGTGACTGTCCTACCCAGTCTGGGCAGCTGCGGAGCCGAGAAGGCCAGTCCTTCCACTGGCACCAGTTTTTGTGTCCTGTATCTGAGGGCAGGGGCTGCACCAGTCCTGGGCCTTTGAGGGTGGGGGTGATTCTGTGACATGCCTGTCATGTATGTGACAAGTCCTTGTGGGGTCTCACCATGTTCACCAGATGTGTTCTCTTCCCAAGTTCCCAGGCCAGGGGTGTCTCTGCCTCTGTCCCTACCTGCATCTCTCCTTCTTGTCTTGGCCTCCTTGGGAAGGGTAGGTGTGGGGGCGTGGCCAGGATAGACCAGAGCTGGTTACAATCCCAGAGCTCAGTTCCTGGAGGCTGTACTGGTTCTTTTTTCAGGCTGGACTGAGGGCAGAGAGGATGCTGGTGTCCCAGAGCAAGCTGGAGGCTCCCATCTCTTTGGGCAGTTCCCCCAAGCTAAGCTTCCTGCTTTCCTGACAGAGAGTCTGCAGGCTGGGTGGCCAGCCAGGGATGGCCTTCTGCCCTCAGAGAGCAGGGTGGGGTCAGAGGGGACACTCGGAGAGCCATATAGCAGGACCACTTGGGCTGGACTACCAGCAATTGTTCTGGACTTTCTAAAACAGCCTCTGGGGGAAAGAAGTTGAGAGAGACTCCGAGTGCTTCCAAGTGACCTGCCTGGAAGTGACCAGGGGAAATGGTCCAAGACAAGTACATTGAGTTTCTGCATGGGGCACAGAGCTGGGCAGGCAGCCTGGCACGGGGGCATGTGGAGGGAGCTGTGGGAAACAGCCGTGGGCCTTCTGGGGAGGTCTGTGCAGGCTCCTCTGGTCTGTGGGCCCCAGGTTCTGGTCTGGAAAGTCCCCTTTCCTGGAGCGCAGAGGAGTCTGAAGTCCAGGCCTCTGAGATTATAGTCATAATTCAAGCTGCCGTTGACTGAACACTTACTGTGTGCTGAGCACTGTGCTGAGTGCTTGCAAGCATCACCTCTGCATCCTCAGGAAGCATAGGTACCATCAGTATCCTCGTCTTATGGAGGCACAGACTGAGGCTCTGAGAATTTTATGTCACCTGCCTGAGGTCATAGCTAATAGCAGGAACAGGACATGAACCCATGTATGCATATCTTCATAGGCCCTGCACTTAGCCGTGGTGCCTGATAGTATGGTCTTGTCGGGCCTGAGCTGGACTGGGCTGGGCTAGGCGTGCCTGCTCAGGGGGAGACCACCCCCACCCAGCTGGGTTCCTTCCCATCTTGCCTCTTCCCACTCCTGTTCAGCAGCTCAAGTTTCTGTCCTTGAGCCAGTCCCACCCCCAGAACCCACCAGGCTGCTTGCTGAGCTGCACTGGGGAGGCCCTGTCTTCAAGGGAATCCTGTGCCCACGGGGGCTGTCTTCTCCCTCCTCCTGGAGGATTCCAGTGTCACCATCTCTCCCAGGTTTCTGCTGGATCCAATCCACCTTCCACACAGCTGCTGTCCACAGCACCAGCCCCACCCCAGCCTCTTGCCACTCTCACATAAGCAGTTGTGGTCACAGCTGATGTGCTCCTACCCCGGTGAGGCCCTGGGCAGAACACTTCACCCACATTCTCTCAGAACTCTGAGATAGGGACCAGCTTATCCCCATTTTACAGATGACGCAACAGCCTCAGAGCAGACCCATTCCTGCTGGGGTCCTAGTTAGGACTCACAGCTTCCCCCAACAACCCCTTCCCCCCACCTGGAACAGTTCTTCCACCCCACAGCTCTGTGGTGTCTCTCGTGGCACCTAATGCCAAAGTAATTTGTGCTCATATGTTGTCCCTGGTCAGTCTAGGAGGCTGGAGCAGGGTCTGTCCTGCTTGAAGTCTGCCTGCTGCTGCTACAACAGGGCCTGGCACACCCGAGCCTGGGAAAGATTCCTGAGCACGCAGCTGGCTGAGCGGACCAGTGAGTGCATGTGTGCGTGAGTGAGCGAGGTCCCCAGAGCCTGTGTCCCAAACCTCTCCTCACAGCCGTTCCAAGATCTCCTGGCCCCTTCCAGAGAGATTGCAGCCCCGATGCCAGGGCTTCAGGTGGTTCACCGTCTTTCTTCCACCCGCCCTCAGTGCTATCACCAGAGCTTCAGCGCCACCGAACTCCCACTTTCCCTGTCTACACTGTTCCCTCCACCAAGAACCCTTTTTCCCTTCTCTTCACTGGGCAAACTCTTCTTCTGCCAGGTCATCTGCTGAAGAGCCGCCTCAGTTGTCTGGAGGGGCTGGCCCTGACTCCTCTGGGCACCCCCAGCTGCCCCAGCCCTTGTCGTGTGGCTTTGCCACCGTCTCCCTCACTGTGCGGGCATTCCCCGAGGGTGGGTCTCTACTGCCATAACATAGACACTGGGGAGGGTCTGCTGAGTGAACGGAGTGAAACAAGGGGGAAGAAACGCTTCTGTTGATCATCTCAGATCGTTCTCCTTGTCTTGGAGGCATGAGACAGACTGGCTTTCTGCCCTTTCAGAAATTGCCACCCTGGGGTGGAAGGGAAAACAGATTGAAACCCCATCATTCCTGGGTGTGGACTGGGACCCCGTCCAGGGATGACGGATTGGCAGCCTGGGAAATCGGGAATCGGCCTCACCCCGTGTCTAGGTGTTAAGTGGACTGCGTCCTCTTCCCACCCCCAGTCAGTGAAATCAGACCTGAGTAATCTGATGTTCCACTTAGGAAAGAAAACAGGATTCCCCAGCCTGGGAGGAGCTGAGGCTGCCGTGGGCAGGGGGACAGCTTGCTGGTGTCAGTATGAGCCATCAGGGACCTGATAAGATCTTCACAGCTTGTTATCCCGGGTCAGGTTGACTTGTGTGCACAGCTGGGGGCTGGGGGGCAGTTCTCCAGGTAGCTGGATCAGCTCTCAGTAACCTGCCTGTGGTGGGGTGAGGAGCTGGGTACATTCCAGACAGCTGCAGGAGGAACTGGGGGTCTCAGGGCCTCTGTCTGCTCCTGGGAGTGCCAACTCTCCGACTTTGAGGCTCAATGCACCTTTGATACAGCCAGCAGAACAGATGAATGGGGACGGCATGGTGCAGTGGGTCATGCAGACTCAGCAGTGTGACCCTCGCTCAGTCACTTCCTGCTGTGTGTCCTTGGGCAAGTCACAAAACCTCTCTGAACCTTCGTTGCCTCCTCTGTAACTGGGGAGCACAATCTCTACTCCCCTGGATTGTTGACAAGATTTAGTGATATCCTGTTTGTCCCTGACACAACTGAGCAGCTCAGCAAATTAGGTGTACATATCAATCATTCATTTTCCCAGCTGGGACACTTCTGAAGCAAAAGGGGATGTCATTAGTAATTGTGCTGGGACCACAGTTATAAGCCAGGACTGTCCTGAGCATCCTGAGATCTCTGGCCACCTGTCAGTACAGGGCCACAGGGTGTGTCCATGGACTCCCCTGTCTTTACTCAGTACTTGTTGGTGGGTGAAGGGCTCCTGGGGTCTTAAAAAGGAATGAACTTGAATCAATACTGTATAACTTTTATGGAGCCCTTCTTGCATGCCAGGCACTGTGTTTTCTCATTGAATTGTCGCAGTAGCCCTACCAGGTAGACGCCACTTTTATGCCCACTTTGCACATGAGGAAACTGAGGCTCAGGGTCAAACAGCCAGAAAGAGGCAGAACCAGAAGCAGGTCTGGCCAGCTCCACCATGGAAGTCTCAGCCACTGGCCCGCACTGCCCAGCAGCAGAGAGGAGCAGAGGCCCGGCTGATAAAGGCCATCTGGAGGCCAGGTGGGAGTCATCTCACCCTGCCAGGTAACGGGGCTGGTGGGCCCGCGCGGATCTCTCCGGGTCCTGGGTGTCCTGCGCCCCCACCGGCAGGGCATCTGCAGAAGTCGTTTCCCAGGCTGGAGAGTCTCCCCCATCAGCTCAGCAGCTGTCAGGATTAAAGAATGAGATGAGGAGAGAAATCCATAAAGTGCGAGTTTGGAAAAACCTGTTTGTTGGGTGAGCTATTGATCAACCGACTGGCCCCTCCCAAGTCAGCATTTAAGCTTAATGGCCAACAGAGGATGGTGGGGTCAGGCTCAGAAGAGGGAGGGGGGAAAGTTCAGTCTCTCCCACACTATTCTTCTCCCCCATCACTGGCTCCCTTCTCCAGGACGGGGGTAGGGAGTGCCCGCCCTTCCCACAGCCTTAGGACAGTTATCTTTGGGGATCAATTGTTCCCTAGTCTGAGGCTCCTTGTTTCATTCTGCAGAGCCCCGTGGCCCCCTGCATTGTGGGATTGTAGAGTGAAATGCTCAGAGTGGCCCCTCCATGAAGCTGTGCAGGGAAGAGAATGGCTTTGCCCTCCTGCTCAGCCGAGTGAGAACTCTACTTTGCCACTTCCTGGCCGTGTCACTGCCCCTCCCTGAGCCTCAGCTTCCTCGTCTGTAAAATGGGACCACAACCCTCGCAGGCTATGTAGTCCGGGTTGAAGCTGAGGGAAGTTCCTGGCTGCAGCTTCCTTAGGCGGGAGCTGGTGGAGACAGGCGTGTTTCACCTGCGATTCTCTCAACCAAGACAGGCCCTTTCAGCAATTATGTTGAGTTCCTTAGAATTCCTGCCAAGCGCTGACAAGGACGGAGGGCCTGGGGGCTTCTCCTGCCCTCCCAGCCCACCTGCTGTCAGTCTGCCCTGATAGAGCCCCCACCCTATGGAGGCACTCGGCTCCTCTGTCCCACCTGGCCCAGCGGCACAGGCGTCCTGCTGCGCTGCGTTGTTCCAGCTCGCTTTGAATCGTCCATCTGGCTGGGTTGCCCCTGCTGCTCCTCTGCCCCACTGGAGGTCCCTGTGGAAGAGCATCGCTCAGACCAGGGATCCCATCTCCCAGAGACCACCTCTCCCACACCAGGTGCGCACCTTTCTCCAGAACTCTACGCTTGATCCCTGGCAGACCTCTTCCCTGGCGTCTCCCCTGGCCCCGTCAGCCCTGCAGAGGGACATGGGGAGTACTCAGACCCGGAGCCTGTCCTTGGGGAGCACTCAGTCTTGTCAGTCTTGTGAGGGAGACATACATGGATCCCAAATCCCTGCTGCGCTTGAGGTCTGCCCTCGGGCCAGGCAGGGAGCAGGGCCATCTCTAACCCACCCCTTCCTGCAAGGGACATCGTTCCCAAGCTGAGCACAGACTGAATTTCAACCCACTCACCCCTCTGAGGAGCATCTTGCTTAGTGAACAACCTACACAACCACACAGGGCAGCCTGCTGGGGGAACAAGATCCTTGGAGGAGAAGTCAACAGTGTAGATCCCTTAAGTCAGAGATGGTGCTGGCAAGGAGCACACAAGGAGGGAAGGCAGGGGATGATGTCTCCGGAGAACCATTCCAGGAGGAGCTAGTGAGGAAGTGGGCTCTGTCCTCGGAATTCATGAGTTCCATGTTTAAGAGGTGGAGTTGACTCTTGAGTCCAAAGGGAACCACAGGGGATTTCCAGCAAGAGGGCTCTGGAACCCAAACTGCTTTGCGGAGGATAGGGTGGGGGAGAAGCCGCTGAGGGAGGGAGGTCAGGGAAACAGCCCCACCGTGCCCCTGAGATAGAAGTCCAGTGCAGGTAGGGCCTGCTCTGGCTCACAGAACATGCTTGGTACCGTATCTGCCACCTATTAGGCACTTGAGAAATACTTCCTGAGCCGATTATTAAACCAGGGGAAAGGGTTAGAATCCTGGCTCACTTCTCATTTGAGGTCTGAGATCCCTGCCTTCTTGGCAGTATGACCAGGGCAGAATGTTGAGCTAAACTCTGTTCCCCCTCTCAGAAAACCTTTTTGCTCTATGGTGATATGAAGTGACATGTCAGGGTAAAACATGGATGACAAGAGGGAAGTCTGCATGTCTTAAAAAAGCAGGAAGGTGTGTGCTAACCCCTCCACTCTCATTTATCTATCCACCCACCTACTCATCCAGCCACCTATGTATCCATCCATCTACCTACCCATCCACTCATCTATCCACTCATCTGCCTACCTGTCCATCAGTCTACCCGTTCATCCGTCCATCCATCTATCCATCCATCCATCCATCCATCCATCCATCCATCCCTTCCTCCCTCCCCCCATCTGTCTTTCCATCCATGCAGTAGTCACTGAGGATCCACTTCATACAGACCCCATGTTAGGCAAATAAAAACACAACAGTGAAACCTACAGGCATCACCTGCCCTCAGGGGCCCATAGTCCAGGGGAGAGATTGATTGGCCAGGTGGCCAGGTGCAGCCTGCCCCTCTCCCATGGGGCCAGAGCCAGGTTGCACACCTGTAAGATGAGCCCCTCAGCCCCTGGGTTCTACTTCTGGTGGATGAGCAGAGTCTGCCAGAGACCATGTTCCCAGAAACAGGCTCTTGGTCCAGTGAGCAAATTTTTGTCAAGCTCCTGCCCTGTGCAGACCCTGCCCTTTCACTGAGACACAGCAGACAAGGTTCCTGTTCATGCTCACCCTCTGCTCCTTGTGCTGGCTCTGGAATCGCTAAGGTACATTGAATAACCGGCTCCTAACACTGAGGTCTCAGTCTAACAAGGGGGTAGGGGAGTGGAACACACAGACAGTGTGATAGGTGCTCTAGCGTTAAGGTTCAAGGGGTTGCTAAAAGGAAAGACTAACACATTTTGCTTTGGTGGATCAGGGAAGGTCTTATGTAAGAGGAAACAAATGAGATGACTCTTTTGATCAAATATCCTCTTAAAAATTATTACAAAAGCAGTATGGTGCACACCTGTTCCCAGCTACTCAGGAGACTGAGGCTGGCGGATCACTTGAGGCCAGGAGTTCAAGTCTGCAATGTGCTATGAGGGCACCTGTGAGTAGCCACTGAGCTCCAGCCTGAGCAACAGAGTGAGACTGAATCTCAAGAAGAAAAAAAAAATGCTAGGAAAAATTCAAATACTACAGACTATATAAGCAAAGAAATAAAAGATCCTTCCCCCTACTCCAGCCAAGCCCAGTCCCTGAAGATAAGCTCCCTTAGAAGGTGGAATAAATTCCTCTGGACATTGTTCTACACATTTACATTCTGTTCTACATGCATAACTTTGGGACACACCAGGACCGTGCCGCACACACTGGCAGCTTGCATTTTTCACTTCCCCGTTCCTTTCACCTTGGCGCCTTCAGCTCCTCCTCACTGTGCACTGGCACAGCATTCATTTAGCTAGTCTCCTGATGATGGACAGTGGGGTTTGCATCCTGGCCTTTTGACCCCTTGACTTTCACTCAAACCTGCCTGGTTTAAGAATGGTCAGTGGCTCAGGTTGCCGAAGTGTTGTGTGCTTCAGGGGGAAATCCATGACCCAGCAGTTCCTTCCAGGAAGCCACGCAGGGAGGACCCTTGGAACTGATGGCTCCTGCACAGGGCAGTTTGGAGCTCTGGCCCAAGCATGAGGTTGCTAGCTTCTTGGGGAAGCCCAGGGATGTTAGCATAACCCCAGGTCCAACTCCGCAAGCCCACACTGTGTCCTTCGGGAAATCCGAAGCCTCAAGAGCAGCCAGCCCGTGGCAGTTCCAGGCATGGACTGGCTGAGTTCACAGGGACACAGAGCTCTCTTCCCAGAGATCTGACATCTGCCCCCAACTCTCCATCCTCCTGTCCCCAGGGAGCTGCCATCTGTGCCCTCCCCCTCTGCTCTGCTGACCCTGGCAGCTCCCTGTGTGATGGGAAAGGCAGCTTTCCAGCTTGTGGCCCTGACTCTATGCACTATAGATTTTTATTTTTTCAGCACATTGTGAAATTCATAACACCCAGTAATGACTTCCTCACTGAACTGGGAAAAGGGAAGGGAGAAAAAAGGGCCTGGAAGAAAAATGAACCATGGCAGGCGTGGACTCCATTTGTAACAATATGGAAATTGATTGTTGAGTCGGAGGAATATTTTGTAGTTTGCTTAGCTGTGCTCAGCACTAATAGCCAGGAACATTAGTGAACCCAGGGAATGAGTTATGGGTGCATTAAGGAGGCTTCGAGGCTCCCTGGCCTCCTCAAAGGCAGGTCCCAGCCCTGCAGGTCTGCCCACCCTGGCACTGGCTCCTTCCTGCCCTGGGAGAACCAGGCCAGGCTCTGTGCTAGAGCAAAATGCAAGCACCGTCTTGATGGAGTGTTGGGGGCAGGATCTGGCTTCAAATCTCAACTCCTCCTTCCTGTGAGCTGTGGTACCCAGGGCAGGTGACTTGGCTTCTCCCAGTCTTGATTTTCTCATCTGTAAAGTGGTGTTAATTATCCCTCTCAGGGGGCATGAGAGGACTGGGGACGATCATTAGTATAAAGCAAGGAACACAGAGATGGGGCATGTTGGTGGCACAGCAAGCTGGATGGATAGATTGATGGACATGTGCGTGGGTGATGACTCTTCAGGTGAAGGTGAGGGCTGGAATCTGGGGGATGCTGGGCTGCCTGTTGGAGGCACCAGGGGTGACAAGGCTGCCTAGGACCATAGAGGTTACCAGGACTGAGGAGGCTGTGACAGTAGGGACTGGAAGTTGGGTCCAGATAATTGGGTGGAGGGAGGCAATGGGTTGCAGCCTCCTCTGCACATGGGCAACTCCCAGAGGCAGAGCTCCACCCAGATCGAGCCATGCCGCATGGGAGGCTCTGGTGGTCCTTTAGAGGCAGCATGATCTGAAGTCAGGGTCCTCACACCTGCCCATCTAGAACCTGGCCTGCTTGCCTGCTCCCTGCCTTGGTGAGAGGCACCTACCATCTTCCCAGGTTCTTACATCTAAGCTACCTTTGTCTTCCCTGCCCCCCCCGCCCCCACCTACAGGCTGAACATTTGATCCCCCGACCATCACTCACATCTGTCCCTTTCTCTCTGTCCCCTTCGCCTCCCCTATCCCAGGCCTCCCCATCCCTCCTCTGAACAACTGCATCAGCCTCTGTCTGGCCTCCCTGCCTGCTGTCTGCCTCCCTGGCCCTGAAGTCAGAGTGAACTTTTTAAGGCCTGATCCTGTCACTCGCTTGCTTAAAAGCCTTCCATGCTCTTACCACCCTTTCAGGGACTCAAGACCTCTAGGAATCTTCCAGAGGCATCTCTCCTGCTTTTTCTCCCTGTGTCCTCCCAGCCCCGTCCCTTGTGTGCTCTAGAACCAGAGTTCTCCAACTCGAGCAGGCCTCAGAATCCCCTGGCAAGCCTGTTCAACTATGGATTGCCACCCCTACTTCACCAGTTTCTGATTTAGTGAGTCTGGGCTGGGGCCCAAGAATTTGCATATCTAACAAGATACCAGGTAATGCTGAGGCCACTGATGGGGGAACCTCATCTTGAGAACCTCCGCTGTTTTATTCTTATTTTTTTGAGACAGGGTCTTGCTTTGTCCCCCAGGCTGGAGTGCAGTGGCACAGTCTTGACTTACTGCCATCTCTGCCTCTCGGGCTCAAGTGATCCTCCCCATCTCAGCCTCCTGAGTAGCTGGGACTATAGGCATCTGCCGCCATGCCTGGCTAATTTTTTTTTTTTTTTTTTTTTTTTGAGACAGAGTCTCGCTCTGTTGCCCAGGCTGGAGCACAGTGGCCGGCTCTCAGCTCACTGCAAGCTCCACCTCCCAGGTTTACGCCATTCTTCTGCCTCAGCCTCCCGAGTAGCTGGGACTACAGGCACCCGCCACCTTGCCCAGCTAGTTTTTTGTAGTTTTTTAGTAGAAACGGGGTTTCACTGTGTTAGCCAGGATGGTCTCGATCTCCTGACCTCGTGATCCGCCCGGGCTGGGATTACAGGCTTGAGCCACCATGCCCCGCCTAATTTTTATATTTTTTTGTACAGACCAGGTTTCGCCATGTTTCCCAGGCTAGTCTCAAACTCCTGAGCTCAAGCAATCCACCCGTCTCGGCCTCCCAAAGTGCTAGGATTACAGGTGTGAGCCACCGAGCCTGGCAGACAGCCACTGTTGCAAGCACATCAAATTTTGTACTGTTCTCAAACATCAGTTTCATCCCTGCTTGCAAAGCTTGGCACCTGCTGTGCCTGCTGTTGAGAATGTTCCTTCTTCCCCTTCTCAGCTTGGTGAGCCCCTGTTCATCCTCTCCTACAACCCCCAGCAGAGGCAGCGGCCAGGAGCCCCTCTGTTCAGCAGCCTTTTGTCTCTGTTGGTCCTACACGCTGGGGACTCCTGAGCCCACTGAGGAGGGCTGGGTATAGGAGACTTCAGATAAGGAGCTTCCTGCCCTGCCCCAAAGTTGGCAGCGTGTCCTGGCACGTCAAGCAAGGGACTTGGCTGCCAGGGATGTGGGGCATTTGTAGGGTCACAGATCTCGGTCATCTTTTCCAGGGTCCAGAGGGAGCGGAGGCCTTTGGGAAGCTGAGACCAGAGCCGCAGCTCTGGCCGGTCAGCTGAGAGGCAGGCAGGAGCTCCGAGGGGGCAGCCTTGTTTTGTTTTAATCATGGGTGAAATGCTGATGTGACCCTCCCTGGGGACGATAAAGGGGAGGCCAGCCCCACGGGCGGTGGAGGCGCTTCTGCAAACAGCGAGGGAAACCCGAGTCAGCAGTGGTCAGGGAGAAGAGCCAGTCGTCCTGGAAAGAGGATGTTAATGATGCCAGGAGGGCAGTGGGAAAGCCCCAGGCAGGCCCGGTGGCCCCCTCGCTCCTGGCCCGTCGGCACTGCCCACCGCTCAGGCCAGTCCCTCACCCTTCCTGAGGCCAGTGTGACCGGGGCAGGCAGGAGCCCACTGGGAGCCTCCAAGCAGCTGGAAGTTGTTGGCCGCAGCAAAACTTGCCGGGCATCCTTTCTGTGGGTGCCCTGGGCGGCCCTCCTCGGGCAGGGAAACTGCTCGGCATACCTATTTTAAACACCAGTGTAATGGTTTATGGCCCATAGAGGGATAATTACGGAGTGCAGAACCCAGCTTTTATGGCCCCTCCTCCCCGGGGCGCACTTAGCGAACAGTATGTGTCATGTAGCCAATTTAGATAATGATTCTGATAAAGATAAACGGAATTGTTTATTATAAGTAATTGGGTCTGCTAAGGCCCAGATGAGGCGATGATGGGGAAGGACTCCATAGGATGTGGGGACATGGGGACAGGACCTGGATGGGGCTCCAGGGTGGAGAAGGGCCTGCCCCCCTCTCCCTCCCCATCTCTCTCTCCCCATCTCTCTCCCCATCTCTCTCCCTCCTTCTCTCCTCGCTAGGGCTGACTGATCCTCCTCCATCCTGGGTAGAGGCTGCTCCTGGGCATAAATAAATCATGGGGTTTTCTGTTGAGTCAGCTGAGTGGGGGAGGCACCTGGAAGGAGGGACTGGGGGTGGCTCCAAGCTGCCCCGGGCAGGGCAGCCTGGCCTATCCATCCTCAGACCCCGAGGCCTGCCATCCTCCTCAGCAGGCAACTGGCAGGTGCAGGGGGTGGGGCACAGGGGGTGGGGGTCAGCCTAGAGCTGAGACTGCAGGGTTGTCTCAAGGGGACAGTGGCCTCCTGTTGGGGGTCTTTGTGAAGGATAAACAAAACGAAGCCCTTGGAGCCCACCCCCCACAACACGCACACACCTGAGACCTCTAATTACGCCTTAGCCCCAGGCAGGGCCGTGGGAACACTGCCCTGTAACCCACTGCCTGACTCCTCTCCCCTGGGCCCCCCGCTCCTCTCCTGAGGCTGACTCAGTTCTCACTGCAGGGAGGAGAGGGGTCCCACAGACCCAGATTCAGGAACATGAACAGAGATTAGAGCCTCTGAGAACAGGGTCCCTGTCCCCAGCATCTCTGAGATGAGGATCCCACAGACCAGGGTCTGAGCTGCGAGTTCAATAGGCCAAGTCTGCTCTGAGGAATCCCACAAACTGGTGAGTCCCCTGTGAGTAGGACCTTACAAGCCAGGGTCCTAGGTAGAGGATCCCACAATCTAGTTTGAATGGGGACCCTGCAAGCCAGGGCCATCGAGACAAAAAGAAACCCAAACCAAACCACAGGCCTCAGATAGTGGCCTGAGATGGGGTGGGCCTGCCTGCAGTGGGATACTCCAAGGCTTGGGGGTCCCAACAGCCAGGACCCTTGAGGCAGGGTCCTTACAACAGAGGCCCAGTGGCCCCTCAGACCCAGGTGGAGGGGCCCAGCTTGGCTGCCTGAGGCTGTAGCTCCCCCGATTGAAACCCAAACCGGAGGAGCTGCCTGTCACGGTGCCTGTGATCCTGTGATCCGAGGCATGATTGAGAGGGGGCGTGGCAGGAGGGGGGCTGCAGGCCCCCAGGCAGCCCCTGTGTGGAGCAGCAGGAGTCTGAGGAGGAGAAAGGGGGGGATTTTCTCTTTCTTCCTGGCCTGCTTATCTGATCACAGAGGAGGGAAGGGCTCCCGTTCAAAGGCAGTCTCCTTATCAGCTGGGGGTTTGTTTGGAGCGATAACTGCACCTGGCAGGGAAGCCTTCCTGCAGGTGGGGGCGCGGCTGCCTGGGCGGAGCTGGCTCCAGGGTGTCCACGCGGGAACATGGCTACCGCTAATGCTACATGAGTGTGCACCCCATGGTCTTTGCATGTGCAGGTCTATCCGTGTGTGCATGTCTCCAGGCCAGTTTGTGCTCCCACCTGTGCATGACAGGGTGTGTGTGGGTGGGCACAGAGTACATCTGCCCTCGGCACAAGAAAAAGAAGGGACTCAGATCTGGGCCTGTACTGGACTGGGCACTGCTTGGCGTCCGTCATGATGGGGGTCCCTGCCAGTCCCACTTGTGTCCCGTCTCCAGAGTGAAATACCTGGACCCTGTGGGAACAAGGGGATGGGTCAGGAGCAGAGGTTGTGGCATCACAGTTCACTTGTGGGCACAGCAGGGACAATGGGGAAGAGGCTTCATGGATGCTGAAGTGTGGCCCCAGAAAATGTTGATGGAGAAGAAAGAGCCTGTGGAGAGGCCAAGGCACTGACTAGATCAGGGCAGCAGGATGGGCCAGCTGAGGGCTGGGCAAGACTGAAAACAAACCCAGCAAAGGGGCCCAGGGTTGCTCGAAGATAGGAACAGAGTGGGGCCTGGGTCTTTTTGTGCTAGGAGCTGACTTAGCTTAAAACCCATCCCCCATCCCAAATCCAAACCCCTTCCCCTCTCAGTGTTTTGTTTCAAGTAGATGCTTTTTTTTTTTTTTTTTTGAGACAAGGTCTCACTTGGTCACCCGGGCTGGAGTGCAGTGGCACAATCACAGCGCTCTTCAGCCTTGACCTGCCAGGCTGAAGCAATTCTCCTACCTCAGCTCACCCCGATGAGCTGGGACTACAGGTGAGCGCCACCACACCTGCTAATTTTTGTATTTTTTTCTAGAAATGGGGTTTTGCCGTGTTGCTCAACCTGTTCTTGAACTTCTGGGCTCAATTGATCTGCCTGCCTTGACCTCCCAAAGTGTTGGGATTACAGGCTTGACCCACCATGCCTGGCCCTAAGTAGATGCGTTTTAATTCAGCTTTGTATTTTGAGATAACTGTAGATTCATAGGCAATTGCAAGAAATAATAGAGAGGTCTCTGTACCCTTTGCCCAGTCTTGCACAGCTATGGGACAACATCACAGCTAGGACGTCCACATCCACACAGTGCCGATTGCACTTAGACTTCTCCAGTGTTGCGTGTGTTTGTGCATGGAGTTCTGTGCAAATTCATCACATGTGAACGTTTCTGGATCTGCCCCCACAGGATCCCTCCTGTTGCCCTTTCACGACCACACTCCCATCCTCCATCCCCAGCTTCCTGGGTTGTGTTGTGTTGTGTTGTTATTTAATCTTATTAAATGACACCTCCACCTCCCAGGCCCCCAAGCTGAACATTAGGACATTATCTTGGTATGTCTCATCTCTACTCCCCACCCCCTGCATCAGGCCAATGGTTGGCCATCGAGGCCTAGATATTCACCCTACTAATCATTTCTGGAACTCTCCCCTTCTCTCCATTGGACCTGGGCTCCCACAACCCACCCAGTACTCACTGCCATACCCCGATCCCCTATAGCTTCACCATTCTTAGGAAAAGAATGTGGAATATACCGCTCTTGGGGCCCTACTCATCCCACCAGTCTCTACTCTCTGTGTTTGTTCCAGCCCTTCTGAGCCACTCCCGAGATGCCACACTGTCCTGGCAGCTTCCTCCTCTTGGGCAGCTCCTGCCCTTGGCGCAGGTTTCAGCTGGGCATCCTATCCCGGGAGCCTTCCCTGACACTCTGCTCGGGGTTGCTGCCCCCTGGCTGGGCTCCCACAGACCCCTGTGCCTCCCCCACTCCAGCCCTGGTTTCACGTATTGTCATGGTCTGTTTACTCAGCAGCCTTCCCCAGAGACAGCAAATAACTTGGAGGCAGAGACTGTGTCTGGTTTAGTGCGGTGAGCCTGTCTATGAGGTGGGGAACGGGCACCTGAATCTAGTTTGTGTGAATGATGAACAGGTAGGTTGGTGGTAGTTACAAGGTCTGCCTGGCATGCCCCACTTAGGGTAGAGGCAGTCAGCCAGGGGCTGGAGCAGGTAGAAGGAGGGACTGTTTGCTTCTCTCTTGCCCAAACTGTAGCCACACATCCCAGAATGGAGCCTTTCCCATGTGCCCTCTGTCTTTTCCCAGTGACTCTACTGCCGAGGTCTGAGTACTTGGCTCTAGAGAAGGAAATGAGGGGCAACTGCTGAGTGCCTGCTGGATGCCAGACTCTGAGCATGCCACGGAGAGCCGGGTGGGCCCATGAGAAGAGGAGGGGGTAGCCTTGGCATCTCTCATCTCTACTCCCCACCCCCTGCATCAAGCCAATGGTTGGCCATCCAGGCCTAGACGTTCACCCTACTAATCATTTCTGGAACTCTCCCCTTCTCTCCACTGGACCTGGGCTCCCAGCCCCCAGGCTTGGTCCTGCCAACCTACCCGGCAGTCACTGCCGTACCCCGATCCCCCACAGTTGTGACACCCAGTCCCGGGTCTGCTGCTTCCTGTTGTGACCTGGGGCAAGTCCCTTTACCCTGTGAAATGGTGGTGTTAGGATCTTCCTCATGCACTCCTGGGAGAAGCAGAGGAAGAGGTGGTGGGAGTGAATGTGACGAAGACTTGTGCTTTGCCACAGGATAATGAACTTTTTGGAGGTACCCAAAGATTCACTGGCCACTGTCAGGAGGTTGTCCACAGCTCAGCCCTCACCACTGCTCGGCCCTGGAGGCCTTGTGAGCCTTGTCCCTCACCCGATGTGGTGGTCACCTTCGATGGGGGGGATCTAAGGGTCGCGGCTGCCCTAGACCACCCCTCCAGCATTGGAGGCAGTGGCAGGTGCTGGAGGAGGATGCCGGTGGGGCTGAGGGAGCTGGCCAGGGACACCTGCCCAGCACAGAGGAATTCTGTCTCAAGAGGGAAGACAAACAGATGGGAAGGGGAGCTTTAAGGTGACCGTGTCATGGAGTGGAATCCCGGCTTTGTCCCCTACTAGCTGAGAGGCCCTCCACCACGTAAGCAGCAAGGAGGGAGAGGTTTCTCCTGTTTTGTTCACGGATGTATTCTTAGCACCCAGAGCAATGCCTGGCACATAGTAGAGGCTAAAAAAAAATGCTTGTTGAATGAATGAATCAACCTTGGGTGAATCACTTTGCTAAGCTCTCCTTGGAAATGGAGATATAATTGTGCTGTTTGTTTTGTTTTAGGTATTGTTTAAATAACATAAAATTTCACATAACATAAAATGCACCATTTCAAAGTGTACAATTCAGCAGTTTTTAGAGTGCTCACAAAGTTGAGTGCTGCCGTTTTGATCATTGAAAGTAGTGCCTGGCGCAGCTACACTGTGGATGTTGGACTGTCTTTTCGTTTATGATGCACACCTGCTACTTCCCAAACGGGTATAGACAGCTTCCGAGAGGAGGCGAAGAGTCAGTCAGGTTCTCAAAAATAAAAGCAGAGGATCAAATCCCTAGAGTGTGCTGGGGAAGTATGTCAAATGCCCAGGCCAATCTCCACTAAAGTCGGGATTAAATTGAACTCCAAGCATCCTGGCAGCCCAGATGGAAGGAAAAATGGGATGAGAGAGAGAATTCACATTGACCACAGGAGGCTGATGAGTTCATTGGGAGAATCTTTTTTTTTCTTTTACCAAATTTATTTTTTGCAGTTTCCTTAGATGAGGAATGGAAAATAGACAGGTGTCAACGAGCACCTCTGTTGAAGTGAAATATTAAACAAGATCTTCAGGCCGGGCGCAGTGGCTCAGGCCGGGCGCAGTGGCTCACACCGGTAATCCCAGAACTTTGAGAGGCCAAAGCAGGCAGATCACTTGAGCTCAGGAGTTCAAGACCAGCCTGGGCAACATAGTGAGATCTGGGCTCAGACAGACAGGTAGGTAGGTAGGTAGGTAGGTAGGTAGGTAGGTAGGTAGGTAGATAGATAGATAGATAGATAGATAGATAGATAGATAGATAGAATAGAGAGGATAGATAGATCTTCAGAGGCTATCTCCCCAGGCTCATGGTTTCAGACAGACAAGGACAAAGGCGGAGGAGACATTTCTAAAGGTCACTATACTGAGGAAGGAAGGGATGTGATGCCTCAGGGAACTCTTGGGACATGGGGAGAGATGGGAGCCTAGCTGGAGGGCGGTGGCGTGTTCCTCCTGCCCGTCCCTCAAGCCTTCACGCTCTCGGCAGGTGAGAGCCGAGTTCTCTGACATGAGTCTAAAACAGGTAGACTGCAAGGTTTCTCAGGCTCAGCACGTTAATGTGGTGGGTCAACTCATGCTTTTGTTGCAGGAGGCTCTCCTATGCATGTAGGGTGTTCAGCAGCATCTCAGCTGCCACTCACAGGATGCCACTGGCACCGCATCCCCTAGTCCATGGCCATCCCACATGTCTCTAGACATGGCTGAATGTCCCCTGAGGCAAAATCACCTCTAACTGAGAAGCACTGAGTAGGGAAAGACACCGGGCCCTCTGACCTTCTACGTGCCAGACCCCCAAACCTCCCTCTACCCCAGATCTGGCTTTTGCCTATCACCTGATGGGAGGATTCACGCTCTTAGGGATGGCCCTGATCACCTAACACTTGCCTGGCCCTACTGCCACCTTTTAAACAGTACTTGTGCAGTTTTTTTTCAATATTTTATTGTATTTCGTTCTGAGATTTGGAGAAAGTAAAACAAGTGAGAACTGGGCAAAAGAAAAGCACTACTACCAGTAAGAAGAAACCTTCTTCCCACAAAGGTAGACATCACCAGCTTGCCAAAGTGAACGTAAGACTGTCTGATGGTGAAGAGAAATAATGACATTTAAACACATGAATATGGTAGAGCATAAAATGCTGGCAAGTATCTTTCTTGGTCAAGGTATCTGATATGACGCACAATATGCATGAAATAGGCAAAGCATATTTGAGAATCTGACCGTATTTTCAGTTCTCTGCAAGCAGAACTCTGCTTATGTGCAAGTCTGCTCCCCAGTGGTGACATGTGTCCAGGATCACCTGATCCTTGGGAGCAGGGGTTGCCTGCCTGCCTCTGGGGTCAGGACTGGGGTTGGGGGAGGAGATCCACAGACTTTGGATCCCAGAAGCCTCCTCAGGAAGGCTGGCTGGGCGTCCTCACCACAGAGTCCTTGCCATTTCCACAGGGGCATGCATGCCCTGGCTCTGCAGCTCCTAGGCCAGAGTTTTGGAAGTGGGAGGATCTTGATGCATCCGTTCATTCATTCAGGCAAGCATTCGGCCACCAGTGAGGACTTGCTTATGCGCCAGCCAGCGTATGAGATGAAGAACGTACCAAGATAAGTCAAGGAACCGCAGGGAGCTCCCGGTTTTGTGAGATGACCTAGGGCTGTCCATTTCTGTGACGCAGGATGTTCCCTGCATCAAGGCACCCAGCCTAGGGGTGAGTGGCGGACTGGACTCCACCTGGTACTTTGCTCACCTGGCACAGGGCTGTGTCTGGCCAGAAGAAGGGGTGCCTGCCTCACTTAGCAGCACAGTCCAGTGTGGGCTAGCTGTCCAGTGATTAGAGTTTCCAGAGGAGGATGGGCAAGAGGCTCTACTTAGGTCCTTGCTTGGGGCAATAAGCAGCGGGATGGGGAGGTCTCAGAAGAGGGACCGAGGGACCTGAGTGGGAACAACCAAGCCGGAGACTCCTGGGTATGAAGAGCAGAGAGGGAATCCCCAGCCAAGTGCAGAGGTCAGGGGGCTGTGTCTGGGGAATGTGGGGGCTGGGTTGTAGGAGTGCAACAGGGCAGGAGGGGGTGGGTCTGCACGGGGTACCAAATGCCAGGCTCGGGGTTTGGAGAAAGGGAGTCAAGAAGGTTCTAAAATGAGGGAGGGACTTATCAGCTCTAGATCCCTTTGACCAGGGTGTGGGGAATGGGTAGCAGCAAGCCAGCCTCAAACTGGGCTCGCCCTCCCCCAGGCTGCCAGGCCCGGGGCACCCCTCCTGCTGACCCCCTGCCCTCCCTGCCGCCTGCCAGCCCCCTCCCTCTGGTCCACATTCCCAGCTCCTGATTAGATTTGGGAAGGACTAATTAGATATAATTCATTATCCTCAAAAATGAGATCAGAAATCAGGAGCTCTCCTCAGAAGAAGGTGGCCTCGCCCCTCATCCATCATGCCTCTAAGTAACCAATTTAAAGGCAGGCGGCCGCACGCGGCAGCGTTATTACCTTGTCATAAATAGTTAGGGGAAGGCCCCCGAACGAGGCAGCTTTATAAATGGCTTTTATCACATTAGTTTGCAGTTATTTGTCATCCACTTTGCTTAAGATAAATGCCGAACAAATAATCAAATTATCAAGCCCAAACCTGGGAAAGTCATTTGCATTAATTGCAGCAGGAGAGACCGGGGGTTCAAATTCGGAAAGCCCCCTGTCCCTATCAGGCCTAGTTTGCTGTGGAGGGAAGGAGGACTTCCTGGGGACATGAGAAGTCCGTACGGGAGGCGAGAGGCACCCAGAGGCCCCCCATAGGATGAGGCAGGCCTGATCCAAGTCTGGGATACAGGGTGGGAGGGGCCCTTCAGAGGGCTGAGAGGCGGGTGTTCTCGGGCTGGGGTCTGCCGAGGCATCCTCTCCCTCATGCATGCACAGAGAGGCATGCAGACACATGCAGACGCTCAGACGCACTCACAGGCACACTTCTTACTGTCTGTTGCTGGGAGCCGGGGCCTTTTGTCTAGCCCCAGAAGGGCCCTGTCATAGGCCTGAATGGGCCCCCTATCCCCAGAGAGAGTGACAGCTTCAGGCAACTCGTGCCTCAAGCCTGTCTGGTTCTTGTCCTGGCCACCAGTGCTGGGCAGGTGGTGAGGAGCGTCCCAGGCCTGGGCAGAACATGTCCAGGGGCGCTGCTGACCCTCTCCCAGCTGGGCTGGGAAGGCTCCCTCCAGCAGCAGCCCCTTAGTGGAGAATGGCAATTTCACGCTGTCCCCAGGAGGCCGTCCTGTGCTCCAGCTGGGCCAGGGCTAGGTCGGCCCTGCAGGCCCCCATCCCTCCTCATCCTATCAGGGCGGGCATGGCCCATCCAGCCTCTCCACACACTCTCAGGCCAGGGGCTCTGCTGGCCCTGATGATGCTGGCTTAGCTTCAGAGGTGGTCCTGTGTGGGGGCGCCTACACTGGCCTTAGAGATTGTCCTGTGTGTTTGTCTACACTAGCCTTAGAGATTGTCCTGTGTGTTTGTCTACACTAGCCTTAGAGATTGTCCTGTGTGGGAGTGTCTACACTGGCTTCAGAGGTTATCTTGTGTGTGTGTCTACACTGGCCTTAGAGATTGTCCTGTGTGGGAGTGTCTACACTGGCTTCAGAGGTTATCTTGTGTGTGTGTCTACACTGGCCTTAGAGATTGTCCTGTGTGAGAGTGTCTACACTGGCTTCAGAGGTTATCTTGTGTGTGTGTCTACACTGGCCTTAGAGATTGTCCTGTGTGGGGTGTCTACACTGGCCCTAGAGATAGTCCTATCTGGGGGCGCCTACTCTGGCCTTAGAGATTGTCCTGTGTAGGGGTGTCTACACTGACTTCAAAGGTTGTCCTGTGTGTATGTGTCTACACTGGCCTTAGAAATTGTCCTGTGTGGGGTGTCTACACTGGCCTTAGAGATCGTCCTATCTGGGAGCACCTACTCTGGCCTTAGAGATTGTCCTGTGTGGGGGTATCTAAGCTGGCCTTAGAGATTGCCCCATGTGGGGGTGTCTACACTGGCGTCAGAGGTTGTCCTGTGTGGGGGTGTCTACACTGGCTTCAGAGGTTGTCCTATGTGTGTGTCTACATCGACCTTATAGTTTGTCCTGGTGTGGCCAAGGCCATGTAAGCTTTCTGTGGTCCACGTACAACTGCTTGGAGCTACCTAAGAAGTGACTTCTAAGGCCAGTGTAA
Organism: Chlorocebus sabaeus; assembly: GCF_047675955.1. Taxonomy (NCBI): domain Eukaryota; kingdom Metazoa; phylum Chordata; class Mammalia; order Primates; family Cercopithecidae; genus Chlorocebus; species Chlorocebus sabaeus. The sequence goes on from NC_132915.1 coordinate 102,055,665, forward strand.
ATAGTATGGCAATGGATGTGGATGCTGCAGCCAGGTGGCCTGGGGTCGAACCCCAGCTCGACTACTGTGAGACTTTGGACAAGTCACTTACCCTCTTTGTGCCCCAGTTTTCTCATCTGTAAACTGGAGTTAGTAGCAGTAGCCACCTCCACTGGTCACTGTGAGAGTTAACTGAGTTAACATTGTGAAAGGCTTGTATCAAAGCCTAGAACGTGGTAAACCCATAGAAGAGTTTGAAATCCATGTCAGGGGGATTGCAAAGGCTGATGTGAACCCCTGGGGTGATCTCCACTCAACTGTTCTATTTATCTGCCCCTTCTTTCGCCTAACAACAGTATTTCCCGAGCCCTTAGTGTGGCTGTGGAGGCAGCTCCAACCAAGCCGGCTGAAGTCAACGCCTGCTGTGGTTCTTGGGTTGGACTCAACACACATGATGAAACAGGCAGTGACGGGGCATTTCGGGAGATGCCATGATAGGGGACCCACAGGCGTCTGCTGGAGAGTCAGAGCAGGAGCACTCAACCAGTCAAGGGACGTCAAAGAGGATATCCCTACAAAAGAAACGTCTAAACTAAAAGCTGGGATCTGGGACGGGTAAGAGGTAGCCAGGGGAAGAAGAATGGAAACTTGGAAAACATCCCACATGGGACAGCCTCACACAGGGCAGCCTCTAACCGTGGTAGACATGCCCACACACAGGACAACCGCTGAGGCTGGTGTGGACACCCTGACACAGGGCGACCCCTCAAGCCAGCATGGACACCCCAGCAGGGTGACCCCTCTGGCCAGCGTGGATGCCCCGTGCAGAGTGACCTCTCGACCTCTTAGACCAGCGTGGACACCCCGTGCAGGGCGACCTCTCAGGCCAGCATGGGTGCCCTGTGCAGGGCGACCTCTCAGGCCAGTGGGGACACCTCATGTGTGACCCCCTTCAAGGCCCTGTTGGCTTCTCTCCAGGAACTCTGTCTGTTGGGACCAGAGTGGGTTTCTGAGCAGCAGGACAGACTAGGCAGCCAGGATGGAGCAGCTGCTCTGGGTATGGTGGGCGGAGGGCCACTGGGGGCACGGAGGCTGAGCCTAAGCACATGGTTGCTGTCTGTTTATGGGGCAGCAGGAGCAGGTTTAATGGGCCAGCCCCGGAGGCCATGGAGAGGCAGCTTTCAGAGGAACCCTGGACGAGGGAGGCCCCTCCCTCCTGCCCCAACTGCCCCAGCTCAGCTGGGCCACCAGGAGCCTGGGGCTCTGTGGAGCCCGGTGGGGCCCCGCCCTCCCCACCCGCCTGCCTGTGGTGTGGCTGAGTTGAGCAGGCACCTGAGAATGCCAGGCCCCAGTGGGAGGTGCTGGGCCTGCCCCTCTCTATCCTTGGAGACCTGAGGGTTCCCTGCAAGGTGTGGCTGCTGCAGAGGGGAGGGGGGACACCTGGCCAGGCCTGCAGCGCCCCCTGACCCAGTCGCCCCTGCAGCCCTCAGCCACCTCAATCAGTCATCTCCCTACCCTCCCAACAGCTGGTGCTTCCAGGGAAATTACCTAATGAATCAACAATGCAGGGATTGTGGAGGCGGAACTGCAGCAGGAAAGAGCCTTTCTCCTGCGCTAGGCCCACTGGTCATGGGACACCTGCGGGGCAGCCAGCCCCCTTCAGCCCTCCCCCACCTAGCACCCTGCAGGATAAAGAAAGCTGGAGTCAGACAGACACAGGGCTGCTGCCAGCAGTCCCTGCTTTGCTGTTTGCCCGCTGTGTGTCCTTATGCAAGTGTCTTTACCTCTCTGGGTTTCAGGTTTCTCGTCTGTACAAATGGGGTTAATATGGTGCCTTGTACTGGGAGCGTGTGCTGATTAAGAGTAGTGGCCCCTGTGTGGTGCTTAGCAGAGGCCCGGGACACGTGACTGCTCAGTACACGGTGGCCTGATAATAATAATGATTATCATCACTATACCTTCTCAGGAGACATTCGTTTGTGTGTAGTTCCCAGTGATCCTTGTCAGGGAATTCCCTCTGAGCCTCAGTTTCCTTGGCTATAAAGTGGGGCCAGGATCTCTTTGCTTGAGGGTAGTGGCAGGGACTGGTTCCTGCCCCTGGAGACCTCCTGGCTCCCAGCCCAGACTGGGAGAGCAGCCCTGAGAATTCTGCAGAACCAGTTCCCTGGTCTAGCCGTGGGAGGCTCCCACGCCCTGCCCTCGGGAAGAAGGAGGCCTGCTCCCAGGGTGGGCACAGGGGCCCAGAGAGGTATGGATGGAAGTGTAGGCTGGGCTGGGAGCCGGTGGGCGGCCTGTTGGAGCAGGCCCCGAGCTGGGCACAGAGGGCCCATTGTTGCTGGGCTCAGCCAGGCCAGGCCCACGAGAGCGGCCACCGCTGCCGGGTTTCAAGAAGTGTCTAGACAGGGCAGCTTAGGCCCTGCCTAAGCTTCCTCCAGGTGGGGCTGTGCCACTGGGGGCAGATAGGGAGCCTTGTGCCCTCAGCTCAAATGGGACCCGACAGACAGAGGAGGCTGGAGCAGAGGCAGGACTACCCGTCAGGAAGACAGACAGACACAATCCAAACACACTGCTGGCAAGGAGGGTGGCATTGGCAATGGTGACTCACTTGGGATCTGGAGAGGAGCTTGGACCTGGGAGTCAGAAAACGCTGGGTTCCAGTCCTGGCTCTATTGCTGTGCAACCCAGGGCAGGCGAATGTCCCTCTCTGAGCCTTATTGGCCTCAGCTGAACAACTTAAGGCTTAAGAATGTGGAGGCTGGTGCAGTGGCTCACACCTGTAATCCCAACACTTTGGGCGGTTGAGGCAGGTGGATCACTTGAGGTCAGGAGTTCGAGACCAACCTGCCCAACATGGTGAAACCCCATCTCTACTAAAAATACAAAGAAATAGCCAGGCATGGTACATGCCTGTAGTCCCAGCTACTTGGGAGGATGAGGCAGGAGAATCACTTAACCCGGGAGGCAGAGGTTTGCAGTGAGCCGAGATCGCACCACTGCACTCCAATCTGGGCAACAAAGCAAGACTCTTTCTCAAAAAAAAAAAAAAAAAAAGAAAAGAAAAGAAAAGAAAGAAAAAAAAAGAAGAAGAAGAAGAAAAAGAAAAATAAAAAGAATTTTGAGAGCAGAAGAACTTGGGTTCAAATCCCAGCTCTGCCACTTCCACAGTTGTGTGACCTTGGCAAGGGATTTGACCTCTTTGAGCCTCAGTTTTCTTATTTATAAAATGTGGATAATAGTAATCCTTGTCTCTAAAATGAGATAAACACATACTATGTTTGGAGTAGTGCCTGGCTCCTAATGAGTATGAAGTAAACATTAACGCCTGCCTCCATTGTTATCACCACTTCAATTTGTTTTGGTTGACACCAGGCTTGTGGATCGCTTGCCAGGCAGTGTCTGGCACATAGTCAACACAAGGTACTTGAGAATGCTTTTCCCAAGATGATGTGCTTGGCCCTTGCCCTCTCCTTGGCTTTGGTTGCCCTGCTTGGGAAATGGGCTCATCCCAGACCAGGCCACCCATGGGGCAAGCGCAGCAGGCCAGCTGTCTTTGGGGAATCCCGGGGGGCCTCTCTGCCTCCCAGTATGGGGCTATTTTTAGCCAGGTGGGTAGGAGTTGCTGCTCTTATCTCTGCCTGGTATTTTTGGCACATCTTGACTGCCAGGGCTCCTCTGCCTCCCATGCCAGCTGCACCCACAGAGCCCAAGTCTGAGTCCTGTGCCAGGCTCTTGTCTCCCAACCCCAGCCCAGGGGATACCAGGTGGAGGATGCCTGTCCAGCCAGCCCTCGTCTGCCTCCAGCCGCCTCCAGGCCACCCACAGCTGGCCTCAGGTCTGAGGCTGTGGGGGGCGTCTCACATCTGTAAAGGGGAGCTGCGCCACACTCCCCTCCCCCCGCGTTCTGTGTAGTTTCCATGGCGGTGAGCACAAATCCCCCAGCCCTGCACAGAGGAGCCTTGTTTGTTTCGCCCACATAACTTGGAGACCAAATCACAGGACCAGGCCCCCCAGGTTCCCCCCGGCAGCCCAACCCAATCCCCCACCCAAACAGACAGGCCCAGGGATTGCGGGGGGGCAGTATACCCCTTCCCCTTGAACCAGGCCAAGGGACCATGTGGGCCAGGAGCCAAGAGGTGTCACCTCCAAGTTCCTTCCCTGCTGGGAGTCTCACTTCCCTTGTCTGTAGAATGGGAACATGTCACGGAGATAGCACAAGGCCTGTACTAGGTACTTAATAAATGCACAAGTTGGCGGGCGCGGTGGCTCACGCCTGTAATCCCAGCACTTTGGGAGGCTGAGGTGGACAGATCATGAGGTCAGGAGTGCAAGACCAGCCTGACCATGTGGTGAAACCCCGTCTCTACTAAAAAATACAAAAATTAGCTGGGCGTGGTGGTGCGCGCCTGTAATCCCACCTACTCAGGAGGCTGAGGCAGGAGAATCGCTTGAACCTGGGAGGTGGAGGTTGCAGTGAGCAGAGATCATGCCACTGCAGTCCAGCCTGGGTGACAGACAGACTCCATCTCGAAAAAAATAAATAAATGCACACGTTGTGCAAGTATTTCCTGACCTTGACCAAAGTAATTCAGCTTCCTGAGCCTCAGTTTCTCTACCTACGAGGTTGGGATGAAAGTATCTCTCTCACTGGTGGGGCTGAAGCGGTAAACACAGGGATGCCTGTACCGTCCTTAGCGCTGTGCTTGCGCTGGGCAAGTGTCCATTCAGTCCGTTCAGGAATTGCTTGTCTTCTTCCTGCCTGTGCTGCTGTTCTTGTTAGTTTTATTATTATTATCCCCAGGTGGAGGTGGGGTGTTCCTCCATGCCTTCGCGCCTCTCTGGCTTCCTCCAGCTCCCTGGAGCTGCTGGCTGAGCCGGTCCCCCTCCTCCACGGTCCATCGTAACCTGATTTGGGGGGAGGGGCGGTGCAGCCTGGCACGGCCCATTGTTGGGCCTCCCCCTGGAGCCGGGGCTGGGGTGGCGGGGGCGGGGCTGCCAGCTGTGCAGTGACATTCCGCAGCCCTGCTAACCGCTGCTCCTGACTCTGGTGGCTAAATTGAGTCTCGGTTTCCTTAAAATGACTATTTATTGCTTTAATGCAGTATTGAGTATTTACTGAGTGTTGGAGAAAAGGCTCGCCCAGTTTGGAGCTCTCAGCCATGGCCAGCGGGGCTGCTCTGGGAGGGTGAGTCTGGAGGAGGCGGGAGGCTCCTCTTACCAGAGAAACAAAAGCGCCTCCGGTGTTCCTTGTGCTGGGCTGCAGGGGCCGGGTTGCCCTGTCTCTGATCTGGACCACTCCTTCCCCTGGGTGATGTGTCTTTGGGAGGAGGGGCTCACAGGACATCCTCCCACCCGCTTCACCAGCCGTGGAGAATCGCTGGCCTTTGAACAGAGTAGGCACCAGCTGCCCCCTACCAACCCTCCGGGTAGCCCTCTTCTTCAGTGGGGCCAACCCATGCCAGCCCGGGGCAGCTCAGCTGTGTCCCCCTGCATGGAGACCTCCTCACAGCCCCAACAAGGCCAACGTGGGCCCTCCCCAAGGGCTACACCATTGTCTCCAGGGTGATTGCAGACGCTGACCGGAACCCAGAAGGCAGCATGCGCGAAGAGGCTGAGATGTGCTAGTGAACAAAGATCAGAAGAGGAGGCCTGTCATCGCAGCTCCCACGCAGAGGTTCCCGAGCCAGGCGCTGTGCCGAGGCGCTCTGCCCTGCGCCTCAGTAACCCTCAGAACAACCTACCAGGCAGCTTCTATGTCCGGCCTGTTTTACAGATGGGAAAACTGAGGTTTGAGAGATTTGCTGAGAGGCACAGGACAGGTCTGAACCCAGACCTGGTGCTCTGCTCACCACCTCCTGGGGGCAGCCCGCTGGAAGACGCTAGGAGCGGGCAGGCTCCCTGAAGGAAGCACCCATCGAATCCAGCCTGGAAGGATGAAAAGCATTCAGCTGACAGCCCTGGAGGGGCAGGGGCAGGCCCAGTAGAGGGGACAGGGAGAGCCAAGGTGCGGAGTTGAGGGCACAGACCTCAGAGTCCAGAGCAGCTGAGCCAGGTGATGGAGGCTGATGGGATTAGGGAGAGCCTGCCGTGGTGTGGCTGGAGCTGCAGATCCATTTCTGGAAAGAGGAAAGGGAGGCAGGAAGAGAGACAGAGGGTAGAAAAGTAAGTGAGGGCAAAGAAAGGAAATTGAGGGCAAAAGGAAGAAGGGAAGTGCGAAAAACAGGTTGTTAAAATAATAGCAATGCTGCCAGGCGTGGTGGCTCACACCTGTAATCCCAGCACTTTGGGAGGCCGAGACGGGCGGATCACGAAGTCAGGAGATCAAGACCGTCCTGGCTAACACGGTAAAACCCCATCTTTACTAAAAATACAAAAAATTAGCCGGGCGTGGTGGCAGGCGCCTGTAGTCTCAGCTACTCGGGAGGCTGAGGCAGGAGAATGGCGTGAACCTGGGAGGCAGAGCTTGCAGTGAGCCGAGATCACGCCACTGCACTCCAGCCTGGGTGACAGAGCGAGACTCTTGTCTCAAAAAAAGAAATAATAATAATAATAGCAATGCTAATAATAACCTCGCTGGCACCATTCTACATGCTTTATGTATGCGTGTTCTATGTGCTGTATGCTGAGAACACACTGGGTAGTCAGGGCTGCTCTGTCCTGTTGCATGTAAGTGGAGAGACTCTGAAGACTTCTGAGCAGGCTGTGATGCAGTTTGATTTTCATTCTGAAAGAGACAGGAGACAGAGAGGCGACAAGGAGGCCTGGGCAGGGCAGGTGTGCAGGGATGAGGGCCTGCAGAGGGGCCGCGTGGGAAGAATGGGAGGGGAAGAGGCCTGGGCAAAGGATTCAAGGTTTCTTCTCTCTCAGCCCTGGGAGAACAGTGGTGTCACTTCCAGAAGAGCTGGTCAGAGGGAACTGAGCTTAGGCGGAAATGACAAATTGGTCATTTTTTTTCTCCTCTGTGTTTCTTATAGATTTGTTCTTTTTTATGTTACAAAATCATTGATGCTTATAAAATAAATTCAGGCAAAGCAGAAGTCAAACAAAATGGGACAGTCTTCATCCATTTCCCCCACCCCTTTCCCAGAGGCAGTCAGTTGACGGATGGGTCATGTTCCAGGCCTTTCCTACAATGTAGGAGCATGTTCTGCGCACATCCACTTGGTTTTCCTTTTGACGGGATCCATATTTTCTCTAAACTGCTCAGCTCTGTACTGGCTTGTCCCACTGAGCAACACACTGAGAACACCTGCGCACATCAGTACACGCAGATTTGCTGTATCTTGCAGCCACGACGTAACAGTCGAGGGAATGGGTGAACTTTGATTTATGAACCCATTTCCCTACTGACAGCCCTTTGGGCAGCTGCCAGTGCTTTGCTGTCACACACACCATACATCAGTGAGCATCCTGGTACATATATCTTTATGCACATGTGCCACATGACGGGAGCTGGAGTGTCAACACACTGGGCGGTGCTGCCTTGGAGGCATCTGCAGAGCAGCCCAGGAAGCAGCCAGTAAAGGGGTCCGGATCCCCCGAGAGGGTGGGAACTCGACGGAGGGGGTCAGTGCTATAGATCTGGAGGTGATGGTTTGAGAGCTTTTGGCATTAAATGACACTCAAAGCCATAAGAGAACAAGAACCCTGAGGGTCCTGGCATTTAAGAGCAGATGGAGAACTAGGAACCTGCACGTCTCTGGGGAGAGACCAAGACCTTGTGCCTTCATAGAGTTTCCAGAAGAAAGGGATGGCCAAAGGTGGCTGGTGGCAGAGGGCAGTGTGATCTTAGTTGTCCAGCCCCTGGCAGAGTGCCTGGCCCGTAGTAGCTGCTCAGTAAGCAAGGGCCGGTTGAATAAATAAATCAATGAATGAGACACTTGGGTCTGGAAAATGTTGTTTTTAGCTGAGTGGTGGCTTAGGGAAAGCGGAGGCGGCTGAAAGCAGGTTGATTGAGGAAGGAAGTGCAGGTGATGATGTAGTTGCACTGGGTGTGGCCAGAGCAGGGCTGGCCAGGGAGGGTGAGAGGAGGGCAGGTTGAGGGGGTTGAAAGGAGCTAAGTGTCCTGCAGGTTAGGAAACGGGGGCGGAAGTAGAGCTGCCGAGGAAGTACTTTGTTGTTTGGGGCTCAGGGACAGAGACTCTTACTGAGACCAGGGGCCTGCAGAGACCTCAGCATTGCAGGGAAAGGTTCCTCTGGGTTGGAGAAGGTGGCTGAGTCAAGCTGTCACTTCCTGAGCGCCGTCCTGGCCACTCAGCGCTTACTGTCTCATCACACCTTCACCAGAACGCTGCAGAGGCAGATCATAACCTCCCATTTTACAGACAAGGAAATTGAGGCTCTGGAAGGGGAGTCATGGGCCCAGGGTCACAAAACTAAGACACAAATACAGAAGCAAGATTGATTGATTGATTGATTGATTGATTGATTTGAGATGGAGTCTCCCTCTGTTGCCCAGGCTGGAGTGCAGTGGCACCATCTCAGCTCATTGCAACCTCTGTCTCCTGGGTTCAAGCAATTCTCCTGCCTCCGCCTCCTGAGTAGCTGGGATGACAGGCATGTACCACCACACTCAGCTAATTTTTGTATTTTTAGTAGAGATGGGGTTTCACCATGTTGGCCAGGCTGGTCTCCAACTCCTGACCTCAGGTGATCCACCCACCTCAGCCTCCCAAAGTGCTGGGATTACAGGCATGAGCCACTGTGCCTGGCCCAGAAGCAGGATTTAAATCCACATCTTTCAGACCCCAAAGAGGCCCCACTCACCTCTTGTCCCCCTAACCCGACATCCACCAGGCCCTCCTAGGTGGTGCTTGGCAGGGGATGACAGACAGGCAGGGAGAGGGGCCTTCTGGAACCTGGCTCTTTGTATCCACAGTTGGGAAAAGCATGTTTGCACTTGCCTTTTGTTACACCATCAAGAATGCTTGACTGGGTGAGGAAACTGAGTCACGGCCAGACTCATTTGCTGTTTAGAAATGGACACGGAAGCAGCAGCAGGCCTGGGGTCCAACCCTGCCAAGGGGCTCTCTGGCAGCTTGAGCCCTGAGCAGTCCTGGGCCCCAAGGGCAGAGGGTGAGGGGATAAGAGGAAGATTGTGGCTGGCATGGGCAGGGAAGGCGGAAGGGCATTCCACGCGGCGAGGGTGCACCTGAGAGGGCATAGGCTGCCTGGGGCCAAGACAGTGAGGCCTGAAACAGGGCCTGGCCACAAGGGTGGAGACAGGGATGAGGGCTCCTGTGGATATGAGGACTCCCGGCGGATGAGGGCTAGGGAGATGGAGGGGCCAGCCCGTGAGTCGGGGGCCCTGGCCTCGCCACCCACCAGTCTCAGACTGTGAGTGGGTCACTGCCCTCTCTGCCTGGGCCTCCCTGGACTTCTGAGAAAAGAGTTTCCTTGGGGTCTGCATTGTGTATTTGTATGAGCGTGTGTGTGTTTGTGTGTTCACGTGTGTCTGGCCTGCTTGGGCATCTGTGTGGGCCTGGGGGTCTTCGTTTTGATGTGTCCTTGTTTGTCCAGCATCTCGTGTTCAGGTATGTGAGTGTCTACCTGGGGCTTTTGTGCTCCTCTGCGTGTGTCTGTGCACACTGTGTGTGACCCCAGGTGCCTGTGTGTGCCTCTGTATATGGCAGTGTGTTTCTCTGTGTAAGTAGGTGCCATTCTGGTCACCTCATATGTGTGCACATGTGTTAAGGTGTGTGTCCATGGGATGAGGGCTGGGGTTAGTTGTCTCCAGGGCAGGGAGAAAAGGAGGTCATCAGAGCCCAAAGTTCCTCTGGATCTGAGCAGTCCTCTCCTCTGCCCTTCCCCCAGGATGGCCCCCAGGTACTCCCCAGGCCACGAGGCAGGACAAGAACCACAGTGGCCATGGTTAGAAGTGGAGGAGGCAGGAGAGAAATGAAGCCTTCCGAGGTGGCTGAGGGCAGGGCTCCTGGGCGGAGGATTGGTGACAACTAGGGGTGAGGTCACCCAGCAGACAGCGAGGAGACCCCCATCCTGGCAACTTTTCCGGAAACCTGGCACTGAGAGGGCCCTAACCCAAATCCCAGTTCCCAAGAGAGTCCCCGGCGTGTGCCTCAATCTCCCAGAATATAGCAGCTGGGCCCCCAGAGCAGTCACCTGACACTGGGTCTGAGTGACCCCCTCCAAGGGGCAGAGCCCTGAGACAGCCCCCACAGCCGCCTCCCATGGCTAGACATGTGCCTACATGAGTAGAGGCAGCAGACTCCCCACGGGTGGAAACGTGTGCATGTGCATGTACAAATGCATCAGCAGTTGTGTGTGTGTGTCAATGTGTGAGCACACTCAGAGAGTAGCCTATAGAGTCGTGCACCTACGCATCCTTGGTGCTTATCAGCGTGCATGTGAGTGTATGTGGCCAGTATGGGTGCATGTGGGTGCAGACGAGCTCAGATTTGCTGGCATATTGTGCTGGCGTATGTGGGCACGTGTAAACAGCAGGCTTGGGCAGACGCAGATGGACAGGTAGGTGTGAGTAGCTAGACATGCTTGAGTACAGGTAGGCACACATATTGTCAACATACACATAGGTATTGGCAGGCATGTGTGAGTGGACACGGGTGAGGGCTTAGACTGTTGGCACAGGCAATACAGGTGTGCACACATACATGTTACCTGGATGCTGTGGGTGGCAGTACAGTCAGTCCTCCCTCACCCTCCTGGATAGGTTCTTGGAAACTGTGACATTAAGCGAAACCACAGACAGCAGGTCCTCGCGTAACGTTTCCATATAACACAGATGAAAAAAGTTTATTTCATTATATGGCATTTCTTTTAAAGTCGCAGTTTCCAAGAACCCATCCACAAGGGTAAGTGAAGACTTACTGTGCATGTCACAGGTGAATTCTTGTGGGTGTGGGTGTGGGCGTAGCTGTGGGTGGGCATGAGGATCAGGAGCACAGCTCACACAGACCTCCCACACTAGCTGCCGCCACTGTGGTTGTCTGGAGGGGAGGCAGCAGAGAAGGAGGCAAGAGAACCATCAGCTGGGGCACCTCCCCTACTCTCCAGAGTTTGGCACCCGGGCACAGCCCCATGCCCAGCTCACCAGCCGTCGACAGGAATTCATCCCTCCCCAGTAAACCCAGCTCTGCTTCGCCACCACCGAGCTCTGAGCTGGGGGGAGGGGACCCCACTCGGAAATCGGTCATAAATTTCTTGAGATGCTTTAATTTTTTAAAAGCCCCACGTAGATGCTTTGCATTGCGAAAACCCACAAATATCAGCTAAATGAGGTGCGCCGGCAGAAGGCCTGCCAGGCCCACAGCCCTCCCCTCCCGGCAGCTGGGCCCGGGCTCAGCTGGGGCCCCTGGCCTGGCCAGCCAGGGCCGAGGGGCCCATCTTTGTTCCGAGCAGAGCTCAGACTGCAGAGTGGCTGGGTAAATAGTCGCCGCAGTAATCGCAGGCTGATTCCAACTAATTAAATCCTGCGCCAAGAGCCCACTCCAGCCAGTATCCCGAGAGGCCGCGAAAACACAGACACCCCAGGCGGGGCACCGCTCCAGGCCGGCTCTGGCTCTCTAATCCTGTATCTTTTGAAAGATAGGCGCGCCCCGGGATGAGGGGTCAGCGGGCCTGCCCTGTGCCGAGCGGTGGAATTTTTCAATAACCAGCAGCTGGGTCACCAGGCACACAAAGGCAGTGTAATATCCTGTGGGCTTACTCGGGGAGAGAGAGTGAGCCAGCTCCCTCCAGGCCGGGGCAGCGGCCCCCCACAGCCCAGGCCCCCAGCGGCCCAGAGGCCACTTGGCCAGGCCGCCACTCCCCTCCCTCCAGAAGGGCAGAGGGAATCAAGGTCGGCAGTCTCCACCGCCCCCTTCTCCTGGACTGGGACTTCCAAGTAAATTCATCTTCCTTATTAAAAACCAGCCTTGATGCTCCCGGGCCCCAGCTGTGGCTGTGGTGGGACCTGCCTGGGGCAGGGCTGCTGGGGCCGGGCTCCTTCCAAGGGATCAGTGGATGCTTCTCACATAGGGAGGTCACACCGCAAGGGGTGAAGGTCTCCAACTCTGGAGTCGGAAGGACCGGGTTCAAATCCCTTGGGCCTGTCTGCTGGAGGTCATCCCGGCTGGCCCAGTACTGGCTGGTGACCTTGAGCAAGGCGCTCAGTTGTACCCTCTGTGGAATGGGATCATGAGTTAGTTACAGTGTGAGGTTATTAGAGGGACCAAATGAGAGCCAGTGTCTGGCAGCTCCCCCTGCGTTAGTTTCTCCCACGGAATAATGGAGATCAGGGGCCTCCCTCACAGGCTGTAGGGTGAGGCAGGGTCTGTGCCCATGCGGGGCTCACACACTGTAGAGGGCTGTCCTTGGCGGGACCTGTGCAGCACATGTGAGAGTGATTAGAAGCTGCAGAGACTCAGTTTATTTTATTTTATTTTATTTTTTTTCCCAGAGAAACAATAGTTGCCCCTCTCCCGAGTCTGGAATGCTTTACGCCCCGGGTCTGGGAGCCCTCATTTAAATTGGCTGCGAAGGGACAGGCACTGTGAGCTCGGGAGGGGCTGTTAGGGATGGAAAGCCGGGGCCCAGGAATTTACAATCCGTTACTTGAGGGATGTCCTGCCTCCCTCTCGCCCCATTCAGGCCTTCTCAGACCCAGCATGTGCCGTAAAGATGTCACATGGGGTGCGGGGGGCTGAGGAACAGTCCAGGGGCCTGGCCTTAGGGAGGGGGGTGCACACAGCCCAGGACAGAATCCTGGCTGCACCATGTCCCGGCCAGCTGACGCTGGCAGGAGCTTCCCTCCCAGAGGCACTGGTAAGCAGGAGCCTTGGCTTTTATCACTTGCCGGCCCCAGTGATGCCAGAAGTGAGGCCAGTGACGTGCCCAGGCACATGGCACCCGGCACAGGACTTGGTCAGAATGGTGCACCTCTTGCTGCCCGCCTGTGGACTCCCCGCACATACAAAGCAAGAGGCTCTTTTCGGCTTTTGCCCCACCACACGCTGACCTATCTCATACTGGGGGCTCTGGCACTTTGTAGCTGTGAGGCTTGGCACAAGGCTCAGTGTTCTCATCTGAGAAACAGGAAGACTCATTCTCCTTGCCTTCCAGGGTGGAGAGGAGATGAGAACTCCAGAGCTCGACCCAGAGCCTGGCTCACAGCAGGCATCCATGCTGGGGTCTGGGGGAGCCCCCGACTCCACAGGGAGCCCCTCTCTAGGGAAAGGGCATAGAGGGGACCTGTCAGAGTGAATGGGGAACCACCCTGGCTGGACTTTCTGGATGTCTGACACACCAGGCCCCACAAACAACTCAGCACCAGGGAGTTGCGCAGATCTGAGAGCCGCACAGGCGGCCAATGGGGTCAAGCTCAGGGCCCAGTGTAGAAAGAGGCTAACCTAGGGCTCCCTCAGGCAGGGCAGAAGGTAGCTGTTGGCACCATCAGGGAGATGGAGATGGACAAGGGGACACAGATTTGGGGCCAAACAGACCAGAGGGGTTTTGAGGGGGTCGTTCCCCAGGCACCCAGCTTCATCAGGTCCCCAGACTCTGAGACACTCCACCCCGCTCTGGGCAGAGAGGGAGCATCAGGGGCAAGGCTAGGGGCCAGCACTGTGCTCCCTGGGCACCTCACCTCCTCCCTGACTCCTGGAGATTCCCAGCCCTTGTCTGGGAGATGAGCATTTAGGAATCTGCTTGTGCAGGGGTGGTGGGAGGGGCGGGGGTGGAGGGCACATCCCCACGGGGAGATTGGATGGAAATGGCCTGCCAGTGTGTGTGTGAGTGTGTGCCTGTGGTGGGAGCAGAGTAAACAGCCGCTGCCCTGTCCTCTCTGCGGCCGTGGCCAGGTACACAGGCCTGTTTGGACAGCTGCCTTGTCTGTCCGTCTGTTTGGGAGATGCTGGCTGATAGATGGGGATGGGCAGGCTGTTAACCCCTCGTTGCCTGCACTGCTATGTGTGTCTCTGGGGTACAAGGCAGCCAGAAGGTGGTCCTGGCTGTGCCCCCAGCCCCTCTCTAGAGGGACACCTCTAGTTCTGAGTCAGGGATAGAGTGAGGAGGGCTCCAGGGCATCAACAGCTTGCTCCTCCCCCCACCAGGGAGCCAAGGACAGAGGAGAAGGGGTTCTCCCCCAGTGGTGACTAGGGCCAGAATATGTCTCTGAGTGTCTGGAGCCCTCCTCTCCCCAACACCATGCCCTGCGGAAGCTCCTCCTCCTTTATTAAAAAGTCACTGCCAGGCTTTCTCAGGGCTGCTCCTCTTCAGGAACTCCTGCTCCGCCTGGGGTGTGAGGTGGAGAAAGTTGGGGGGGTGTTCAGGGACACCAACAACAGGCCCCTGCTAAGTGTGAACAGGCAGAGATGGGGCCTGGGGCCACCTGTGGGGCAGCTAAGCTCCATCTGTCTCCTCTTCGGCATCAGAGAGCCTGGCGTGGGGAAATCCCCGACCCAGGGATGAACGGATGCTGTGCTGGCAGTCAGTGCGGTGAGCCAGGTGACTGCCTGCCTGGCATCTCCACGGGGTCCCCCATCTGACACCCTGTGCTGCCATCTCAGGCAGGGCTCCCCCATCCACGTCCACCAGCCACCCGACAGGGCCGAGGGGGCTACCCCATTTCTCCCATTCACCCCCAAAACCCCTGTCCACTTCAGGAACTCCCTGCATGGCTATGGTAACCCACCCCTCCCACTCCCGCAACCCCAGCCAGGACCCGCTGTGCCTCTCACCTGCAGGGCACCAGCCTGGAACCTCTTAGCGAGTCTCCCTACAGAGGATCTTTCAAAAATGTAAATCACTCAAGCCACTCCCTACTTAAAACCTTTCAATGACTTCCCATGGCTCTTGAGATTAAGACAAAAATCCTTTAAATGGCCCACAAGGCCATCAACAGGGCATGGGTTAAATAAATTAGGGTTTGCCCTGCAATAGAGGATCAGGCAGCTGTAAAATCAGGTGCTCTTGTCCCGACGTAGAGTCATCTCCACTCATGGGGTGGGGGTGGCGGTTGTAGAGCATATTAGTGTTTGTATAAAAAACAAAGTGGACAAAAATCCCAATCAGTCCTCATTACCAAAACAAAACCCCCAAAATACACCCCAAACCAGGCCAGGGAGGGGAATGACAGATGCACTCAGCTTGGTGTATGTGGGTTTGTGTATGTGGGACATATCTCTGGAGAAGGGTCAAATGAAAGAGCTGGGTTGCCTCTGGAGAGGGGACCGATGGCTAGGCATGGGGTAGAGGAGGATGCAGAGAACACCCTTTTGTATTTGTACATTTCAGTATTAAATTATGGAATGCATTGCCTCTTCGAAAACAAATTCAATTATTTTTAAGATAAAAAATGTTAAGTAGATAGTGTGTAAGACCCTGCACACACAGGCAGGCTCCTGCACTCCCCCGGCTTCCTCTCGCTCCAGGCACCCACCCTTCCCTGCAGCCTTCTGCACCTTTTATTTCTCATTGATTCTCATTGTTTCTCAGGACCTTTGCACTCAGTGTTTCTCTCTTGCCTGGCCTCTCCGTCACCTCCCATCCTTGCCTGGCTGATTTGCCTTCCTCTCCCCATCTCAATCCAAATCTCTGCCTTCGGAAAAGTGGCCTTCTCTGACTCGCTCCCCACCACAGTCCCCAGGATGGGCTGTCTCCCAGCGACTTGTTCGCTGCTGTCCCCAGCACCCAGCACCGCACCTGGCACACAGTAAGCACTGCATCAGTATTTGGGGGAATGGATGAACTGGCAGGAAGAGGAGAATACCCTGGGAACCCCATGCCATGGGGCTTGGGAAGTGCCCATCTGGCCTTTGAAGGATGAGAAGCATTTTGCCAGACTCACAGCGGGACAGTTTTCCAAGCAGAGCGCAGGACAAGGTGCAAAGACCAGGTGGCTGACTTTCTCTAGCAACCTGTCTCCCCGCCCCCCGAGTTCTTGCATGCCCAAGCTGGGTGTCTTGAACAAGTTACCTCCCCTCTCTGAGCCTCAGTTTGCTCATCAGCAAAGTGGAGGTGTTGGCAGAGACCACTCAGATCTCTCGGAGTTGCCAGGGGTAGGGTCCGCAGATCCCGTAGGGAGAGCTTGCGCACAGTTGGCACTGGGTAAATGCTGGGGAACTGCTGCGGGCGAGGGGAAAGGGTTAAAGCTAGGCGCTTTTTAATTGTCAAATGACTACGGGCGATTAGCACTGGCAGCTTCCTCAATAATCGCTCTTCTCTGTACCTGCTGGGAGCTTAATTAAAAAACAAAGAGGCTCAATTTAAAGGCCATTACTATGCTAATGCAGCCGGGCGGGGCGGTGATTAAGCGGCTGAGGCAGGCAGCGGGCGGCTGGGGCGGGGCGTGGAGTGATCAGTTACCCACTAAATGGGCGGGCGGCATGCCCTGCCTGTCCCGGAGGCCGGGCCCCGACCTGCCTCGCCTGCCCTTTGCCCGTCCCCAGCCAGTTTGCAGGAGACCTAGGGATGTGGTCCTCCAGACTCTCTTCTCCATCCCTGGGAGAGGGTCCCTGTCTCTGGCAGGAAATGAGTGGCACCCACACTTTCATATACCTCCTTTTAATTCCTGCTACTGCCCCCTCCCCTCCGGGCTCCCCTGGGCTCAGCAGGGAGTCCTGCCCCTCTCTGGCACCCCCTTTTCAGGATATTCTCTCAGGCCTCTGTGGATGACTCAGCCAGGGGACTCATCTTGCCCACCTACTACTGCTATGTCCCCACAAAAAGCCGGGCACAACAGACCACTGGCTAGAAGCAGGTGTCAGGCTCCCAAACCTCTGGGTCATTTGCTTCCCGGTCTCCAACTACCTTCCCAACCTCCAGGAAGGCAGGAGAGTGTGCGGTTACTAGCCCTGACCTGGGACCCCAGCTCTGCATTTCACCAGGTGGGCGACCCATGGAAGGAAGAGACTCCTACCCCTGGTAGTGGTCTCGGTGAGGCCCCTGAGTGTGAAGCTCTGAGCACAGGGCTGGGCTGGTTCCTGTGAGTGTAAGGTCTACTAGGAGCGTCTGCCAGCTTCTTTCACAGCCTGGGTTCAAACATTCGAGCAGAACACAAGGCATGTACTCAAGGGCATTGCGGGGAGGAGGAAGCTTAGTCCAGATCTCAGGAAAGAGACTTGGTAGTAAGGCCCTCCATGACTGGGCTAACAAAGTTGGTGCTATCTCTGGCTGCATTCAGAGGAGCATAGGTTGGGAAATAAGGGAGGAGATGGTTGATCTTTCCCTCTGGAGGACAGAGCTACTGGACTCCATGCCTCAAGGGCTTATGTGTAAGGATAAACTCAGGCTCATTCAGAGGGTGATTAGAATGTGGAGAAACTGCTGGGCATGGTGGCTCACGCCTGTAATCCCAGCACTTTGGGAGGCCAAGGCAGGTAGATCACTTGAGGTTGGGAGTTTGAGACCAGCCTGGCCAACATGGTGAAACCCCATCTCTACTAAAAATACGAAAAGTTAGCCGGGCGTGATGGCCTGTGCCTGTAATCCCAGCTACTCGGTAGACTGACACAGGAGAATCGCTTGAATCTGGGAGGTGGAGGTTGCAGTGGGCCAAGATCGTGCATTGCACCCCAGCCTGGGCAACAGAGCGAGATTTCATCTCAAAAAAAAAAAAAAGGAAGAAAGAAAAAGAAAGAAAGAAAAGACTGGAGAAGCTGCCACAGGAGCCTAACCAAGAAAGGGAGGTGTCACTGTCTTTGAGTCTCTGATGGACAAGAAGGAGCTCCCTTAGTCTGTGGGACCCCAGCTGAAGCCGGACATTTGAACCCAACATATGACACCCCCAAATCTGTCTCGACCCCATGGTTTTTACCCTGAGCATGGTTTTATCACCTGCCTGGTAAAATTTGTAGTAATAAACTTTGGTAATTTTGTTAACGTTGAAAACCACCCATCCTGATCCTGGGGAAAATTTAACTTGGTAAAATCATCCATACAAAATATAACTAACAACAGTGAGATGACCACGGTAAATGGGTCACCGGCCACAAATTAACCAAAGACTCCATCAGCAGGATCCAATACAGGCAAGAACCTGATGCTAGAGCAAAGCTTTATGGAAAATTTTTCATGAAAAATAATTTATCTCAATGAAAATAATTTTAGGGAAATAATGGGCAAAGTAGAAAATTATTTGACTGTACTAGAAAGACCATTGATCAAAAAATTGCTTTAATGGAGTTTGTTCCAGAAAACACTTGCTCAAAAAAGGTTTATTAGTGTTGTTATAACCCTAATTAAAATGCTATGGTCTAGGGACAGCCGTCCAAAATCCTTAAAGTCAGAATGGCGGAGTCAAAGTATCAGCTGGGTCAGCCACTTGGACACTCCAGTGGTACCCTGGAGATCTGACACTCCGCTCACATGGAATACCTGCTTTCCCATTCTACCAGGAGCCCCCTGAAGACTGTGACCCTGCTGATTCCCCGTCACCTAGCACAGAGCTTAGTCATGGTGGATGCTCGCTAGTGCCTACAGAATAGACAAATCATATAGCGAAAGTTTCTGCCCTTTCAGGAGGAACTGAGTCACTACTTGGGGTTTGGCACCGAGCAAGTAGCTAAGTATTTGTTGGGCGGATGGAGGCATGGATGTTTGTATGGATAGCTGGTGCAGAGGGTGGATGTAGCTAAGAATTTGTGAGCTGGATGGAGGCATGGATGTTTGTATGGGTAGCTGGTTGAGAGGGTGGATGGATGGGGGATGGGTAATAGATGGGTGGGGGATGGGTAATAGATGGGTGGGGGATGGATGGGTAAGTGGAAGGATGGATGCATGCACATGTGGATATTTGTATGGGTGGATAATTGGTTGAAGGGGTGGGTGGATGGGGGACAGGTGGATAGATGGGTAGGCAGATGGACGGATGAGTGGATGCATGGGTGGATGGATACATGGATGGATGAGTGGATAAATGGAT
The DNA here is from genome assembly GCF_047675955.1 of Chlorocebus sabaeus. Classification (NCBI taxonomy): domain Eukaryota; kingdom Metazoa; phylum Chordata; class Mammalia; order Primates; family Cercopithecidae; genus Chlorocebus; species Chlorocebus sabaeus. Next base: position 102,074,518 of record NC_132915.1, read on the forward strand.
GATTTGATGAGAACAAGAGAGATACGACCTGTCCTCCTTAGCCCAACATGCAAGGTGTCCAGCCTGACCTTTCTTTGTCGCCCACACTCCAACCTGACCCACTGTCTCCCAACCTGATCCACTGTCTTCCTAACCCTGAAAATGGCCTCCATTTCCTTCAAGCCATTGCTGTTTTTCAACTTCTCCCTTCCAGAATGGGCTCTCTGCTTTTCCACCTCTACACAGAGCCTGACTCTGGCCTCAGATGCACACATTCCCATCCCAGCCCCAACACTTCCCCCTCTGGAATCCTCTGAACTCTTTGAAGTCTCCAGAAAGTCCTTCCTGCCACACCACTCCGCCCTCCACCCGGCTGAGTTTGCACATCTTCAGACTGCCGTGGATCCCCCACCCCTTCCTGGGCACCTGGCTCTGGGCCTGGCCTATTCTGGCCATGCAGGGCCCTGGAGAGAAATCTAAAGGTGTCTGCCTCCCGTGGCCCAGGGTTTCTCACCTTCCACGTGCATTGTCAGCCCTCTGGACTGTGGGTGCCATCATCACCCTATAACCGTGGTGTCCCCAGCCCAGGCCAGAGGCCCAGCAGCTCCGTGCTGATGAAGTAAGTGTTGAGTTGTTTTTGGGAGGTGGCCAGGGCAGATGAGGTTAAAGCAGGAAAGGGCTTCAAGAACAGGGAGGTCCAGGAAAGCAAGCACAGAGTCTGGGAGGATGAGCAGGAGCTGGGAGACCCAATGTACCAGGCTCAAACCCCAGCTCAGACACTAAGCAGCTGTGTACCCTCTTCAAGCAGTACCTTCTTCTCTAGCAAAGAGAACAATGATGCCTGTCTCGCAGGGGTCTTATAGAGGAGGAACCCATGGGCAAATAAAGCCCAGAGCCTGCTATGTGGGAAACAGTCAGTACATTATAGTAAGCAATAATAACGATAATAATGAATGTTGGATTTGGTAACCAGGAGCTGGTGACCTCAGTAAGAATGGGGGAAGGTACCTGGGATTAGCTCAAATGGTTTGATGAGCAGGTGGGAAGAGAAGGTTCCTACTGCAGACCAGGAGAGGGCCTGGCTCATAGTAGGTGCTGGGTAAATGTTAGATAAGTGGGTGAATCACCAAATCATCAAATGTATTGAATTCACTAGTGAAGGGGCAGAAAGAAGGGGGAAGAGGGTGAACCCAAAGGTCATGAAATAGTACAGGTAAAGCCCTTCGCACAGTGCCTGGCGCATCATAGCTCGCAACCTCCCTGATGCCCGGTTGGCCCAGGACTTCCTGTGACTCTTCTAGCCTGGACTAGAGTCCCAAGTCCACCCAGAAAGGATGCAGGGAAGGATGGTCAGAGGGATGTGATGCTCCACCTCCTACCTGCACCTGACCTGTCTGTCACCAGGGAAGGTCTGGTTCCCGCAGAAGCCTCAATATCCCCATCACCCATCAGAAGTCAGAACCCCAAAGGTGGGAAACCAGTGGTCAGGTGCCAAGCCACATGGACACGGCTGTCCACCCTGTAGCAGTGTGTCTGTGTGATGTGTATCTCTGGATGTGTCTGCATCCTGGCAGCCCCCACACAGCATCTCCAGCCTGCACCTCTCCCCGAACTCTAGCCTCACACAAGCAGCTGCCCCTGGACATATCCACATGGCTGCCTAGAAGGCAGCTCAGACTTAAGACATCCAGGGCTGCCCTCCCCGTTCTTCCCCTGCTTCCCCATAGACACCATGTCCTTTAGTGGCACCTCCGTCATTCCGGGCGCTCAAGCTGGGAGATCTTGGACTCATCCCCAATGCCATCCTTTCTCTTGCTTCCTCTCGGACCCCTGTCTGCCTTTGCAAGGCTTCCCTCGCCCTCCTGGCTCTGAGCCGACACCTTCACTGTGCTAACTTCCCAAAGCCACTCCCTGCTCCTCCCTCTAACCCAGTGCCCCCCTACAGATGCCTAAGGAACCTGGTTAAAATGCCAATCAGGGCCAGGTGCAGTGGCTCACACCTGTAATCCCAACACTTTGGGAGGCTGAGGTGGGTGGAACATTTGAGGTTAGGAGTTCGTAACCAGCCTGGCCAACATAGTGAAATTTCTCTCAGTAGAGAAATTTTGTATTTCTCTACTGAAAATACAAAAATTAGCCGAGTGTGGTGGTGCATGCCTGTAATCCCAGCTACTTGGGAGACTGAGGCAGGAGAATCGCTTGAACCCAGGAGGCAGAGGTTGCAGTGAGCCAAGATCACGCCACTGCACTCTGATCTGGACCACAGAGCGAGACTGTCTCAAAAAATAAATAAATAAAAACTTTAAAAAATAAAATGCCAATCAGATCACAGCCCCCCGCCCCCCGCCACAACCTTCCCAGGGTCCCTATCTCATGTGATCTGTCCCCTTTGCCCCCCAGCTCTACCTGCACTTTGTCCCCTGTCACTCATCTGCTCCAGCCACACCCCAGATATTTGGTCCCCAGGGCCCTTCTTATTTATTTATTTTATTTTATTTTATTTTATTTTATTTTATTTTTGATAAAGATGGACTTTGGCCATGTTGCCCAGGCTGGTCTCAAACTCCTGGGCTCAAGCAATCTACAAGCCTCCTCCTACCAAAGTGCTGGGATTACAGAGGTCAGCCACGGAGCCTGGCCTCCCCAGGGCCTTTGCACTGACTGCTCCCTGTGCAAGGAACCACCTCCCCCGATATTGTAGATACCATCCCCCAGGTGCCTGCTGGAATGTGTGTCTCATTCATGCCTCTGACTGTCCCTTCTAAACCTGCGGCCCCATCTCTCTTCCCTGTCTCACTCTTCTTTGCCTTGTAGTCACCATTCGTCATACTCTGTATGAAATGGATTTATCTACGTGTTAAAATAGATCAGTGTTACTGTCCTCCCGCCTATGAGAATGTCCTCCACGGATAAGAAGGAACTGGGGGTGGGGGCATTGGGAGGGGCTGTCTCTCTGCTAGCTGCTCTAGTCCCGCCTCCAGACAGCGCCGGCCCACATATAGCAGGCGGTAAAGAAATATTTGTGGGGCCGGGTGCGGTGGCTCACGCTTGTAATCCCAACGCTTTGAGAGCCCAAGGCGCGGGGGGATCACGAGGTCAGGAGATCGAGACCAGCCTGGCCAACATGGTTTGAAACCCTGTCTCTACTAAAAATACAAATATTAGCCGGGCGCGGTGGCGCGTGCCTGTAGTCCCAGCTACTGGGGAGGGTGAGGTAGGAGAATTGCTTGATCTCTGGAGGCGGAGGTTGCAGTGAGCCGAGATCGCGCCACTACACTCCAGCCTGGGTGACAGAGTGAGACTCTGTCTCAAAAAAGAAAGAAAAAAAAAAAGACAAAAAGAAAAAGAAAAGAAAAATATTTGTGGAATCGCTAAATGTGCATGTGGGCCTCCCTGGCCAGGCTGGCCCGGGATGGCTCCCCGGGCTCCCGGCTGTGCCCGTCCCTCCCTGTCCCTGGCCCGTGACCTCCAGCCCCGGCTGGGGGCTCCCGACAGCGCCCCTGGCGCGGATCAAAGGGCCGAGGGGCCGGCGGCCCCGCACAGCTGCGTCTGCGCCCGGGCCGCGCAGGAAGCGCCGGGGCAGCCCTCGCTGCAGGCCCGGCCCCGACGCGGCAAGGAGGCCTGGGGAGGCCGGGAGGCTGGGAGAGGCCCCGCGAGGCCCGTAGAGCGCGCCCGCCTCGCCTCGCATTCCAGCCGCGTGATTGACGCGCGTACCGGGGCCCCAGCCCGCGGCTCCCGCCGCCGCCCGCCCGGCCCGCGGCCGCCGCATCAAAGCAGATGTTTGCAGCTGGTTTGAGTTGGATCCCCATCAACAGGCCCTTTTTTGTCTCAAAATAAAAAACAGCTACGCCTGGAATGATAAGGACGCGGCAGGCACGTGGGGGAGATGTCAGCGAGTCCGGCAGGGAGGAGGCCAGGCGACTCCCTCTCCAAGTGACAGGCTGACTCTAGCAGCAGCAGCCGCGACCCCCGGAGTGTCTAGGGTCCTGTCCCCTAGCTCCTGTGAACTGCAGCTCATCCTTCAGCCGGCATCATCAGAGCCCAGTCCCGCCAACAGTCATAACCTTAGCCACCACACTGAGTGCTTGCTGTCCAACATGCTCTACAGCCATGCCGTCCTGGGCACCTCGCCACCAGCCTAGGAAGGAGGTGTGACACAGGGAGGTCAACACATTATGATGATTACCCGTAAGGTGGGAATTGGGATCGCCAGCTTTCAAATGGGAAAAACCAGGTCAGAGAGCAGCGGTGGCTTGTCCCAAGTCAGCCAACCAGGAAGTGGCAAAGCCCGGATTCAAACCCATTCCTTCTGCTCTAGAACCAGGTTCTTAAGTATGTGTCATGTCACCTTTTCCAGGAAGTTCCCAGATAGATTCTTGGTGCTTTCTGTGCCTCTCTGCTTGCCCAGCATGCCCCCGGACCCCATCCAAGCATGTGTTCTACGGGATGAGATTCCGTCTAACTCCATGCCCCAAGTGTCTTCCGTGCGCCCAGCCCAGAGTCAGCCTCCACCGGTGTTTGCTGGGTGAATGTGAGAGGGTGTAGCCGGTGGGAACAGAAGGGCTGCAGTTGCGGGACCAAACCTCGTGGTCCCCATGGAGGGAGGAGGGTGTACCCAGCAGTGGTTGCTGCAGGGGCCGTGGGTCTTGGGCATGGAGCGGCCCTAAAGGAAACCAGTCTGGAATCTGCCTGGTCTCCAGTGTGGCGCGGCGCATACCCATAAAGGGACAGACAGACAGACAGACAGGGAGAGCACAAACCCAACAGTGCGATTACGGGGCTTCAGACAAAAATGGGAGGTAAGGAAGAGAAAGTTCCAGAGACTTAGACTGGGGAGGAGAAGACAGCACACACCTAATGAGATCCTTCCTGTGCCAGACGCTGGGCCAAGCCTTCCCACATGGGTTAAAATCACCAGATTCTCAATTACCCAGGGAGGGACAGGTCAAACCCCCATTTGACAGAACAAGAATCTGAGGCTTGGAGAAGGGTTGTGAATCACCCGGGGCTGTGCAGCTGGCGATGGAGGTGTGGGAGCCACTGAAGATGGAGTGGGGGCTGACAGAGCTCTTGAGTGAGCAGGGGAAGGAAGGCACACAGGACAGAGGGTCTGATTGGCCCGCCTTGAATCAGATGTTCAGGCCTGGTCCAATCACTTCCGGTCACAAGAATCAGTACAAACATGGTACCCCCCGGGTCTTTCCCTTGGTACAGGGGATGAGGGTGCTTTTGGGGTTGGGGACTCCCAGTCCTGCAGGAAGCATGCGTGGAACTCCACTGATACAAATTTAACAAACTGGACCCAAGTTGTGTCGTTGTGAAGGGGCTGGGGGTGGGAGGGCGAGTTCACTTACCTTGTTACGCGGTGGCAGTTTCAGACCCTTAGGAGCAGAATACCTGCTGTTTTCTTGTGCTACCTGGCTGCCCATTTCATTTCACACAAGGTTGTTCATTCATTTGACAAACACTAACCACCTCCTCCATGCCAGTAAATTAGACCCAGTGTCTGATTTCTAGGTTGGTCGGGACTTTAGACGCACAAATAACTAGAGAGAGGCTGGGATTCTGGGTATCAGGGAAGGCTTCACAGAGGAGGTGACACTTGAATTGGGTCTTCAAGGATGAAGAGGAGTTTAGCAAGAAGCAAAGGAAGGGGGCAGAGAAGCCAGGCCTTGGAAGCAGATGGAATTTTAAGCACTAAGGAGGCAAGAAGGGACTTGCTATGTTCAGAGAGCAGTGAGAAGCCTGGCAGCGAGAGCTGGGTGTCACAGGGTGGGTGGGGCCTCGAGTGCCACAGCGAGGTCTTTGGGCTTATCCTGACATTTTGGGGTGCTCTTGGACATTCAGAAATGAAGAGGGTTTGTAATCTAATTTAACTTGATGAGGAGGCAAGACCAAACCTTGGGTGTCTCTCTCCTAACCTTCTGGTTTATCTCTGAAGTGGGAGGTAGCAGTGTGCTGGACAAAGGCTGGGAGTTGCCCCTAGGCTGTGGCAGAGGGGCTGGACGGGGTTGCCTTGAGGGGTGGAAGAGGCCCGCTGAGAGTACAGAGACCTGAGTGGAGCGTGAAGTGCGAACTGTTCTGAGAACCCAAGGAAGAGCCACATACACTGTAAAAGGCAGTGATGGGGTATGGGAATGGCACCCTCAGAGGAGGGTAGGAGATCTTGACTCAGCAAGGGTGGCAAGCAGGAAGTCCAGGAAGTCCTGGAGACTTGATAACAGTGATCATGATCGCCGTTTATTGAGCCCATCTCCTGTGTCCAGCCCTGTAAAGCAGTCTCTGTCATCATCCCCACTGGACAGTTGGGGACAGAGGCTCAAGAGAAGGGACTTGTGCAAGAGTCCAGTGCCAGGAAGTGATAGAGCTGGGATTCCAAGCCCAGTGCATGTTGTCTGGACCCTCAGATCTGGCCATGAAGACCTGCTTGGAGAAGCTGGAGTCCTCCCAGAACATAAGGAAAGCCAGTGTTATTGGAGGTGAAAGAATCAGCCATACTCTGTGTGTCTCTGCAGTTGTCAGTGATTTAAGTCCAGACCATCCTGGCTAACACGGTGAAACCCTGTCTCTACTAAAAAATACAAAAAATTAGCCGGGCGTGGTGGCGGGCGCCTGTAGTCCCAGCTACTCAGGAGGCTGAGGCAGGAGAATGGCGTGAACCCGGGAGGCGGAGCTTGCAGTGAGCCAAGATTGCACCACTGCACTCCAGCCTTGGTGACAGAGTGAGACTCCGCCTCAAAAAAAAAAAAAAAAAAAAGAGAGAGAAATTAATCAGATTTGTAATCTGTGTTCAAATGCTCCTGAAAACATTGGTTTTCAGAGTTTTATTAGCCTTATGAGTTTAATAAGTTGAGAATTAAACAAATAAAGCCATAAAAACTCAGAGGATATGGAGCTATCTTCTCACAGCCTGGACTCTTCAAAGGAGGGACATCCCTGAAAATGGAATTTCTTTTTTTTTTTTTTTTTTTTTTTGAGACGAGTCTCGCTCTGTCGCCAGGCTGGAGTGCAGCAGCGGGATCTCAGCTCACTGCAAGCTCCGCCCCCCGGGTTCATGCCATTCTCCTGCCTCAGCCTCCTGAGTAGCTGGGACTACAGGCGCTCACCACCTCGCCCGGCTAGTTTTTTGTATTTTTTTAGTAGAGACGGGGTTTCACCAGGTTAGCCAGGATGGTCTCGATCTCCTGACCTCGTGATCCGCCCGTCTCGGCCTCCCAAAGTGCTGGGTGGAATTTCTTACTCCATAATATCAGATGACACCACAGAGGGAAAAATGTGTTTGGAGGTGGGGGAGATGTATATGGCCAGCCCCACCTTCTGGAGGCCGGGCTCGTGCTAAGTAATAAGAACTTGGGGTGAATTGGGCCCCAAGTCTCAGGAACAGACAGATACGGGCATGGTACCCAGGGCCCAGGATAAGGGCGGCTTATGAGCAAAGGCACACGGAGATGCACAGATCAGGAAGGGAGTATCTGGAGTATCTGGTGACGCTGCTGTGTGACCTTGAAGGAGTGACCCGGCCTCTGCACCTGTCTGTGCTCTTCTGTAAAATGGGAATGGAAACAGCATCGTCCTTTGAGGGTTCTGTGAGGATTGAATGAGGTGATGCAGGTAGCTGATAACTGAGCATTATTCGTCCTCAATAATGTTCTGAGACTGATAATGGAGCCAGGAGTACCCTGTCCAGATCAGGCCAAACAAGCTAGAAGGGCTGGCCAGAACCCGGGGTGGTGGTGAGAAGGAGGCACAGCGGGGCCCTGTAAACCCAGTCAGCATCAGGGAGGCTGCCTCCAGGAATTGTGGAGACCCTAGCAAAGGTGAGCAACAAAGGCGTTTTGGGCACGCAACGAACGAAAGAAACATGGAGTACCTTCTTCATGCCAGCGTGGTGCCAAGGGCTTTAAATACATCCAGCCCCTGCCAAAAACCCCATGGTCGGGATGATCATTCCCATTTTTTTTTAAATTTTTTTAATTTTTTTTATTTTTTGAGACGGAGTCTCTCTTTGTCACCCAGGCTGGAGTGCAGTGGTACAATCTCGGCTCACTGCAACCTCCACCTCCCAGGTTCAAGCGATTCTTCTGCCTCAGCCTCCCGAGTAGCTGGGATGACAGGCGTGCACCACCACACCCGGCTGATTTTTGTATTTTTAGTAGAGACGGGGTTTCACCGAGTTGGCCAGGCTGGTCTTTTTTTTTTTTTTTTTTTTTTTTTTTTTGAGACGGAGTCTTTCTCAGTCACCCAGGCTGGAGTGCAGTAGTGCGATCTCGGCTCACTGCAAGCTCCGTCTCCCAGGGTCACGCCATTATCCTACCTCAGCCTCCTGAGTAGCTGGGACTACAGGTACCCGCTACCACGCCCGGCTAATTTTTTTGTATTTTTAGTAGAGATGGGGTTTCACCGTGTTAGCCAGGATGGTCTTGATCTCCTGACCTCGTGATCCGCCCATCTCGGCCTCCCAAAGTGCTGGAATTACAGGCGTGAGCCACTGCACCCAGCCCAGGCTGGTCTTGAACTCCTAAACTTAAGTGATCTGCCCGCCTCAGCCTCCCAAAGTGCTGGGATTACAGGCGTGAGCCGCCGCGCCGGCCTGATCATTCCCATTTTATAGATGAAGAATTTGAGGCTCAGAGAGGTCAAATGCCTTGCCTAAAGCCGCACAGTGAGGAAGTTAGGGAGACTGTGCCCGCCACAGCCGCTGCTTTACACCGACAACTCGCTACATGTTCATGCTGAGATGCAGGCAATGTTGTCCAGCCCATTGTACAGATGAGTGAGCTGAGACTCGAGAAGACAAATTACTTGCCCGGTCCCCAGCTAGCAAGTGGTGGGACAAGGCATGGAACTCAAGTCCCTGTGATTCTAGTGCCACCTGTCTGTGGCTGGGCCTGCTTCTCAGTGGCTGGCTCCATAGTCCTCCGTGGTGGGAGGCACGAAGAGAGGGGGAATGGGGACTCACAGAGAAGAGGGGACCCCGCTGGTATCCCCAACCCCTCCCACACACGCCATTAGTCGCTCTCACCCCAGCACAGTAGACAAAGGCAGCCCCATAATTGGGAGTGAGTATTTCATGCATCCCCCCCGACGTTTTATTGGGTGGAGAGATGCTTGGAGACCAAACGGATGGCGCATGCTGTTTATAAAGTGCGTGCAGTTTGTTTTATTTCCCGAGTTTTTGCAATCTAGATAACAGATGATGCCCTGAGTGGCTGGCGCTGCCTCCGTAATGGCGGCACCGAGCCTTTGGAGAAGTATTAATAATAGATTGTGTTGATGAGTTTGGAGAAAGTAGCAATCGACCCCCTGCTGCCAAGGCATTAGCGGGCTGTTCTGAACACAGCCAGCATTGTGGCTTTGACTGCAAATGCAGGTCACCCGCCCTGCTGCCTTCTCCCCAGCCTGAGAAGGTCTCCTCTCCGGGAGTCACCCAAGGTGTGCTGACCCTGGCCCGGGACCCTGAGACCCTGGCCCTGCCATGCTAGCAGCGATATGGCCAGTGTCTGTTCACTCAGAGGCCACAGAGGTCAGGCTGCAGATCTTAGTATGGCCACTAGGTCAGGTGATGTGTGGGGAGGGGACAGAGGGGCAGTGGGGATTGGGGGAGGACCACCCTCCATGTCAGAACACCAGGTTCTACAAACCCAAGCTCCTTCCTCAGCCCCTCGGTAGAGCTGGACAGCCAGCCAGATTCCTAGGGCCTCTGCCTGAAGCTATCACTGACAGTTGGGTAGGTTGTGCCCTGAACAAGGGGATTCAGCCAGAGGGCCAAATTAAAGCCAGAATCCAGCCCACATTCCCCTTGCAGAGCCATGCCCTGCAGGCTGGTGGGGTCCAGCATGCCCAGAGCAGAGCCTGGCCTCAGCCTCAGCTCACCCCAGGCCTTTACTCACCTACTCTAAACACTCATGGAGGCCCCCGGTTGAGGATCAGATGGGACCAGGTCCTGTCTCATGGAACCCCAGTAAAGTTGGTAGAGTTGGGCACCAGCAGGGACGTGCATTGTCATTCTGCTATGATACCCATGCACTGAGTTACATGCTCAGCATCCTCGAATCCTGACAACAGCCTTCAGGAAGGGCTTGACATCTCCATTTTACAGGAGTAAACTGAGGCTGGGGGAAGCTCAGGGGAGCATAGACAAGGCCACCTCCCCCAGACTGGGGCATCAGAGAAGGTTTCCCAGAGGAGGTGGCATTGGAGTTGGGCATTGCAGGATGAGTAGGAGCCTGCTGGGTAGAATAGAGGTGGGTGGCAGGGGTCACTGGGGGTACCCCCTGCTGAGTGCTCTGGCCAGTGCCCAGGCAGCATGCAGAGCTCAAAGCGGCCCTACCCACTTCGCCCCACCAGCTCGCCGTGGGCGGTTCTGATGGCAGCCCCGGGAAGGGAGGCAGGCGAGTGCCTCCCATTTATGGCCATTTCTGTTCCAGAACCGATTAGTAGAGAATTGCAGCTGTAATCTGTGCCCGTGATGGCGGGCCATAAAGAGGGATGGGATGTGCACAGCGCTCCCAAGGTGGCGCCCGCAGACGTGGCCCGGGGACGCCGGGAATGAAAAATGGTTTTAATTCCCTCCCAGCAGCAATAATTTGATTCTTCATAAATTTTTCCATCAAAATGTTGTTGAGCTGAGTTCCCACAGAGCAGGACACGTGACAGGGTGGAGGCGTGTCGGGAGGAGCGGTCAGCAGACACAGCAGAGGAGGGGCCATGCTGCCTAGCCCCTCCCGCTAGTGCTGGCCGGGGCCCAGAGACCCCCTCCGGCCCCCGCCGCCCTCGTTTGTCTGCAGAGATGATGGGAGATGGGACCACGTTGTCATATGGGAGCTGGATTAGGCCCAGCCTGGGAGTTGCCTCCAGCATTTACCCGTGTGACTCTGAGCAAGTGACTCTGCCTCTTAGCACCTCAATTTCCTCATCTCTAAAATGGGGCTAATGTTCATTCTCTTCTTGTAGGGTTGTTGCAAGGATTAAATGCATCTCTGCACATAAGATGCTTAGAGTAGGGCTGGCACTGTGTACGTGCTCAGTGAATATGTTTGTGATGGAGATGCATAAGCTGAGACAGAGGGATGGGAAGGTGTTAACCAAGCCAAAGGACAGAGAAAGATGTGTTGAAAGGCTGCCATGATGGTGCTCTGGAGAAACTGCAGGCTGTTCTTTGGGGCTGCAGCCTGGGGAAGCAGAGGGTAGAGAGGGAAGAGGCAGGATCATGAAGGGCCTTGAGTGCCAGCCTCAGGAGCTCAGATGGTCTCCTAAGGGCACTAGGGAGCCATGGAAGAGTCTGGAGCAGGGAAGCAGCTTGATCCGATTTGTATTTTAGAAAGATCCCCAGGCTCCTGTGTGTATGATGACCCCTGTGTGGGCTGTGGTTTGAAGGATTGAAGAGGCCAGGAGCCCAGAGAGGGGACCAGGCAATTGCTCAGGCAGGAGAGGAGGGGCCCAGGCTGGGCAGTGGGTTGGGCAGGGAATTGCTTGGATGTGTTGGTGAGGGAGGATCAGAGGAGAGGGAGACCAGGGAGCTGAGGAAGAAAGGATCCTTTCCAGACAGGGGCTGACCTGGCCCCCAGGGAAAGTTTGGGTGGAGCCTGCACACTGCCCTCTAGTGGCCACCATGTCTCTGAGCTGGAAGGGCCCTGAGCTGCCATGCCCGGGACAGGTGACTCTAGGCAGGATGCCAACACCCACCCCAGGGCCTGTGGGGGCCTGTGGGCAGAATAGGGCTGCAGGGCCCTTCTGCTGTCTGGCCCGGTGCCCAAGGAAGGCCTCTCCCTCCCACCTGGGCCTGAGGGTCAGGGCGGCAAGAGGGAGAGGCCCTCGAGGGGAGTGGCCTCTGGGAGGGACTTGTGAGCGCAGCCAACACACCCGCTTTGTGCATCCGCAGGCTCTTCGCGGCCAAGTGCAGCGGCTGCATGGAGAAGATCGCCCCTACCGAGTTTGTGATGCGAGCGCTGGAGTGCGTGTACCACCTGGGCTGCTTCTGCTGCTGCGTGTGTGAGCGGCAGCTACGCAAGGGCGACGAGTTCGTGCTCAAGGAGGGCCAGCTACTGTGCAAGGGTGACTACGAGAAGGAGAAGGACCTGCTCAGCTCTGTGAGCCCCGACGAGTCCGACTCCGGTGAGGCCTGGCCTGAGCTGGGGGCAGGCCTCGGGGACGGGGCTCACAGGGGTGTCCTGGAGGGGAGTCCCGGCTGGAGAAGCCACCTCCTGCTTCCAGGACTTGAGCCGCATACAGATGGTGCATGCATATCCAGATGCACACGCGCACCGATGTGTCCACCTGCGTGCACATGACACGAACGTGCATGCCCCCAGGCTCACTGCCCCTGAGACCTACACATCCATACACATAAACACGTGTGTGATCACATGTGTACACATAACACATAAAATGCACGCCCGAATACCCCTACCCTGAGCATGGATACATGTACATATATGTGGAGATATGTGTTCACCTATCTGGGAATGCAAAAGCCACACCCAGGTACACACACACAAGTGTACACACTTGAGCACACACACACATACACACGTGACACAGCACACTTGTGCACTAAACACCGATCCACATGGCTGCACATATATGTTTGTCCACATGCTGACATGTACTGTGGATTGTGCTTGTGTGCACACACACCTCTTGTTCTCTGGCCCACCCCCCTTGCCGTCTCTGCTTTGATGCCCCCCCCCCCCTCCAACCCGCAGCCCAGCTCCACAGGGATCTTCACCAGCACCCGGTCCACAGGCTGGGGATGCCTGAGAGGCAGGGATCTGATGTGCCCTCCCCTCCTCAGCCCCCTGGAGCCCTCAGTGGGAAGCAAACAGCCCCGAGCCAGCCTCTGTTTCCCAGCCGAGAGGAGGGGACTGGGCCCTCTGTGCTAGAGGGGAAGACCCCATTTCCCAGGGTAAAGGACCCTCCCTACTCTGCTCTAGCCCCCAAAAGGACAAGACCAGTTTGAAACCCTCCTGGCAGACAGGGCGAGCCCAACCAGGAGTGAGCCTTAAGGAGGGAAAGGCCAGGAGGTGGCTTTGGCCCTTGTTCCTGGGAGCAGTGGGGAAGGACTGGAACAGGGGGCATGGAGAGGAGGTGTCCCGGTCTGCCAGGCCCCATGGGTAACCTGGAGCCCTCTGGCAACAGGATCTGCCACATGGGAAGGGTTTTCATGGCCAGGGCCTGCGTGGAGGCAGTGAGCGCAGCACCATCTGTCCCTACCCATCCCTGGGCAGGGCACCGCTGCAGCCAGCCCCGTGGCTCCTGAGGAAGAGCAGAGGCTGGCCAGGCCCAGCAGAGGGGGTCTCAGTGGGAGCAGATCACCCTCCTCACACTCCAAGGAGAAGAGGACTGAAGAAAGGAGACCAGCCTGGGTGGGGGCAGTGGGAGGCCCAGTGGTGGCTGGGGAGGCTTGGCCATCCATCTGGGGCTGCTGGCATTTCTGAGATCCAAACCTGGGGCAGGGAAGTGCCGTGTGTGTGTGGTGGGTGTGGCTGCAGCGCTGGTCGAAGTGCATATGCTTCCACACGCTGTGTGTGTCTGTCCAGATGCATGCCTGCCTGTACGTTCCTGCCTGTGAGCCTGGGCCCATATGTGTGAATACGCCTGTGAGTTGCATGCGCGAGGCCTTTGTGGGCCCATGTGCGTGTGCCAGCGGGTGAGTGTGCATCTTGAGTGTGTGCGTGCATACGCTGTGGTCACTAGCACTCTTGTGTGAATATCTGCGGCGCATGTCTTTGCTTGCACACTTTCGTGTATGTCCACACAGCCATGTGCATACCATGTGTACTCGCAGGATAGAGCAGGCAGGAGACGAGGGCCCAGGCGAGGCAGGGCCTGTGGGCCAGGGGAGGGAAGGAGACCTTACCCTGGGGGCACTGGGGAGCCATGGCAGTATCGACAGAGGGGGACAGGCTCCTGTTGGGCAGCAGGTTGCCTAAGGGGACAAGGCTGAGGCCCAGGCTGCCCCCGCCCCTTCCTCACAGGCCGGGTTGTGTCCCCCACAGTGAAGAGCGAGGATGAAGATGGGGACATGAAGCCGGCCAAGGGGCAGGGCAGCCAGAGCAAGGGCAGCGGGGATGACGGGAAGGACCCGCGGAGGCCCAAGCGACCCCGGACCATCCTCACCACACAGCAGCGAAGAGCCTTCAAGGCCTCCTTTGAGGTCTCGTCCAAGCCTTGCCGAAAGGTGAGGGGCGGCCGGGGGGCAGAGCTGAGGCTGGTGCCCGCACACCCACTGCCTTTCTGGAGACCACCCCCTGCTCCTGCTGGGGGCAGGGACATCCCTCCATCCTCCATCTCCCCCCACATCCCATCATCCCCCTAAACCCGCCATCTCCCAGCTGCTGCCCCTGGATGGCCTGACCTGATCCTCCTCTCTCTGGGCCAGGTCCGAGAGACACTGGCAGCTGAGACGGGCCTCAGTGTACGTGTGGTCCAGGTCTGGTTTCAGAACCAAAGAGCAAAGGTAAGAGGCCACCCTCCACCCCCACTGGCCCCAGGTAGGGTGGGAGTAGAGGGGGCAGCCAGAAGACTGTGGTCCAAGGGGCGTAGGGCTGGCTGTGCCTGGAGGCGAGGGGCAGCACCAGCCTGAACCGCGCTATCCCTGCAGATGAAGAAGCTGGCGCGACGGCACCAGCAGCAGCAGGAGCAGCAGAACTCCCAGCGGCTGGGCCAGGGTGAGCCAGGGCCGGGACTGGGGCTGGGCCTGGGCCTGGGTGAGCTGGGGCAGGGGCTGGGGCTGGGTGAGCCTGGGCCAGGGCTGGGACCAGGGCTGCACCTGTCCCAGGGCTAGGGACAAAGGGGCCTGGGATGTTTCTTTTAACAAAACTTCTGAAAAGCCTTCCACCAAGGCCATCAGATCCCAGGAAACTTCTGCTTTAAAACCACTGAGATACAGAGAAATAGAGAAGCCATGGGGACTAGGGGATCCAGGGAGGAGAGATGGCAGAGTGGCGGACTGGAAGGTTGGCAGAATTTCTACAGTCAAAACAGCAATGGTCTCCTCACAGTCACTGCGCGCAGACACGGGTCTCAGCCTTCAGCACACCCCATCTCGCCCTGTCCTCGCAGATCACTGCAAGGAAGGGTATCGCCATGTCCCATTTCACAGATGAGGAAACTGAGGGACTGCCTGGGATCCCTCAGCCAGTAAGGCACAAAGTTGGACCTCAGCCCCAAGCCTGGAGCTCAAAGCCTATACCTTTAACAGGATGGCACTACCCCCCTGCTGGAATTCTGCAGACAAAGCTTGTCAGGGCGTGAGGGACCTGCTGAGTTGGGAGGGACCAGTTTCAGGGGCATGAATCAGGCCTCCTCATCACTGGGCTTTACCAAAAACTGTGTTTCCATATCAAAATCTTGAGCCAGGGTTGGTCTCCTGGGCCTTCAAGGCCATGAGGGAGGAGCAGGGAGCTCCCTGGGGCTGCTGAAGTGGGCGGGAGACAGCTGCCTGCGCCCCGGTGAGAGGGAGGCTTCTGGGCAGGTGCCAGGGCACCAATGGGCAGATACCCGGGCACTGGGGGCCAGGCTGGACTGGGCTTCTAAGGACACAGCCTTAGCGCCTGCTTCTTCCTCGCTTCCCCCTCTGCCCCTCCTGGGGCTGCAGTCACTGCCTCTGGTCTCCCAGCCAGGTCCTGGACTGTGTCTCACCCCTCAGTGTTCCCAGCTACTTCCTGGACACAGCCTCCCTGAGAAGGTCCCACAGTCCCCCCCAGCTCATCCCAGCCCATGCCGTACCCTCCATCCTGCCTCCCTCCATCCTGCCCACATGCACATGGCATGCCCTGCTCCTCCCCACCCTTCTCTGCAAATGGCACCACCATCCGCCCTGTCGAGCCAGGAACCAGGAGTCACCTCTGACCTTTCTCATCCCATGCTGCTGAACCGCTGAGGTGCCCAGTTGGGGAATGAAGTCTTCTCATGTCTCTTGCACCCTCCTAGGAGCTGTCTCTTCTACAGCCACCTTGACAGAGATCCCACCCTTCCTCTGGCTTCCTCCCCCACTGGCCCCAGCCTGGGTCTCCTCCTCCAGCCTTTCTCACCCTTGTCTACCAAACCCTCTCTCGGCTCCCAGCGGCCTCGGGGACCCCCACCCAGCTCGGCGCCCCAGGGCTCCCCATGACCTGTGGTCCCTCTCAGCTGGTTTCCCCCCACACTGACCTCTCTCCCTGGCTCTTGGCCCCGCGTGCTGCACCCTCACTTACCCGGCGGTCTGTCTTGTCCATGCGTGTGCCGCCCCTCAGCCTGGCTTGCCTCCCCTGCTCCAGTCTGTCGAGCCCCTGCTAGTTCTTTAAGTCACATCAGGGTGAGGGCCCTTTCCTCCAGGAAGTCTTCCCAGGGCCTCTTTGGCCTGGGTCTGGGACCTTGGTGCTCCCAGCTGCAGGGCAGAATCACTATTGCCTGTGTGCGGTCTGCCTCCTCCCTGGATCCCCTGGAGGGGCGGAGTGGTGGGAGGAAGGAAGGTGGGGAGGGTAGGCCTCTGGCTTTTGGTAAACTGTGTCTGTTGGAGAAGCTGGAATGTGCACCTGGGGAAGGGGATGGGGAGTCAGTGTCCGGACAGCTTCAGCCAGAGTGGGGTGCCTGGGCAGTCAGAAGGGGGTCAGACTGGGGAGGCTGCCGGTGAAGCCGGGCCATGGGGTATAGCTGGGAGGGCGTGGGCCAGGCCAGTGGGTGAAGGCTCACTGTGCCCCCAGAGGTCCTGTCCAGCCGCATGGAGGGCATGATGGCCTCCTACACGCCACTGGCCCCACCGCAGCAGCAGATCGTGGCCATGGAGCAGAGCCCCTACGGTAGCAGCGACCCTTTCCAGCAGGGCCTCACGCCGCCCCAAATGCCAGGTGACCACATGAACCCCTATGGTAAGCCGCCCTACCTCCGCCCGCCCACCCCAGCACAGCCCCTGCCCTCTGCCAGGCCAGGCAGACCTGGGGACATAACAGCCACCTGCTGCCCCAGGGCTCAGGCAGCATGGCCAGCACGGCCCTCCTGCCTCTTGCTGACAGGAAGGGCCCCGGCCCCTCTTGGCCCGCACTAGTCAGCAGGCCATCCTATCTCTCCCTGGCCTCCAGTCACACAGCCCATGGGACAAACAGGGCCCCCAGGAGCCCCAGCCTGCACCCCGGTCCTGACACCCCTTCTGCCCCCTCAGGGAACGACTCCATCTTCCACGACATCGACAGCGATACCTCCTTAACCAGCCTCAGCGACTGCTTCCTCGGCTCCTCAGACGTGGGCTCCCTGCAGGCCCGCGTGGGGAACCCCATCGACCGGCTCTACTCCATGCAGAGTTCCTACTTCGCCTCCTGAGAGCCAGCTGGGCGCACGGACGCTTGGGCAGGGGCCTGGGGGGGACCGCCAGCCTCTGCGGCCAGCCTGGCCACCCCCGCCCTGCTCTCCGCACAGACTACAGACAGCCATACGGTGCCCTCCCCTCGGCCGGCAGGGCCTGACCATTGCCCGTTGGGTACAGCCAGATCGGTAGATGGGCACAGCCTGGGCAGGGGCTGTGTCCTGCCCACAGAGACCTTGTCATCCCCAGGGACCCAGAGCTCTCGACGGCCACTCGCCTCCCAGCCCCACCTTGGCCTCCATCACCTCCTCCCCATCTCTTTTTTGGGAAGCTTAAATTCTCTCTATTTTTTTAAATGTCCTCTCTGTGTCCATGGCCCTCCATGCAAGCCCCAGGACAATGGCGTCATGAGGCAGTGACCTGAGAAGCATGTGTACCTGTGCCCCAGCAAGGGCAGGGGTGGCCTCTGGGGGCAGGCCCACTGCCTGGTACCGCACCCCCCAAGCCTGAATCTGGAGCAGCAGTGGGGAGGGGCCTGAGGGGGAGGCACTGTCAGGGGGCGGGCTCGGGGCCTGAGCCTGGGCAGGCACAAAGGGACAGAGCCACGTGCAGACACATGCAAACTCGCAGACAAACCCAGGAAAACACACACACAGCTGTGTGGGGACACCAGAAGGGACAGGGATGTTCAGCAGGTCTGCCTTGCCTTGTCAGAAAGGGACAAGGAGGCCAGATAGGGGCAGGGGACCCCCCACTTCGTAAGAGCGATTGGAGAGGGAGGAAGGGGAGAGGAAGAGGCGAGCTTGAAGCACTGGACCCAGTTGTATCCCAGCCTGGGCCCAGATGGGAGGCAGGGAGGGCAGCCCCAGGCCCCGCCAACTCTAGAGGCAGATGGAGCCCCCAGAACCAGGTAGCATCGGGCCAGACAGCAGAGCCTCCATGTGGTCAGGGACTTCAAAAAGCACTTGCTGGGCACCCCATCTGCAATGTGGTCCTCTCTCCAGCCACCGCTGCCTCCCCTTACATACCTCCAGGGACAAGGAGCTCACTAGGTCAGCGAGCCCAAGGCAGCTGTGCCATCCTGCATCCCAGAGCTAGGCTTCCCTGGCTCTCCCTCTTCACACTGTCCCCCTGCGGGCCTCTAGCTGTCCCTCTAAAGGTGTGGAGCAGGTATCACTTCATCTTCCCACTGATGTCAGCCGGCCAGAAGTGAGCAGGCACATCACCTCTCCTGCTGTGGCACCCTGCCTCTGTTAATGTGACCCAAAACACAATGATTTGGCCACATAACCTTAAGAGATCCATGCTGCCCTGCTGTAACTAAATCCCCGGGCCCCACACACAAGGGACAGCTAAGCCACATCTCTTCTCTGTGTATATGCAGGATGGGGACACTTACTGTTTAGACTGAGGGAGGCACTGTGACCTCCTTCCTCTTCCATTCCCTCTTACTCGATTGATTCCAGCCTGTGGAATTGCTCTGCACCCTGATAGTGTGACCACTGCTCTGCTCTCTCCCAGCACATCTGCCCAGTGAGGAGTTGGCACTGGGTGTCTCGCCTGAGGTGTGTGGACCGCGGTGGCCTCTCCCTGTTTGACATTGGCCCATTCATCCACCCTCTTTGGGGGACACATTCCAATTGCATTTCCTGCCCCCTTCCTCCAGGGCGATTGCAGAAGATTGTGTCAGGCGCCCTGCTGGAAGCCAGGTGCACTAGGTCTGTCCCAGCCCCAGTCTGCTCAACTCTAACCCTGTCAGAGCAAGGAGGCTGGGCTGCTGGGACCTGACTGGTGAGCCCACCCTGTCCCCTGGTGACCACTGTGTCCCCTTGTTCAGGTGCTCACAACCCTGCCTTTTAACTCTGAAGTCAAGCCCTAGGCCACCACCCTAAAGTCTGCCTGGTCCAACCTTTGAGCAAGTAAGGATGATGAATGTCCCTTTCCACTTTGGGGACCCTCTGCCTGGATCTCTGGAATCCTCCAAGTTCAACCTGTTCTGTGGTTTTGCTCCCCTGTTTGCTGGGGAACTCAGTCCCCCCATAGTGTCCTGGGCCAACCTCCTCGCCTGACATGAGGCCTCGTGCCACCCATCGGGCCCCAGCAGCCAGCTGGCCCTTCTACAGCTCTTACAAACAGAGCTCCTCCAAGGACCTCAGTTGATGTCCTGCTCCTTCTGCTGCCTCAGCCCACCAGGGTCCCTGCCACCATGGGTCTCTGGACAGCAGCTGTGCTGGCTTCTGGAGAGAGACTCCTCTTTCTCCTTTTGCACATGCACCATCTGAATCGTGCCAGGGACATTCTGGGCAGATGCAGGGGCAGACACCCTACCCCTACAGAAGACCCGGCCCTTCTCTCTCAGACCCGATAAGTTGGAAGGGACATCAGAAGCGGTCATCTCATCCGCCCCTTATTTTATAGCTGGAAACCCTGAGGCAAGAGAGGGAAAGAGGCCTGTCCAAGGTCCAGGTTAGTGACAGAGCTGAGCTGAGAACAGGGACGTTGTGCCCCATTGTCCCCTGTGGTTTGTGAATGACCCAGGTCAGGGGGTCACAAATTGTTCTTAGTAAACTTGCCAGCCACTGGGGTCACATCTTCCCATTCTGGGGCCTCACAAGCCCCCAGATCCAATCGGGACCCCATGCCAGGAGCTGGTCTAGGGACAGCACACTTGTGACCCACAGACAAAGCCAGAAGGGACCTCAGAGAGCTCCTCATGCTGCAGGCACCCTGTCAGTGGTGGCTCGGGGCCCTTTGTGCTGTGCCTTGCTGCCCACAGGCTCCCCGACACCAGCGCCCACCCCGCCCAGCCCCAGACTGTGTGTGGCACACATGAGCAAGTTGCAGGGCCTGCCCTTGCGGAGTCTCTCCTAGAAGGAAAGCCAGACTCTCCGGCCCAGCCAGAGTCCAGACATGGCAGGGACCCATTTCTCAGAGAAGGGAGGCAATGTGTTCAGGGCCACCCAGCAGAAGCCTGCAGGGCCAGGCAGCCTTCTCCCACTTTACGGGAGCAGCTGCAGTCTCGGCTGGGAGCTGGGCGGGGAGTAGCCAGGACCACCCCTCGCCCCTGCCATGACATGGAACCTTCATCACTAAGGGGGCTGGGGTGGGAAGAGGGAGATAACTGTGTGGTCTCCAGAGCGAAAAAGAATGAGAGGTGGGCAGGGGGAGTCTTGGCAAAAGGCCAAGTTCCACTTCCCTGCTGGGAAAGTCAAGCCGAAGAAGGAGGAGAGAATCACCCCAGGTGGCACAGGGCAGAGGAGGGACAAGAAGCCGGGCTCATGGCCCTGGCCAGAGCCTCATCCGCCTCCTCTGTGAAGCCAGCCTCCCAGGTACTCCGCTATCTTGGGAAACGCACAGGGGAGGTCACCCAGAGACACTGCTCACAAGGGTCAGACCAAGGTACCAGCACAGCCTGGAAAGAGCCTGGAGAGGGGGTTGGTGCACGGGCATCTTTGGAGGCTTCCTGAGGGTGGATGAATGTGGGAAGGCCCTGGCGCTGCATCAGATGAGCAGGGCCCGGCAGGGACAAGCCTCTTCTTTGGGAAGCCCTGCAGCCTCCTAGCAAGAGGCTGCCTCCCCACCGCCCCCATCTGAATGCCCTTTTCATGTCGCATGCAGGGAGCCTCGGGAAGGAGGATTGCCCGATGCCTGCCCGGCTCCATCCTTGAGCTCTGGGCACCACCTAGGGTGAGAGAGAGTCTGCAGCTCTAGGGCTAAGTCTGCCCTGTGGGGAAAGGGCTCCACGCTCGTACGCACGCGCTCGCACACACACACTCACACCTGGATGCACGCGGAGGCTCATGGACCCACACACAGGCACATGTGGCCTGGGGACTGGGGGAGCAGGAAAGACCACTCCGACATTTGGCCCTTGGAAGGCGCCATTGCCAATGAGCCTCTTTGCTAGATCCCCCGACCCCACCTGGGGGTCGCATGGGAGCCCAGCCCAGCCAGGTGTGAGGATGGACCACCGGCCATTCCTGTTTTCCTTGTACAGACAGACTCTCACTGCCCACCTGCCATCCCCAGACACATTTTATTTAATAACTTGTCATTGTTAAATTATTTATTAGCGTTTACCACACCGCCACCCCCACCCTGCCCTCCACTCTCACCTTCCACCTCTTCCCACAACAGCAGAAATGGAAACAACAAAAAGATGAGACATCAGTATATTTGTAAATAAACCAACCTGTACACGCCTGTGGTGCTTCTCCTTGGTGGGCAGGGCCTGGGTGGAGGAAGGGGCTGTCCTGGGCCTGGGCCGGTCCTGCATGCGACATTAGCAGATTTGTTGATGGCCACCAGGGACAGCAGGTCAGGAGGTGGGAGGCCTTGAGGTTCCTGTTCTTGCCCAGCCCTCTCGTGATTCTCTTCTCTTCCACCCTTGTCTCATCCCAACCCCAAGCCATCTCCAACCTTAAAAGAAATGCATTCGTCCCATCTCCATTTCACTCTACCTCATTCTCCAACACTTCATTCATTCAATCAACCAGTGTTTATGAAGGCCCCTTAAGTGCCAGCCACCAAGCTGAGAACTGGGGATTGGCTATCCCTGCTTCAAGGAGATCAACAGTGTGATGTGAGTTCGCTTGAGGTACAAAGAAACCCTGTTACTCAGGTACCCAACCTCGTCTGGAGGGTGGAGAATCATGGAAAGCTTCCTGGAAGAAGCTACATATTAAGCTGAGATCTGAAGTTACCTGGCACTGGGGGACTGGGAGTGAGAAGGGGTGTCTGAGAACATTCCAGGCTTGTCCAAAACCTCAGAGGCAGGCAAAATCTTGTGGATCTCCTAAACTGCAAGAACAACAAAGTTTGAGGGTAGGACCAGACCATTCAAGGACTTGCTGCTGAGTAGAGAATAGATCCAATTAGATCAGGGTGACTGGATAGAAGCTGGGAGGTCAGTTGGGTCACCAGGTGAGAGGTGATGATGGCTTTGACTAGGGTGGCAACAGTGGGGAGAAAAGAGGGGGCAGATTCCAGAGGTATTGGTGAGGGAGGAGTCCAGGCGACATCTAGGTCCCTGGATCACGGAGATGGGGGCACAGGAGGCACAGGGAGTGGGGAGATGTGTGGTCTGGGCATGTGAGCTGGGGGTCTCCCAGGCATCCAAGTGGAGACATCCTGGGCCAGAGCTGGGCCTCAAAGTGACCGGACGGGATGCTGAGCACCCAGGTCTTCAACCAGGTGGCTGGCCACTGAGGCGTGAGATAGATGAGCTCCCCAGAGGAGAAGGGCATGGGAGAAGGAAGAAGCTGAAGCCAAACCCTGAGGAATCGTGAGGATTTGGGATGGGATGTGGCTGTGGGGTCTCCAGAGATGGTGGCAGGGATGGGGAGTGTGGGGGTGATGGCAGAGACTTGAGGGGATTTGGTTTTCAAGGTGCGTTCCTTGAAATTCTCAGGGTGTGTGTGCATGTGTGGACGTGTGTGTGTCTATGGAATAGCTCTGTGGACCGGTTTGCCTGGATAGGTCCTGCATGAAGCTGGAGGTCTGCAGGTGACAGGGCATCGTGCACGGCTGTGTCTCCTGGCGAGGCCGCATGTCTCTGCACCTGGAGACGCGCGTCCCTGGTGTGGCCGTCTGCTGGTGGGGATGTTTGCATCCCACACGGGGCGTCATTGCCTATCTTTGCATGCCTGCATCTGAGAGGCCTCTGGGCCTCCTGTCCACAGACCTGACGCCCCAGTGTTCTCTCCCTTCCACCAGCCCTCTGGTTGCTCCCCGGCCTCCTCTCCCCACACCTGTGGTGCGGACCACCCAAAGGCCACCTCTCATACCTCTGGATGCCCGCAGGCACCAGTGACCCCTAGGGGCAGGCCCTGCCCTGCACCCTCTTCTGGTCTCGCCATTCACAGCCCGCCCTGGGCGGTTCCAGCTGCCTCCAGAGTCTAACGACGTGGAGGACCTCTGGTTCATGTCCTCATCTATACCCCGACAACCTCAAGAGGCAGGTCCCCCTGTTTCCGAGAAAACCGAGGCTCGGAAGGTGAAAGCGACCAGCCCAGTGCAGCAAAGCTAGCAAGGGACAGCAGAACCAGGGTTCAAACCCAGGTGCAGCTGCAAACCCATGGCCTGGCCACCATCCCAGCTGCCTCCCCAAGGCCAGACTCTCTGGCCCTGCGATCTGGTCCTCCAGGTCAGGCCCAGGGCCCCGGGAACAAGGAAACTCCTACCTTCAGAGTGCTTCACTGAGGCTCAGAGAAATCAAGTCGCTCAGCCCAGACTGCACAGTACAAAGGCAGGATTAATGAGACTTCCTGTCCAAGCCACAGGCCGGGCCCCTGTGAGAAGCCCTCTAAGCTCCACCCTCTCCCATAATGGGCTGACAGCTCTCTTGCCTATAGCAACCATTTAAAATCCTGTCACTGAAAAATGTGGGGTGAGGGGTGAAGGGGAGGAGCTGTGCTAATCCTTCTCTCCCTTGTCACCTGCCTGTCTTCTTCCCCTAGCCCAGAAGGTAAAGGCTTGGACTGGTAGAGAAAATGTATGCTGAGTCCCGGGGAATAAGTGGTCACCCTCTGAACCCCCTTTCTGGGAGCAGATTTTTAATTTTGACTCTGTCACCCAGGCTGGAGTAAGGTGGTACAATCATAGCTCACTCTAAACTTCAGACTCCTGGGCTCAAGCAAGCCTCCAACCCAAGCCTCCTGAGTAGCTGGAGCTACAGGCACACATCACCATGCGCAGTTAATTTTTTTAGTTTTTCTGTGGACATGAAGTGTATGTTGCCTACGCTGGTCCTGAACTCCTTGTCTCAAGCAACTTTCTTGCCTTGGCTTCCCAAAGCACTGGGACTATAGGAGAGAGCCACTGTGCCCAGCCCAGGGACCAATGTTAAACAGGATGGACACTAGTGGAATGCCTGCCCCTGCCAGTCTCAGACTTTGGCCCACTGGCCCTCACAACTCAGAACAGCTCCTGGCCCATTGTACAGATAAGAAAACTGAGGCTTGGAGAGTAACTTGTTCTGGAATGATTCCTCCCAGGAATTTGGGGTTGGAGGTTTAGGCCATGGATCCTGTGGCGTTGAGAAAGGAGAGATCCCAGGCAAGGAACATGACTCTGAGGTCACCCTACAAAACTTATCTTCAATGACTCTGAGAGCCCCCAGTCCTGCCTCTGAACCCCTCACTGCTGCCAGCCCCTGTCGCGCACCCCAGACTGGAGAAGGTGAGGTATGTGCAGCAGCTGTACAGATTGACCATCAGCCTGGACAGATGGGCATGTAGGGAACAGTCAGAAGGAGGGCTACCGCATAGGGCCATGCAATCCCTAGCGCCATGTGAGTGGCACCCCGGATACAGGCAGTGCAGTGGCAGGTCAATGCCTGGCCTGCAGGGTGGTCAGCTGGTGGAGAGGCAGAGCGTTGGGAGAAGGCTACTGGGTTCCTCTTGCTTCCTCATCAGCAGGGAAGGGAGCACTCAGGAAGCACTCCCACGCACCTGACACTGGCTGAGCCTCCTGTGTCCTGCCTCACTGACACCTTGCAGCCCTGGGGGCAAATTATGTCCATTTGGAAGACGAGGACACTGCCCTCCAACCCCCATTCCTCCAGGACTCTCTGTCCTCCAACTGCCACTGGTCTGCCCCAGAAGCCCCCTTTGGCATGAGTGTCCCCTGACTCTATGCCAGGCAGACCTTGACCCCAGGCATTGATGGACACGGGGACTCTGTTCATGGCTTTGACTTCAGAGCAACTCCTGCAGCCTAACAGGAGAAGGGAGACCTGCCCTGGGCTGCTTCTCACTTTGCCCTTCAGCCCTGGCTTGGCAGACCCTCCCCAGACCCAGCCCACCTGGGCGGAGCCTAAGAAGGAGTTAGGAGAAAGACTTACAGGGGCTCAACCAGTGACAGGCTGATGGCTGTGCTTGGGAAAGCAGAGAAAGCCTCCTCAAGGAGGGACGTTCGGGCTGAGCCTGCAAAGATGAGTCAGCATGCGTGGGGTGAGAGGAGGCGGGCAGGTGGAGCGCAGGCTCAGAGGCGGGAGCTGCAGAAGTCTGGGGCAGCAGACTTGTATTCAGAGTCCGAAGGCTGGAGGTGGCAGAAGGTGAGAGCCCCGGCACTACCACACTGGGCATGCCAGGGTCAGTCAGGTCCTTGGCAGCAAGAGACACTTAACTCGTCACATCCTGTTCTTTGATTTAGCAGGGAATAAAAGGAGCACACTACGAGATACTGGAAATACAAAGGAGTGTATGCATTCTCAAACATACCTATTTATGGCCTCAAGAGCAATAACAAAAACCTCTTTACCCACTTCCTAAAGAAAATGTACATTTGTAATTCCTTAGAGTCCCGGGTATTCCCCCACCATGGTGTCAAGAGCCTTCATTCATTCCGTCACTGGGAAAACTGATCCCAGTAGCTCAGCCACAGCACAGAAAGCCCAGAATCTCGTGGGAACGGGCCCAGGGCCAAGCGGCCCCTGGTGCATCTTCCCTCTGCATCGAACATGCAGGTGGCTTGCTGTGGGGAGCATTCCGCTTTCACTCCTCGCCTCCAACTCCCCTCCCGGTATCAAATCTTGGGGCGCTTTGCTGTTAAATCCTCAGAACAGACCAGAAGCGCGTTTGAATTTCGCTACAAACCTGCAGTCACCCGTCAGGCCACGAGGTGGCGATCGGGAGTCAGTCAGGTGTAGCCCACGTGGCCGGCGGAGCGCTGAGGGGCGGCGGGGACTGCGAGGGGGCCCCTAATCGTAGCTAAAGAAGGCGGGAGCGAGGACGCCGCCTCCGCGGAGGCTTCTGTGAGCCTTGCACTGCATGGGTGCTGCTACCGAGGACACCGTGGATTCCTCACGCAACCCTGAGTGGATGGAAGTGCGCATTCCCATTTCACAGGACAGGAGAGCCGGCTCAGAGATGTTAGGGAGCCTGCCTGAGGCCACACAGCTGGGAAGCTGCAGGCTGGGGTCTGAACCAGGGCTGGGGCAGTGCAGAGACAAAGGTCCTGGAGGAAAACAGAGGGAGATGGGCAGGGAAAAACCAAAAACGATAGCAACCGCTTTGGAGCCTTGTTATGCCCGACCCACGGGCTCCTCACTCCGACCTGTGCGGCGGGGACTGTTGCCCACCCGCTTCATTGCTGGGGATGGTGAGGATCAGGAAGGCTAAAAGCCTGGGGGGCGCTGCTTACCCGCAGCACTCTGGCCCCTGCCTACAGCGCTCCCCGAGCCCAGAGGGAGGGCCATGAGGAGGAAGTAGGGGACAGCTGAGCAGCCACCGCCCACCTCCCACCCCATCCCCTGAGCTGCCACCCCCTACCCCCACCCGCAGCCCCAGCCCAGCCGGCCCCTTTTCCCTCGAGCAAGGTCAATAGGCTTAGGCCCTCCCCAGGCCCCAGACCAGCTTCCCCTTCCCCAGGACCGCTTCGGGGCACATGATGGGGGTCCCCGACCACAGCAAGGCTCATCCATCCAGGGGATGAGCCATCCCCTGTGGATACCTCCAGAGCAGGTGGATACCTCCTTTAGGCCAGCGAAGCTTCTGCCAGCTGTGTTTCCTGTCACACCAGCCTTCCCTGCCCCATCTCTGAGGCTGATGGGCAGCTGTCAAGGGAACAGACATCTGGGCCTCCCGGGACCGCATGGACCACGCCAGAGGCGGCATCGAGGCCTAGGCAGTGGGAGCTTGTGCCTGCCAGTCAGTCAGCTCTGAGCCTGGTGGCTAGAGCACTTCATTCCCTGTGACTCGTCCAAAGCTGAAGTCGGGGCCCCTTCTTCAATGACAGTGCTCAGCCATGTTCCTCGCCACGCGGGGGAGCCCTAGAACTCACGGCCAATTCACAGGCAGAAGGAAGAGTCAGAGAGAGGGGCGGCCCCAAGGCTTCAGTTTATGGAGGCATTAAAGGGCTAACAAATAAATGGCCAATAAAGCACTAATTGCTTAAGCTAGCTTGAGTCTCTGTCACTTGTCACCAAAGAGTCCCAGTTAAACCTCACACCATCTCACAGAGTTTTGGGGTGAATAAATGAGATATTTTCAAGTTTCTGGTATAAAAATCAGTGCTCAAAGAAAAGTAGTAGCTAAAATGATTCTCAACAGCACACAGTTAACTGTCTTTGCACTTTCTCCTTCACATTTCACAACATCACTCTGCCTCACTTATACAAATATGGTTTGCGAAAACTCTACACCTCACCTGTGCACGGATTTTGAGCTGGTATTTAAAAGGAGGCATTGCTTTGGCGACATTTTTTCCGCAAATTGCATCCAACAGGATATTGTCAAGAGATTTCCTGGGAACAAATGAAAATGATGATTTTTGATGTAAAATACACAATGGGCAACATATATCATCGCTGCAAGAGAGGTTTCTGCCATCACAGGTCTCGTGGTCCACCGGTCTCCTCTGGTTCCCCTCACACACACAGAGCAGGGACAACTCTGATTTACCCACAGCTGGAACTTGAGTCTGTGCCTCAGGGACAGGCAGCGGGGTACTTCATATGCTACAGAGTTCAATTGAAAAAGTGAATTATTGGCGCTGAGTTACTTATAAGCAAATAATCAGTTTATACCCATCACAAAAATGTCCACAAACAGAATGATTGTGACAAGGGCAGAAAACTGCAATCATGCTCTGCAAAAATGAAGTGAAGCTGCAATTCTGTAAGAAGGCAACTTATTGCCTTTGGTCTTTTTGCTTATAAAATGCCCGGCCAACACCTAGTAATAGTGGTAATAACGAAGATGAACACAACGATGATAGCTGCTGGGATTTGAGTACTTACCACAATGGGTCAGTGCTTCAGACATTATCTCTTTTTTTGTTTTCTGTTTTTTTAGATGGAGTCTTGCTCTGTCACCCAGGCTGGAGTGCAATGGTGCGATCTCGGCTCACTGCAGCCTCTGCCTCCCATGTTCAAATGATTCTCCTGCCTCAGCCTCCCAAGTAGCTGGGATTACAGGCGCGCGCCATCACACCGGCTAATTTTGGTATTTTTTGGTAGAGACGGTGGTGTCGCCATGTTGGCCAGGCTGGTCTCAAACTCCTGACCTCAAGTGATCCCCACACCTCAGCCTCCCAAACTATTGGGATTACAGGCATGAGCCACCGCACCTGGCCCAGGCATTATCTCATTTAATTCTCACTCAGAGTGTTATTATTATCCCTATTCCATAGATGAAGACACCAAAGCTCTGAGGGGTGAAAGGGCTTGTTCAAGGTCACAGAGCTGGTGGACAGCAGTTCCTGAGAGCAGGTTACCAGCGTAAATAAGCAACTCTGCCTAGAAGAAAAACCAGGACAGACCCAGACAGGAAAAGCCCCAAATTTTCTGCAACTATGCCATTCTGTGGGGTGGGGCAGCCTTCACCAACGCAGGCTCCAAGCCCAGGAGTGCCTTGGAGTGGCCTGAGGGACAGGGATAAAGGCCTGTCTTTACAGTGAGGACTCAGAGGCAGGGCTGGGAGGTGTGGCCCCTCCTAAGCTGCTCCCTGGGCACCAGCCAGCAGGTTGGTTCAGACATGACAAGACAAGAGGAACAGGGAGAGAGGGAGACTGAGGGCTGGAGAGCCACGCTCCTTCTCTTGGCCCATCCCAGCCCTACACAGGAACAGTCTGGGCTCCTTACATCCTTGCCTTGTGCTGTTCAGAGAGGAAGAGCAGAGCTCAGACTGGTCAGCAGCTTGCTAAGGTCACATGACCAAGCACAGATAGGAAATGCTTTACAGAGCTGGAAGGGAAAGGAAGAGGATGGGTTCACTTTTTACAGAATAAAGGCCCTTCAGGAGAGGGCATTGGGTAGTGTAGGAGCCTAGAAAGTTGGTGAACAGATGGGCATGGTGGCTCATGCCTGTAATCCCAGCACTTTGGGAGGCTGAGACAGGTGGATCGCCTGAGCTCAGGAGTTCGAGACCAACCTGGGCAATATGGAAAAACCCCATCTTTACCAAAAATACAAAAAATTAGCAAGGTGTGGTGGCATGCACCTGTGGTCCCAGCTACTCCAGAGGATGAGGCAGGAAGATCACTTGAGCCTGGGAGGTGGAGGATGCAATGAACAGAGATCATGCCACTGCACTTCAACCTAGGTGACAGAGAAAAACCCCATCTCAAAAAAAAAAAAAAAAAAAAAATTGGCCAACAGTAGGCAGGTGATATGGTATGGCTGTGTCCCCACCCAAATCTCATCTTGAATTGTAGCTCCCTTAATCTCCACATGTCACGGGGGGGACCCAGTGGGAGCTGATTGAATCACAGCGGGGTGGGGCGTGGTTTCTAGTGCTGTTCTTGTGATAGTGATTAAGTCTCATGAGATCTGATGGTTTTATAAAAGGCAGTTTCCCTACACACGTTCTCTTGCCCGCTGCCATGTAAGACTTGCCCTTGCTCCTTCACCCTCCACCATGATTGTGAGGCCTTCCCAGCCATATGGAGCTGTGAGTCCATTAAACCTCTTTTTCTTTATAGATTACCCAGTCTCTGGTATGTCTTTACTAGCAGCATGAGCTAATGCAGCAGGTCAGGAGAAGCAGGAAGGAGCAGGGATCATCCCATGGGGAGGCCAGGTATAGGAACGTAGGAGCTGGGATTGGGAGGCTAGACAAGGCTAGACTGGGACCACTAGGGAGCGTGGCCATACTCCTTGGCCCCTTTCCAAATCACTGGAGAAGGTAGAAGGTAGGTATATATATACACACACACACACATATATGTGTGTATATATACACATATACATATATATACATATATGTGTGTATATGTATATATTTGTGTGTGTAGCTGCTGATATGTATGTAGCTGCTGTATTGTTTGATACAACAAAGTTTATTATTGTTTTATGTCCTTGGAGAAGGATGTATCTTTCTTCATTAAGTATTGTCCCTCTTTGTTCTGTTGAATGCTTTTGGCCTTGAATTCCACTTTGATAATATTGTTGATACTCCTACATTATTTTTTGTTTACCTTAATCTACTATATCTTTGTCTTTGTCCAGCACTTTATTTAACAATCTTTCTTTGCCTTTTTGTTTGTTTCTTATTTTTCTTAAAAAAAAAAAAAAAAAAAAAAAAAGCAAGGCCAGGCGCGGTGGCTCACATCTGTAATCCCAGCACTTTGGGAGGCCGAGGTGGGCGGATTATAAGGTCAGGAGATCGAGACCACGGTGAAACCCCGTCTCTACTAAAAATACAAAAAATTAGCCGGGCGCGGTGGCGGGTGCCTGTAGTCCCAGCTACTCAGGAGGCTGAGGCAGGAGAATGGCATGAACCCGGGAGGCGGAGGTTGCAGTGAGCCAAGATCGCGCCACTGCACTCCAGCCTGAGGGACAGAGTGAGACTCCATCTCAAAAAATAAAATAAAATAAAATAAAATAAAATAAAATAAAATAAAATAAAAGCAGCACAATACTGCAGTTTATTTTCACTGTGTTATATTTGATACATACACAAAGAAAATATACAATTGACGTAAGTTATTAAGCATAATAAAATGAATACCTATGCCAATGCCAACCATAAAAACTAGAATATTGTCAAAACCATTGAGACTTCCTGTGTATTCCGCTCCATTCCATCTTCCTATCGCACCCCTGAAGATAATCACTATCTTACGTTGTATGTTTATCAGTGGGTTGTTTTTATTTATTTATTTATTATTATTATTATTATTATTTTGAGACAGAATCTCACTCCGTCCCTTAGGCTGAAGTACAGTAGGGTAAATACAGCTCACTGCGGCCTTGAACTCCTGGGCTCACATTGTTCTCTCACCTGAGCTTCCCAAGTAGCTGGGACTACAGGTGCACACCCCTGCACCTAGCTAATTTTTTATTTTTATTTTTCTGTGGAGATGGGGTCTCCCTATATTGCCCAGGCTGGTCTTTAACTTCTGGGCTCCAGTGACCCTCCCATCTCAGCCTCCCAAAGTGCTGGGATTACAGGTGTGAGTCACCGTGCCTGGCCAGTTGCCTTGCTTTTTAAAAAATAACTTCTGATCCCCTAATTATATATTGTTCAGTTTTGCTTGTTTTTGAGCTTCATATGAGTGATATCATATATGTGCAGTCTTCTGCTAATTTCTTTTTTCCCTCAAGATTGTTTCTAGCTTTCACCCACATTGCTGCATTCACATTGCCACCATTCACTAAGCTATATATTAATGACATTCTGTTTGTTTTTGTTGTTGTATTTGTTTTTGTTTTTGTTTTTGAGATGGAGTTTCTCTCTGCCACCCAGACTGGAGTGCAGGGGCACGATCTCGGCTCACGAGAATTTATTTTTTGGGTAGAGATGAAGGAAGGATCCAATGTCCTATTTTTCCATGTGGATAACAAATGATCCCAGCACCCTACATTGAATAGTCTAGACTTTCCTGGCAATCTGAAATACCAGTCCTGTCATATGTCAGGTTCCCATCAGTATGTTTATTACTGTTACATTGTTCTGTTGGCCTATTCCTGTGCCAGTCCCACATAATCTTAACTACTAATATTTTATAATGTCTCTATTGCACTTAGAACCGGTTCTTCCACCATTTCTTCTTCAGGAGTATACAACTACTCTTGAGCTTTTTCTCTTCCGAATAGGTTTTAGAAAATTTGTAAAGTACCTTGAAAAATTCAGTTTGGATTTTGATTGAAATTGGAAACACTCTTTTGATCAATGTAAGGAGAACTGATAAAATTATGGACAATTTTAGTCTTTCCCCCCTTGAAAAGAATAAATCTCCCTGTTGTTTAGGTCTTCTTTTTTTTTTTCTTTTTTTTTTTTGAGATGGAGTTTCGCTCTTGTTGCCCAGCCTGGAGTGCAGTGGTGCAATCTAAGCTCACTGCAACCTCCGCCTCATGGCTTCAAGCAATTCTCCTGCCTCAGCCTCCCAAGTAACTGGGATTACAGGTGTGAGCCACTACACCCGGCTAATTTTGTATTTTTAGTAGAGATGACGTTTCACCAAGTTGGTCAGGCTGGTCTCAAACTCCTGGCCTCAAGTGATCCACATGCCTCGGCCTCCCAAAGTGCTGGGATTACAGTCGTGAACCACCATGCCCAGCTCTTTAATTTTTTAAAATAAAGTTGTGTCATTTTCCTGTATCAGGTCTTACACAACTTTTATTAGATTTATTTTTAGATTCCTTTCTGTCTGTTGCTATTTTAATATTGTCTTTTCCTGAATTGTTTACTTTTATAAACAAGTGTGGAGAAAAGCAATTTAGTTTTGAATATTGGTCTTATATCCTGCCACCTCGATTAACTTTTTCATTAATTCTAATAACTCTCAGTAGATTACTTTGGATTTTTCTACGTAGATAATCATATAATCTGGAAGTAATGATAGTTTTGTTTGTTTCTAATCATTATACCTTTTCTTTCTTTCTTTTGTTTTAAACACCTTGGCTAGAACTTCCAATAAAATGTTGATTAGGTAGCTATCAGTTGGGATCCTTGCCTTGTTCTATTAAGGAGAATGTTTTTTACTTTTTACTGCTAGGTGTGATTTTGCTAAATTTTGCAACTTAAAAAAATTCCCTTGTATACCTAGTGAGATAAAAATTTTAATCATGAAAGGGTATTGCTTTTTATTAAACGCATTTTTGCACAGATTTTCTCCTTCAACCCACTGTCACTGCGTATATTTACACATTCCATACACATAAAAATAGTATTATATGACATATATGATATTCTAATGTGTAATATGTTCTATATAAGTAATATATAAGCTACATTTCTGATATTAATATGATGTTGATATATAATATGTATTAATGTTTAACCACCCTTGCATCCATGGTATTAACCCAGTTTGGCCATGCATTTTAAAGTGTTTTGTTGTATTCAGTTTTCTACTATTATTTCGTGATCTTTGCACCTAGGTACATGCATGAGGTTGTCCTGGTTTGGGTGATAAGATTATATTTGTTTCACAAATTAAGCTGATGAGTGTTCCCTCATTTTTTTTCTCTAGAAGAGTCTATATAAAATTGTAATATTTGATCATTGAATGTTTAAAATCATTTGGGCTTCGTGTTTTGTTTTGTTTTGTTTTTAAACCGTGTGTGTGTGTGTGTGTGTGTGTGTGTGTGAAACAGAATCTCATTCTGTCACCCAGGCTGGAGTGCAGAGGGACGATCTCAGCTCACTGCAACCTCCACCTCCCAGGTTCAAGCAATTTTCCTGCCTCAGCATCCCGAGTAGCTGGGACCACAGGTCTGCATCACCACACCTGGCTAATTTTTGTATTTTTAGCAAAGATGGGGTTTCACCATGTTGGCCAGGCTGGTCTGGAACTCCTGGCCTCAAGTGATCCATCTGCCTAAGCTTCCCAAAATGCTGGGATTACAGGTGTGAGCCACCATGCCTGGCCAGTGCTCGGTGTTTTCTATGTAAAAATATTTTAACTACCACCTAATTATGTTTAATGGCTATGAAACTATCCAGGATTTTTATTTCTTCTTGAGTCGGTTTTAGTAGGTTTTGTGTTTGAAAGAATTTATCCATTTTGCCTGTTTCTAAAGGTATTAATACAAAGCTGCTCAGGATATTCTCTTCTTTATCTTTTTAATCTCTGCTCCATCTGTAGCAATATTTCCTTTCCCATTCTTAATGATATTTATTTATGTCATATATCTTTTTATTCTTTATAACTATTGCCAAATGTTTATCTATTTTGTTAGTCTTTCAAAGATTTTCAATTTTTGGCTTTGTTGATTTGCTCTATTTTGTCTTTATTTTTCTATTTAATTGGTTTATTGTATCCTTTCTTCTACTGTCTTTGAGCTCTGTTGTTCTTTTTCTAATGTCTTAAGTTGCATGCTTTAGCTCATTAGTTATTAGCCTTTTTAAAAAAGCATTTAAAGCTCTAAATTTTCCACAAATTACTGCTTTGCATCATTACATAAGTTTTGATATGTAATTTTTTTTTTTTTTTTTTTTTTTTTTTGAGATAGAGTCTTGCTCTGTCACCCAGGCTGGAGTGCAGTGGCGCGATCTCGGCTCACTGCAACCTCCGCCTCCCGAGTTCAAACCATTCTTCTGCCTCAGCCTCCCAAGTAGCTGGGACTATAGGCACGTGCCACCACACCCGGCTAATTTTTTTGTATTTTTAGTAGAGATGGGGTTTCACTGTGCTGGCCAGGCTGGTCTCGAACTCCTGACTTCAAGTAATCTGCCCGCCTCGGCCTCCCAAAGTGCTGGGATTACAGATGTGAGCCACCCTGCCTGGCCTGATATGTAATATTTCCATTCGGTTCTAAGTATCTTTTAAATTTTCAGTGTGGGCCGGGCGCAATGGCTCATGCCTGTAATCCCAGGACTTTGGGAGGCCGAGGCGGGTGGGTCACCTGGGGAGCAAAAGTGAAACTCGGTCTCAAAAAAAAAAATTTCAATGTGATGTTTTTCGTATTTATAAACATATGGAAATTTTTTAATTATTTTGTCTTTAACTTTTAACTTAGTTGCATTGTGAGTCACAGAAACATGATCTGTATACTGGTTATTATAATTTGATCAGAATTACATTATATTGTTGTTGTTGTTGTTGTTTTAGTAGAGATGGGGTTTATTGTGTTGGCCAGGCTGGTCTCGAACTCCTGACCTCATGATCTGCTCATCTCTGCCTCTCAAAGTGCTGGGATTACAGATGTGAGCCAACACGCCCTGCTGAGAATTACATTATGTTCTCTGACCACAATATGCAGTCACTTTTTATAAATTCCCTATGTGTTTATGAATACATTTGTATTCTCTAATTGTTGGATTTAGGATTTATGTCCATTTGTTCAAGTTTGTTAATTAAGTAGTTTTAGCCTTCTATATCTTTCTTCATTTTTACTTTGAAATATCAATAGTTAGAGGAGATATGTTGAATTCTTCATAATAATTATAGATTTATCAATTTTGCTCTGTAGTTCTATCCCTTCTAGCTTTGTATATTTTGAGGCTACCTTATTAGTTGAATTGTTATATCTTCCAGGTGCGCTAGAACTTTTATCATTATTAGGAACTTTATTCATCTCTTATACTAATATTGACCTTAATGACTATTTTTTGATACTAATAAAGCCACTCTTATTTTGACCGGTATTTTTCTGACATACACCTTTGAATATCTTTATTTTCAGCTTTTCAGTGTCCTCGCATTTTAGGAGTGGCTCTTGTAGGCAATCTATACTGAATTTAAAAAAAAATTTTTTTTTTTTTTTTTTTTTTTTTTTTTTTTTTTTTTTTGAGATAGAGTCTCGCTTTGTCGCCCAGGCTGGAGTGCGGTGGTGGGATCTCGGCTCACTGCAAGCTCCGCCTCCCAGGTTCACGCCATTCTCCTGCCTCAGCCTCTCAGTAACTGGGACAACAGCAACGCCACCACGTCCGGCTAGTTTTTTGTATTTTTTAGTAGAGACGGGGTTTCACCGTGTTAGCCAGGATGGTCTCAATCTCCTGACCTCGTGATCCGCCCGCCTCGGCCTCCCAAAGTGCTGGGATTACAGGCGTGAGCCACCGCGCCTGGCCTATACCGAAGTTTTAAATTACACCTTACATATGATAATCCTCTTTTTTTTTTAACTAAGGAGTTTAGCAGCACATCTACATTCCCCAAAAACTAGTGACACATGTGGACTTGCATTTGCCATCCAACTTTGTGCTTTCTTTTTGATTCACCCATCTTTTTTATAGTTTTTGTTACTCCTTTTACTTTTTAAAAAATTGACGGTGGCCCTGGGGGCATGTGGTGGTTTACACCTGTAATCCCTGCTCTTCGGTAGCCTAAGCTGGGGGGATCTCTTGAGGTCAGGAGTTGGAGACCAGCCTGGGCAACACAGGGACACCCTGTCTCTACAAAAATTTTAAAAATTAGCTGGGTTTGGTGGCATGCACTTGTAGTCCTAGCTACTCAGGAGGCTAAGGCAGGAAGATTCCCTGAACACATGAGTTCAAGTTAATAAAGAGCTGTGATTGTGTTACTGTACTCCAGCCTGGGTGACAGAGGAAAAAAAAGAAAAGAATAGAAAAGAAAAGAGAAAAGGAAGGAAGGAAGGGGAGAAAGAGAGAGAAACAGAGAGAGAGGAAGGAGGGAAGGAAAGAAGGCAGGAAGGAAAGAAGGAAGGAAGGAAGGAAGGAAGGAAGGAAGGAAGGAAGGAAGGAAGGAAGGAAGGAAGGAGGGAGGGAGGGAGGGAGGGAGGGAGGGAGGAAAGGAAAGGAAGGAAGGAAGGAAGGGAAGAAAGGAAGGGAAGGAGGGAAGGAAGGAAGGGAGAGAGAGAAAAGGAAGGCAAAGGAAGGGAGGAAGGAAGGAAGGAGTTAAACTTAATATAAAAAAGGAAAAAAAAATGACGATTTTCTCTCTTTTATTCCACTTATTTTCCTGTACATATTTGGTAGTTTCATACTCCTTTCTTATTCTTTTAGTAATTACCCTGGAAATTTTGCCTTGCGAATTTAAAAAAGTCTGAAGTTAATAATTATCTTATCCTCCTGAATAATGCAAGGAGCTTAAAGCATATTAACTCCAATCATGCCTTCCAACTTGCATACAACTGATATCCAGTATTTGAGTTCTGCTCTTTTTTGTCCTCAAAGTAGACATTATTATTACTATTGATACTATTTTATACAGACAATTTTTACTTAGATTTACCTACATGTTTGCCAACTCTTTTGTCATCATTTCTTCTTGTATATTAGAATTACTTTTGGGGATCATTTTCCTTTCATTTCCTTTAGTAAAAGTCTAACAGTGGTAAATTCCCTCAGTTTTGGTTCATATGAAGATAACATTATTTTGTTCTTATTCTTTAAAGATAGTTACACTGGTTGGGCGTGGTTGCTTACACCCAGCACTTTGGGAGGCCAAGGCAGGAGGATCGCTTGAACCCAGGAGTTGGAGACCAGCCTGGGCAACATGGCAAAACCCCATCTCTACAGAAAATTAAAAAATTAGCCAGCCACGGTGGCACGCACCTATGGTCCCAGCTACTCAGGAGACTGAAGAGAGAGGATCACTTGAGCCTGGGAGGTGGAGGCTGCAGTGAGCCAAGATCACTCCACTGCACTCCGGCCTGGGTGACAAAGTGGGATTCTGTCTCAAAAAAAAAAAGAAAAGGTAGTTATATTGAGTGTACAAGTTTAGGATGATAATTACTTTGTCTTAGGACTCCGAAGATATTTTTCCATTTCTTAGGGATTTCCATGGTGGCTGTTGATAAGCCACTAGTATTTTGTTTTATTATTTATTTATTTATTTATTTTTGAGTCAGAGTCTCGTTCTGTCACCCAGGCTGGAGTGCAGTGGCACAATCTCTGCTTGCTGCAACCTCTGCCTCCCAGGTTCATGCAATTCTCCTGCTTCAGCCTCCTGAGTAACTGGGATCACAGGCGTGCACCACCACACCCAGCTAATTTGTTTGTATTTTTAGTACAGACAGGGTTTCACCATGTTGGCCAGGCTGGTCTTGAACTCCTGACCTCAAGTGGTCCACCTGCCTTGGCCTCAGTTACTAGTATTTTAAATGTCATTCTTTTGCAATCAGCTTGTTTCTTTTCTCTGATTGATTCTGAGGTCTTCTCTTATCTTTTGGTCTCTGCAGGTTTATTACAGTGTGCCTAGGTGTGAATTCATGTTTCTTATAAGTTCTGAAAAGTTA
This sequence comes from Chlorocebus sabaeus, assembly GCF_047675955.1. Lineage (NCBI taxonomy): Eukaryota > Metazoa > Chordata > Mammalia > Primates > Cercopithecidae > Chlorocebus > Chlorocebus sabaeus. The sequence goes on from NC_132915.1 coordinate 102,112,365, forward strand.
TCAGCCGTTATTTCTTTGAATGTTACCTCACCTTTTCTGTCTCTATTCTTTCCTGTGGGTCTCAGTTATATAGTAGACCTTTTCATCTTTCCCTCCCTCTCTCTTAAGCATGTTTCATATTTTACATCTCCTTTTTCTGTGTTGCAAATTATGCAGAAACAGGTACTTTGGTAGATCCATTTTCTATTTGGTTGGTGCAAAAGTAATTGCAGTATTGGCCATTACTTTTAATGGCTAAAATCACAATTACTTTTGCATCAACCTAATAATTCATAATTATCTCTTCAGCTGCATCCGATCTGCTATTTAATCATCTGATGAGATTTTTGTATCATCAATTATAACTTTCATTTATGTAAGTTCTATTTTGGTTTATTTTCCAATCTTCCTGGACATTTTTGATAGATTTGTATTCTGCATTCTGTGTGTGTGTGTGTGTGTGTGTGTGTGTGTGAATTCATCCTGCATTTCTTTAAATATTTTCTGCATAATTATGTTATTTTCTGTAGTTGGTCATTCCAACGGCTGAAGTATTTAAAGGGATATGTCTACGCATATTGTTTTATTTGCTGACTCTCACTCATAGCGGCTTATTTCCGTGCAGTTTGGTGACCCCTGACTGTAAGCTCATATTTTGTTGAACTTAATCTGTGGGAATCCTGAGGGCCTACACTGGAAGTGCATTCCTACTGAGGCATTGGCATTTGCTTCTGCCAGGAGCCAAGGAGCTGCTATTAACCTAGGAAGACTTTAACCACCTTTAAGTGACCCTGGCACAAGGCAGGAGTCTCAAGTTCTCTCACCTTGCCTCTGCCCTAGACTTAATTTGTCTATCGCAGTGCTTATTTCATCACTTAGCTCTATTTTCTTGTTTCCCTGTTAGTTGACGTTCCATGCTTTAGTTTCAGTTCCCCACTGTCTTGCCACGCTTTTCTTGGCAGAGGACATTTAGTCCTTAGAGATTTCCATTACTCTCTAGGAAGTCCAGCAATGTATTAAAATGATGGGTTTTTTATTTGTTTTGTTTTGTTCTCGTAATTCTTTTTTTTTTTTCTTTGGAGCGGAGTTTCGCTCTTGTTGCCCAGGTTAGAGTACAGTGGCGTGATCTCAGCTCACTGCAACCTCCGCCTCCCGGGTTCAAGTGATTCTCCTGCCTCAGCCTCCCGAGTAGCTGGGATTACAGGTGTGCGCCACCTCGCCCAGATAATTTTTGTATTTTTTTTTTAAATAGAGATGGGGTTTCACCATGTTGGCCAGGCTAGTCTTGAACTTCTGACCTCAGGTGATTCACCCGACTCGGCCTCCCAAAGTGCTGAGATTACAGGTGTGAGCTACCACACACGGCCTTGTTTTCGTAATTCACGCAGAATCCAGTTATATTTTCATGGGGTGATCTTTGAGAGCACTAGTCCGCCATCTTGCCAAAAGTAGAAATTCCATGGTGCTACTGGGATCCCCATTTTACAGATCGAAAACCGAGGCTCATAAAATCAAATATCTTGCTGGAGACCACACAACAGTCAGGCTGAGTGTTTAACCAGAGGCTGCGGCTCCCCAAATAAGAGGAAATGTATTTTCAGGGTTGCAGCCTTGGCCAATGCTCGGGGATAAACCCACAAACTTCTGCTAAGGAGGAATGAGGAGACCCAGCCCAGCCCAGAGTGAGCAGGCCCCAGGCACCCAGCACCAACTCAGCCAGTCTGCACGGGCCACTCAGCCTGCACCTCCTCCCACCCTGGGAAAGAGCCAGCAGGCGCTTCCGGCACTTGGGTTTCCATGACAACCAGTCACCCTGTGCGATGAGATGCAAAAGCCACAGGCAGTGAGTGGAACATTCCTGAATCTGGAGCCCTCATTACAGGTGGGTCTCCTGCAGCCTTGGGGACTGTGTGAGGGGGGCTCAGAAGAGAAATAATTTGTGTGAAGGGGTCATGTTCAAACTAGCCACAATGCCACTTGCTAGCCCCTTTCTTTTTGCCCATACCCCAATTATGATGGCCCCAGAGTCCCAGGTCTAGGGAAGTCCAGAAACAGGCTGGAGTCAGCCTGCTGCTAGGTGCCACACAATACCAGCTCTACCTTTTTCATTCAGCAACAGCCTTTTCACGCCTCCTCTGGCCAGGTCCTCAGGATCCTCTGACAGATGAGGGTCCCTGCCTGTGGTGAGCTATCCGGCTAGTGCAAGACTCAGACAGGCCCTAAAAGCCAATTACAACCAGGAGACAAGAGAGCACAGAGGCCATGAGAGCACAGAAGAGCGAGTGCTCCCTGCAAGGAGGCTTTCCAAAGCAAAGATATTTGAGCTAAGCCGCAAAAAAAAAAAAAAAAAAATTAGCATGGTGGAAAAGGGAGGGAAGGGTCAGGTGCGGTGGCTCATGCCTGTAATTCCAACACTTTGGGAGTCCAAGGCGGGCGAATCATGATGTCAGGGGTTCAAGACCAGCTTGGCCATCATATAGTGAAACCTCATCTTTACTAAAAATACAAAAAATTAGCTGGGCATAGTGGCGGGCGCCTGTAATCCCAGTTACTTGGGAGGCTGAGGCAGGAGAATCGCTTGAATCTGGGAGGTGGAGGTTGCAGTAAGCCAAGATTGTGCCACTGCACTCCAGCCCAGGGACAGAGTGAGACTCTGTCTCAAAAAGAAAGGAAAGGAAAGGAAAGGAAAGGAAAGGAAAGGAAAGGAAAGGAAAGGAAAGGAAAGGAAAGGAAAGGAGAATGAAGGAAGGAAGAGAGAAAGAGAAAGAAAGAGAAAAAGAAAGAAAAGAAAGAAAGAAAAAGAAAGAAGAAAGGAAAGGAGAGAAAGAAAGAGAAAGAAAGAAAAGAAAGAAAAAAGAAAAGAAAGAAAGAAAGAAAAAGAAAGAAAGAAAGAGAAAGAAAGGAAGGAAGGAAGGAAGGAAGGAAGGAAGGAAGGAAGGAAGGAAAGAAAAGAAAAGGGAGGGAAGGGCATTACAGGCAGAAGGAAGCACAACGTGGTGGGTTCAGAGGAACAAAACAGCAGTGACTTTAGTAAAACAAGGGGAGGGAGGCAGGAAAGTTGACCACAGAGAAGAGTCACAACGGAGCTTGTAGGACACTGCTGTGAACTTGGGCTTTATCCTGGAAGGAGTGGGCAGCCTTAGATGGTTTTAGAAGAGTGTGACATGGCCTTATTGTCTTTATGGCATTGAGGATGGATAGGAGACAGGGACCCAGCAAAGAGCCCCTTTAGATAATGCAGAAGAGAAGTCACAGTAACGAACACAAAGGGTGTAGCTGAGGAGATATGCAAGGAAGGGGTGGATTTGACTCAGTGCCATGGCTCACGCCTGTAATTGCAGCACTTTGGGAGGCCGAAGTAGGTAGACTGCTTGAGACCAGGAGTTCGAGACCAGCCTAGCCAACATGGCGAAATCCCATCTCTACTAAAAACACAAAAAAAATAGCTGGACATGGTGTACGCCTGTGATTCCAGCTACTCAGGAAGCTGAGACAGGAGAATCACTGGAACCCAGGAGGCAGAGCCAAGATCAGGCCATTGAACTCCAGCCTGGGCAACAGAGCCAGAACCCGTCTCAAAAAAAAAAGAGGGGGCGGCAGACTGGAGAGATGTTTAGGACAGAGCAGCTGGACTTGGTGAGATATTGGGGCAAAAAGGATGGCAGCATCAACCTGAGAGGGCCACAGGAGCGGGGAGGGACTAGGGTAGGGGCGGCCATTCACCGCCCCACTGGTTCATGTGAAAGTGACCAGTTTTCCTCAAACAGATACTGGGGTTGAGCTCCCTGGAGTGAGACATCCAGGACATTTTCTCTCCAAGTCAATAGAGAAAAAGAAAGTTCCAGAGTCTTCTTCAGCCTGGAGGCTTCTGGCAGGTTCCAGTCACTCTGTAACAGATTGCAGTAACAGCTGCAATCTTGCCCCCAGGCCCCACCCACACTGCACTGCACCAACCCTGGCATCCCATAGCCTCTGTAGGGGGCACCCCAGGCACCTCCGGGCCACTGGCCCCTGCATCTCCCAAACCAGTGGAACCAAATTTCTGTTCCGTATCCCGTTTCCTTGTTCTGGTTACATGCATGTCACAAAGTTATGTCTGTGGCAGCTTGCTGTGTAGCCTGGGGCTGAATTAATAAGGAATACATTGTAGAGGAATCAAGTTCGTGACTGCAACTCTAAGACAGGCGGCTTGGGAGTCAGACAGAACCAAGTTCAACTCCTGACTTATTGGCTCTGTGTCTTTGGGCAGCGACTCCTCAGACCCTCCGTGCCCTTTGCTCACCCCTCCTCCTCCCTCACCCCTCTGTGGTTCACAGACCCTCTTCCCTCAGGCCCCTCTCCTCCTTCGACCCCACCCCGGGCCACACGCCTCTCACGCCCACACCTAGGGCAGGTTCCCCACTGTCTCCAGACCGATACTGGTCAGTCACCTCAGGGTTCTGAGGAAAGAGCGCTGGGACCCAGAGGCCACCCCACGCCCCTCTCTTTCCCTCCAGCCCCCAACCTGGTCTCCAGACAGGTGCCAACCCGGGCCGGCCTCAGGGACCTGGCTGGCCTGCCTGGCTCGACTGGAATACTCCGCCCTGACTCAGGTCTTGGGGACACTGCCTCCAGGGGAAGCTGGGGGTGGCGGTGGCAACTGGGCTTCCAGGCTGGCCCGCATTTCTGCTCCTCTGACTCCCTCCCCCAGCAGCCCACTCCCACCGTCCACCCCGCTGCGCTCCCCCGGAGCAGGGGAGAGGCGTGGCCAGAGAAGGAGCCCAGAAATGGGGTGGGGCCGGGCCTGAGACATTCCGAGGCCAGCCCCGCCCCCTGGGCCCCAACAGTCCAGACACCCTCCGGGAAAGCCCGGGGAACCAGAGTAGGGCGCAGGCCGGGCGCCCCTCGGAGTTCGGGCGTCCCAGGCCTGACCCACGCCCGGCCTGGTGGGGCTACCCCTCGGCCGGGGAGGCTCCCAGAGCCCGCACCCGCTTCCTCCCCAGGGCGGGGCCCGGCGGCCACGGGCCAAGCGCCGTAAAATTTAAAGAGGTGAGAGAGACACTTCGCAGAAACCTCAGCGGCGCGGGGAAATGAAATAAGGCCTCCCCCCCGGGGCGCCCGCCCCCGCCCGCGCTGCACAGGCCCCGGGTCACCCCGGAGGGTCCAGGTGCGGGCCCCGCGCACAGCAGCCTCTCCCCGGGCGGGCGAGGCCCCTCTCCCTTCCCCGCGCTGCCCCAGGCACGCGGGGTTCGGGACCCAGCCAACGGCCCCAGTCCCAGGCTGGGGCCGAGCTGGCCCGAGTAGCTCTCCCCGTCCACGGCAGAGAGCGTCCCCTCCCCCACGTGGAAAAGCAAGCCCCAAACCCCCGCCCCACTAACAACTTGTCCCTCTCCTTTCTCGGTGTCCATGGTGGGTCTGGTTCCCGCCGCTCCCTCCCTCCCCGCACAGTCTGAGACCCCCCCCACGGGCCGCCCCGTCGATCCCAGGTGATGGATGGAGCCTTCAGGGAGCCCGCGCGGGCGGGCTCGGCTCGGGCGGAAATGAAGAGGATAAGATCTGCGAGCAGAGCCGCCTGACACTGTGATATCCGCCTGCCTCGCTGCGCTCCGGGTGATGGATGGGGCGGAGCTCCCCGCCCCCCAGCCCGGAACCTGGCGCCCCTCCCAGAAACACCGCCCCGCTGCCACACACGCGGCCGCCGGACTCCCAAGCCACCGGCACACTCACGCGGCGCCCCCCACGCATCTACCCGGCGCACAAGCAGGGAACCGTTCCTCTTGCCAGTCCCCTGGCGTTCGCACCAGCAAGTCTGCCCTTAGCGCACACCATACCTTACCCACCTGCCCATCACACTGCCTCTTCCGCGCACGCACATACACATGCATGCAGGCTGCACGCTCCCCTCCCCTCGCCCACCAAACATGTGTTCCTTCCTGAGTCTCGGAGCCACTCAGGAAGAGGTGTGACTACAGTGAAACTCAGCCCTGGGCGGAGGTCTTGGGACAGGGAACAGAACAGCAGTCGCTAATTGTGCTCAGCATTTTGTTCGGCCACTGAGCAGGTCGGGCTTGGCATGGACCACCGCAGCTGCGGCGCCAGGACTGTCCGAGCAGCCCTCGCCCTCAGTGTTACCATGGTTACCATCTTCCTAGCATTATCACTCAGCGACATCATCGTTACCATGGTTACAGGCACCGCATCTCCCTCTTCTGCGTTGCTGCCATTTGATTCCCATCACCATTACCATTCATTCATTCACTCATTCGTGTATCACTCATACCCTCAATTTATTGATCAGCTGGGGATACAGAAATGAGTCAGTCGGTCCCCACCTTTGAGAGCGCACAGCTGAAACAGGGGAGGCAGAGAGGTAAGCAGCCAAGAGCCTGGTGCATCCTGCAGAGCCTTGAGGAACAATGAGGCCTTGCCACATAGATGGCACCAGGCAGGAAGGACCACAGTAAGAAGAAAGGCGTGCAGCTGTCAGCAGCAGCATCGCCACCACAGGGTGCTCCATGTGCTTGGAGGAGAGTACACTCTCTGGGGCAGGCAGGCAGTAAGGAGAGGAAACCGGTTTGGGCCATACCATGAAGGGTCTTTAATGACCCAAGGTTCCTATGGCACAGTGATTAAGAGAGACTTAGTGATTAAGACTTAGGGAGTCTGAATGAAGGACCTGGACTTGAATCCTGACTTTGCCACCCCCTGGCTTAGGGACTTTGGGCACGTCACTTCTGCACAGTCTCTGGCACTTCGGAAGTGCTCTGGAAGTCATTGTTTTCGTTACTATTCTTTTTCACCACGCAGTGGAGCTTTGGAGAATCACCACATTGAACACTTTTGGCCTCTAGGAAAGCTCAGGTTCCTCTCTTCCCTAACCTACCACTAAGCCACACCCCTGAGGAGCCAACGTGGGTGGTTAAGGCCAAGGGTATTACTAGAGGGTGAAGTCTGGGAGTGGAGCTTTCCCAGAACCAGTCCACCTGTGTACAGTGCCCTCTCCTTTGTCTCCGTGTGGCTTCAGGCTGGAAAGGCCAGGGATTGTCTGTCATAGGGAAGGAGTTCCTACCCCTGCAAATGCTAGGCAGGTAAAGGCTTGTTCCCGCTTACCTGAGCCAGGGATTCAACACCATGGTTGGAACCCAGGGTCTTAGATGATTGTTCTTTATCCAGGGTTTCCATCAGAACCACTGCTGGATTTTTTTTTTTTTAAACATGGATGCCTGGTGGCCAGGCACGGAGGCTCATGCCTACAATCCCAGCACTTTGGGAGGCCGAGGAGGGTGAATCACTTAAAGTCAGGAGTTCGAGACAAGCCTGGCCAACATGGTGAAACCCTGTCTCTACTAAAAATACAAAAAAAAAAAAAAAGAAAGAAAGAAAAATTCAGCCAGGCGTGGTGGCAAACACCTGTTGCCCCAGCTACTAGGGAGGCTGAGGCACGAGAATCGTTTGAACCCAGGAGGCAGAGATCATGTCACTGCACTCCAGCCTAGGTCACAGAGCAAGACTCTGTCTCAAAAAAAAAGAAAAAGAAAGAAAAGAAGGAAGGAAGGAAGGAAGGGAAAGGAAAGAAAGGAAAGGAAAGAAAAGGAAAGGAAAGGAAAGGAAAGGAAAGGAAGAAAGAGAAAGAAAGAAGAAAAAAATAGAAAGAAAGAAAGAAAAAGAAGAAAGAAAGAGAAGGAAAGGAAGGAAGGAAGGAAGGAAGGAAGGAAAGAAAGAAAGAAAGAGAAAGAAGAAAGAAAGAAAGAAAGAAAGAAAGAGAAGAAAAGAAAGAAAGAAAGAAAGAAAGAAAGAAAGAAAGAAAGAAAGAAAGAAAGAAAAGAAAGAAAGAAAGAGAAGGAAAGAAAGAGAAAGAAAGAAAGGTGGGGGTCCTGGGAAATTCTGACTTAGCAGGTCTGAGTTTGACTCCTGAAAGCTGCCCTTAGGAGATTCTGATGGGCACCCTGGTTAATTTCCCAGATATCATGGCTGCTTAGACCCCTAGGACCAGCATACAGTGGGCATCTTTGGCACTGTCTGGACAGCTCACTTCTCTTCTCAAGGTCACTGTCCCCAGCCCCAGCCCGCTTGCATATGTGTGGCTGGAGCACAAGCTACCGTATTCTGGCATGACACAGGTGATTGGTCCAGAAATGGGCAACTGATCCAGGATAGGCCAACCAGACTCCTTCCCTGGGATCTTCAGAAATTATTTTATTAAAGTTTTAAAATATAAAACATTTCATCCATATGGAAGAATAGAGAATAACCTAACAAAAACCTTTCCGCTCATCACCCATATTTGGCAAACAAGATTTTGCCAGCTCGGCACAGTGGCTCACACCTGTAATCCCAGCACTTTGCAAGGCTGAGGCAGGAGAATTACTTGAGCTCAGGAGTTTGAGACCAGCTTGGACAACATAGCAAGACATCGTCTCTACTGAAAATAAAATAAAATAAATTAGCAGGACATGGTGGTGCACATGTGTGGTACCAGCTACTTGGAAGACTGAGGCAGGAGGATCTCTTGAGCCATGAGGTGGAGGCTGCAGTGAGCTGTGATTGCACCACTGCACTACAGCCTGGGTGACAGAGCAAGACCCCGTCTCAAGAAAAAAAGAAAAGAAAAAAGATTTTTGCCTCATAATATCTATCTGATTGTGCCTTCCTTGTCTCTTTTTATTACCTTCTTCACGTCTACTGACTCAGAAGTGACCTACAGTTTTTTGTTTTTGTTTTGTTTTTGTTTTTTTGAGACGCAGTTTTGCTCTTGTTGCCCAGGCTGGAGTGCAATGGCGCGATCTCAGCTCACCGCAGCCTCCTCCTCTCAGGTTCAAGCGATTCTCCTGCCTCAGCCTCCTGAGTAGCTGGGATTACAGGCATATACCACGACATCCAGCTAATTTTGTATTTTTAGTAGAGACGGGGTTTCTCCATGTTGGTCAGGCTGGTCTCGAACTCCCGACCTCAGGTGATCCGGCCGCCTCGGCCTCCCAAAGTGCTGGGATTACAGGCGTGAGCCACTGCACCCCGCCAACTACTGTTCTTAACTTTGTTTATTTTGCCTGTTCTCATGTTTACACTTTTACTATAAAGGTACCTGTAAAAATGTAGCGTGATTTCATGTATTTACATAAGTTGTCATAAATTATCATGTACATATTTACCTGAATAGAATCATTCCCAACTTTTCACTAAACATTATTTTCTAGGATTGTCCACATTGATATATGTAGCTTTAGTTCATTCCTTTTATCTGATGATGAGTAGCCCATTGTACAAAATGACCGAAATTTCTTTATTTACTCCACTGTTTGTAGACCCACAGATTGTTTTCTGGTTTTGTTACAATTAAAAGTGATCATCCTCATGCACGTCTATTTGTGCATTACAGCAAAATGGCTCTGACACACACACTAAGGAGTGGAATTCCTGGGCGCCAGGGTGTGTATATTGTCAAATTGTATTTCCAAATTGCTCTCCAAAGTTGTTACCCTATTTTACCCTGCCACCAGCAATGTGCAAGTCTTAGATTCTCCACGTCCTTGTTAATACTTGCTACTGCCAGGCTTTTAAATTTTTGCCCATTTGAAGGATGTGATACGATATCTTGTTAATCTTTTAACTGTCTTCACCCAATTATGAATGACGTTGAGCATCTTTTCATTTGTTCTGGGAAATTCCCATTTTCTCCTTTGCGTATTTGCCGTTCACACCCTTTGTCTACTTTTCTGCTGGTTGTCTGTCTTTAACTTATTGGATTGGAGAAATTGTTTACATAAACTGAATATAAATCCTTTAAATTTTTTATTGTGAAAATATTTTCTCCCACTTTGTGGTTTTAAAATACTTTTCAAGAGTGTTATTTCAAATTTTATTTCATTTTTAGATGACAAAAAATAACTGTATATATTATATATTTATGGGGTACAATGTGATTTTTTCATACATGTTTACATTGTGGAATGATCAAAGCAAGCTATTTAACAAATCCATCACTGCACATTCTTAGTTTTTCATGGTCAAAACATACAAAATCAACTCTTAGTAATTTTGATAATTTTTTTTCTGTACTTAAATGGATGTAAATACTTTTTAAAATTTAAGATGACTTTATATATAATGGTTTTGGCACAAGGATAGGCAAATAAAACAATAGAACAGAATGAAGAGTCAAATTTATTAGTCTTCAGAGTTGGTGCTTTTCTTCCTCCCTCCCTCTTTCCTTCCTTTCTTCCCTTCTCTCCTTCCTTTCTCCTTTTATTTCTTCCTTCCTTTCTTCTTTCCTTCTGTCCTTTCCTCTTTCCTTCCTCCCTTCCTTCCTTCCTTCCTTCCTTCTTTCCTTCTTCCTCTTTCTTTATCTCTCTTTCTCTCTCTCTTTCTTTCTCTCTCTCTTTCTTTCTTTCTTTTTTTTTTTTTTTTAGACGGAGTCTCACTCTGTCGCCCGGGCTGGAGTGCAGTGGCCGCTATCTCGGCTCACTGCAAGCTCCGCCTCCCGGGTTTACGCCATTTTCCTGCCTCAGCCTCCAGAGTAGCTGGGACTACAGGCCCCCGCCACCTAGCCCGGCTAGCTTTTTGTATTTTTTTTAGTAGAGACGGGGTTTCACCGTGTTAGCCAGGATGGTCTCCATCTCCTGACCTCGTGATCCGCCCTTCTCGGCCTCCCAAAGTGCTGGGATTACAGACTCTCTTTCTTTTTCTTTCTTTCTTTCTTTCTTTCTTTCTTTCTTTCTTTCTTTCTTTCTTTCTTTCTTTCTTTCTTTCTTTCTTTCTTTCTTTCTTTCTTTCTTTTCTTAATTTCCTTTCTTTCTTTCTTTCTTTCTTGTTCTTTCTTTCTTCGTTCGTTCTCTTCTTTCTTTCTTTCTTTCTTTCTTTCTTTCTTTCTTTCTTTCTTTCTTTCTTTCTTTCTTTCTTTTTCTTTCCAATGCTTAAGAAATTTTTCCGTAAACAAGACCATGAGATATTCTTTAATAATTTCTTCTGGCCAGGCGCGGTGGCTCACGCCTGTAATCCCAGCACTTTGGGAGGCCGAGGGGGGTGGATCAGGAGGTCAGGAGATCGAGACCACCCCAGCTAACACAGTGAAACCCTGTCTCTACTAAAAATACAAAAAATTAGCCGGGCATGGTGGCAGGCGCCTGTAGTCCCAGCTACTCAGGAGGCTGACACAAGAGAATGGCGTGAACCCGGGAGATGGAGCTTGCAGTGAGCCAAGATCATGCCACTGCGCTCCAGCCTGGGTGACAGAGCGAGACTCCGTCTCAAAATAATAATAATAATAATAATTTCTTCTATTATTTTATTTTATTTTATTTATTTTTTGAGATGGAGTCTCACTCTGTCACCCAGGCTGGAGTGCAGTGGTGCAATCTCAGCACACTGCAAACTCTGCCTCCAGGTTCCAGGAATTCTCCTGCCCCAGCCTCCCGAGTAGCTGGGACTACAGGCACATGCCATCACACCCAGCTAATTTTTGTGTTTTTAGTCGAGATGAGGTTTCATCATGTTGGTCAGGCTGGTCTCAAACTCCTGACCTCAGGTGATCCACTTGCCTTGGCCTCCCAAAGTGCTGGGATTACAGGCGTGAGCCACCTCACCCAGCTGATTTCTTTTATTTTAAATGCTTTGATTTTTTTTTTTTGCATTTAGGCCTTCAATCACCTAAAATTTATTGCTCTATATGACCTTCCAAATATTATATATTATTTTATATTGGCTTTCATATTGATAGCCAATTCTCCAGCACTATATATCACATGGTTCCCAACTTATGCACTGATTAGTGAAGCTATCAGGAGTACATGCAGAGTTTTCTCTGACATATGGAAGTCAGTTTCTGGGCTCTGCTTTTTGTTCTGTTGATCTACTTATTTATCCTTTGCCACACCCACACAATTTTAATGATTGTATCTGTATAAGAAATCTTCACAGTGGGCAGATGCAACAGAGACTGGCTAGCTCCTCACTACACCTATTTCTGCTTGTTCTTGGTGCCACAACTGGGCTCCATCTCACAACCTCTCTTGTAAGTAGATGTGGCCACTTAAGTGAGTTCTGACCACTGATGTGAATGGAAACAACATACACTATTTCTAGGCATTGCCCATAAAATCTCTCATGCATGACCTTTCATTCTCTTTCCCCTCCCACAACCTGATGCAAACAAGTATGATGACCTTGAAAGATGGGATCCCAGAATGGAAGCCTGAGTCTCCAAATTGCTACATAAAGAAAGCTGCCCACCAAACAGAAACAGCCATTTTGGATTTTACACCAGCTGGGAATTTTGTTTTTTAATTTTTTTATTTTTTTAGATGGAGTCTTACTCTGTCGCCAGGCTGGAGGGAAGTAGCGCAATCTCAGCTCACTGCAACCTCCATCTCCTGGGTTCAAGCGATTCTCCTGCCTCAGCCTCTTGAGTAGCTGGGACTACAGGCATATGCCACCATGTCCAGCTAATTTTTGTATTTTTAGCAGAGACGGGGTTTCACCATATTGGCCAGGATGGTCTTGATATCCTGACCTCGTGATCCTCCCACCTTGGTCTCCCAAAGTGCTAGGATTACAGGTGTGAGTCACTGCCCTTGGCCTGGAAATAAACTTTTATTATGCTTGAGCCTTAAACATGTCTTGAGGTTTGTTTGTTTCAGCAGCTAGTGTTACCCTAATACAGCATAGCTAAGTATGTACCTACCCTCCCCCTTGTTCCTCCTCTTTAAAATTGTCTCGACTGTTCTTGGCTCTTATCCTCACAGGAATTTTAAGATCAATTGACTGACTTCCTTAAAAAAAAAACTTGCTGACCGGGCGCGGTGGCTCAAGCCTGTAATCCCAGCACTTTGGGAGGCCGAGGCGGGTGGATCACGAGGTCAGGAGATCAAGACCATCCTGGCTAACATGGTAAAAACCCCGTCTCTACTAAAAAATACAAAAAACTAGCCAGGCGAGGTGGTGGGCGCCTGTAGTCCCAGCTACTCAGGAGGCTGAGGCAGCAAAATGGCATAAACCCGGGAGGCAGAGCTTGCAGTAAGCTGAGATCCAGCCACTGCACTCCAGCCTGGGCGACAGAGCAAGACTCTATCTCAAAAAAAACAAAAAACAAAAAAAAAAAACTTGCTATGTCTTTGGTTGGAGTTCCATTTAATTTCTATATTAATTTATGGAGACTTACTATTCTTACAATACTAAGTTTTCATTCATAAACACAGTCCACTTACTTAGATACTAATTATTAAATGTTATTAGATTTGGCTTCATTCAATATTATTAGATTAATATTTGTAATTTATGTTATACATAGGTCTGTGTATCTTCCATTACATTTGATTATTGTTATGTGGATTTTGTTGCCATTGTAAATTAAATATTTTTCTTTTTTACATTATATGTCTTAATTGGTTTCTGCTGTTATATAGAAACCCAACTGATTTTTGAACATTTATCTTGTATCTAGCAACCTTGCTAAATTCTTTTCTTAATTCTAATATATTTTGTAAATTTTCAATGTAGAGAATCATATCAAAGATGCTTCCACTTGCTCTTCCTTTTGCCTGGAACTTACTTATCCTAGACATCTGTATAGTTCATTTCTTCACAACCTTCAGGTCTCTATTCAAATATCATTTAATCAGTCAGGCCTTCCTTGACCTCCTATATAAAGTAATACACATGCATACAGTGCTCTTTGTTCCATTATTCTACATTATTTTTCTTCTTAGGACTGATATAAATTGTTCGTTTATTTTTGCCTGCTTCCTGTACTAGAATGTAAGCTCTTTAAGAGCAGAAAATTTTTCTGTTTTACTTACTTCTGTATCACCCAGTGCTTATTTCAATAGATCATTTTTAAATGAATAATATCAAATTTAGTATTTCCTTTCCTATCACTAATCCTTATTCCTCTTCAGTACAAAATCAAAGGGGTTGCTTTTAAGATTTCACCACTTATTTTGTAGTAGGTTTGTGATAGGTTCACTTTATCTGGTTAAAACATTTTCTTTAATATCAGCTTTTCTATGAATATAGTTTTTTCTAGTAATATGTAGTTTTCTAAGAGTTTAAAATATTTTGTAATTGCAAATGGTTTTCTCCATCTATTGATATTAAAAATTCTTTTTATTTTTAATCTGTTAATGTAGTGGATTGAACCAATAGATTTACTAGCAGTTAGCTATTCTTGTGTTCCTGGGATAAATTTAATTTAGTCTTGGTGTATTTTTAGTATAAGATTTAAGGTTCATTTTGCCAACTTTTTTTTTCTTTTTTCTTTTTTCTTCTTTTTTTTTGAGACGGAGTCTCACTCTGTCGCCCAGGCTGGAGTACAGTGGCGCGATCTCGGCTCACTTGCAAGGTCCGCCTCCGGGGTTCAGGCCATTCTCCTGCCTCAGCCTCCTGAGTAGCTGGGACTACAGGCACCCGCGACCCCGCCCGGATAATTTTTTGTGTTTTTAGTGGAGACGGGGTTTCACCATGTTAGCCAGGATGGTCTCGATCTCCTGACCTCGTGATCCGCCCTCCTCAGACTCCCAAAGTGCTGGGATTATGGGCGTGAGCCACCGCGCCCAGCCATTTTGCCAACATTTTTAAAGGATTTTTACACTGATGTTCATAAGTAAGATTGGCCTGTCATTTTTATTTCTCTTACTGTTTCTTCTAATCAGATATCAAAGTTTTCTTAGTCACAGTAGAGATGGAGGTGAGGGTTCATTCTCTTTCTATTCATGAAATGGTTTAAATAAGACAGGAGTTACCTGTTTCTTGAAATTTTGGTACAGCTCACCTAAAAATAAATCCAAGTTCTGAGATTTTTTTTGTTTTTGTCTTTTTTTTTTTTTTTTGAAACACAGTCTCACTCTGTCACCCAGGCTGGAGTACAGTGGTGTAATCACAGCTCACTGCAACCTCAACCTCATGGGTTCAAGCAATCCTCCCACCTCAGCCTCCTGAGTAGCTGGTACTACAGGTGTGTACCACCATGCTGGGCTAATTTTTGTATTTTTAGTAGAGATGGGGTTTCACCATGTTGGCCAGGCTGGTCTGGAACTCCTGACCTCAAGCAATCCACCCACCTTGGCCTCCCAAAGCACTGTCATTACAGGCCTGAGCCACTGTGTCTGGCCGGCCATGAAGTTTTAATTGTAGGTCAAATTCTTAAGTGGTTATGTAAGTGGTTATAGATCCACTTGAATTTTCTTTTTTTTTCCCAAAGCTGATGTTGATCACTTTTTAGATTTCTAAAAAAGGTTTTATTTCATACAATTTTTTTTTTTTTTTTTTTTTTTTAACAGAGTCTCACTCTGTCACCCAGGCTAGAGTGCATTGGTGCAATCTCGGCTCACTGCAACATCTACCTCCTGAGTTCAAGTGATTCTTCTGTCTCAGTCTCCCAAGTAGCTGAGACAGAAGCTCCCAGATAATTTTTGTTTTTTTAGTAGAGATGGGTTTTCACCATGTTGGCCAGGCTGGTCTCAAACTCCTGATCTCAGGCGATCCGCCCACCTGGGCCTCACAAAGTGCTGGGATTACAGGTATGAACCACTGCATCTGGCCTTCATACAAGTTTTTAAATGACTTGGCAAAGAGTCAAAGTAGTCCCTTATGGGTCCAACATGGTGGCTCAGACCTGTAATCCCAGCTACTTGGGAGGCTGAGGCAGGAGAATCACTTGAACCTGGGAGGCGGAGGTTGCAATGAGCCAAGATCACGCCATTGCACTCCAGCCTGGGAAACAGAGCAAGACTCCGTCTCAAACACATACACACACCACAAAAACAACAACAAAGTAGTCCCTTATGATCATTTTCATCTTTACTGTATATGTCCCTTTGAAAAAAATTCTTTTTTCTTAACTAAATTTGCTAGAGGTTGTCCATTTTACTAGTCTCCTCAGATAACTAATTTTTGACTTTGGTGGTCATTTCTGTTGCTTCTTTGTTTTCTAGTTCATTTCTGTCTTCTTGAGTTGAAAATTTGGTTCAATTGTTGGTCATCTTGTTTTTTCTAATACAGGTATTTAAGGCTATAATGTTCTAAGTTCCACTTTGGCAGAAACCCACACGTTTTCTTATGTAAAGTTTTTATTGTTCTTCAGTGGTAAATATTTGTAAATTTTTGTAAGGGATGTTATAGTTACTTCTTTGACCCACTAGCTATTTACAGGTAGTCCTGCACTCTAGTTAGCCTTTTACAATTAAATGCTAATTTCATGAGGTCTGCACAATAGTGCTTCTTGGTTACTTTTGTTTCTTCGTTTATGTGTTGGAATGGGTCGATTTTTACAAACATTCCACATATTCAGGAAGAGAATGTATATCCTCCATTTGCTGCATTCAGAATTCTACATGGATTCATTTTTTTTTTTTTTTTTTGAGACGGAGTCTTGCTCTGTCGCCCAGGCTGGGGTGCAGTGACCGGATCTCAGCTCACTGCAAGCTCCGCCTCCCGGGTTTACGCCGTTCTCCTGCCTCAGCCTCCCGAGTAGCTGGGACTACAGGCGCCCGCCACCTCGCCTGGCTAGTTTTTTGTATTTTTTAGTAGAGACGGGGTTTTACCGTGTTAGCCAGGATGGTCTCGATCTCCTGACCTCGCGATCCGCCCATCTCAGCCTCCCAAAGTGCTGGGATTACAGGCTTGAGCCACTGCGCCCGGCCTACATGGATTCTTTACATTAGCTTAATTCTGTTATTTAGTGTTCTATATCTTCTTTATCTTTACTAGTTTTTTTTTTTCACATTCCCTCTGCTGAAAAGTGTTAAAATCTTGGAGTATAATTGAGGGTCTGTCCATTTTTGCTTAATGCATTTCAGGCTACATCAAGTTCAGTATTATATGTTCCTGGGAAGTTCATTTTATCATTAATTACCACCCACTTTTCTTAATAGTTCTCTTGTCCCTGAAGTTTGTTTACAATTAACATTGCTGTATCAGCTCTCTTTTTGTTACTATCTACTTATTGTTTGTCTCTTTCCATACATTTACTGCAATCCATGTCATTCTTGTAGATGTGTCTCTTGGAAAGAGCACTTACAGCTGAAGTTTTTTTTGTTTGTTTGTTTTTGAGACGGAGTTTCGCTCTTGTTGCCCAGGCTGGAGTACAATGGCGCCATCTCGGCTTACCGCCACCTCCGCCTTCCAGGTTCAAGGGATTCTCCTGCCTCAGCCTCCCGAGTAGCTAGGATTATAGGCAAGCGCCACCATGCCCGGGTAGTTTTTGTATTTTTAGTAGAGACAGGGTTTATCCATATTGGTCAGGCTGGTCTCAAACTCCCGACCTCAGGTGATCTGCCCACCTCAGCCTCCCAAAGTGCTGAGATTACAGGCGTGAACCACCACACCTGGCCTTACAGCTGAATTTTTAAACCAGTCCGAAAATCTCCGTCTTTTAGTGGATGGATTTAATTTGCTCATATTTACTGTATCATTTTATTTGGAACTACTGATAACATCTTATTTATGTCTACATGGGTCTCTTCACTATACTTTTCTTTGTCTCTTATTTCTTTTCTTCTGTCATCCATTGAATTAATCATTTCCCCTTTTCCGCTATTGGTTCATAAATTATATATTCTATTTATATTATTTGAGTAATTATCCTTAAATTTTAACATAATTTACATAACAAAGCCAAGAGATAATAATCAGTATCTCCGTAATAATAGGAGGACTGATATTTAATTCATGTGTCAGTCCTATCATCCGTATCTTTATTGCCTAGCTTTTAGTTTCCCCTTATTCTTAACTCTCCCATTAGTTAGTTAGTTAGTTATGCTTTACAGCTAAGGCTTACCGTATTTTATCAAACCCAAGATTTCAGCAATTGTAAGAAACACTATTATTTTATGGTCCCCTAAGAGAAAAAAGGGGATGACATCAGCAAAAATGGCAGAGTGAGGTCTTCTGAAAGTTCCTTCCTTCATAAAAGCAATGAAAACACTGGCAACAATTGTCAGAAACAACTCTTTCAGAACTCTGGAAATTAACCAAAGGCGTGCAGCAATCTGGGAGTATTTAAAAAAAAAAAAAAAAAGCCAACAGCTAAATCTCAGTAAGAACAGCGAGCTCTGTGGCATTTTAACTTATCCTATTTCAATATCCCCGTTCCCAGCTCTTCAATAGCCTTTTAACTGCAATTATAGTAAAAATCAACAGCCTGGTAACCAGTGGAAGGGACAGAAAGGGTTGGAGCACTTCGAAGTCCCATTCCCAGAGAATTGTCATTATTTGACTTGTCTGGTGGTTCCACAGAAGATCCCACTTACAAGGCTGTCTTTATTCCACCTGTTTCAGAGCTCACCCAGTGAAAACAACTTTTCTTCAGGCCCATGTGCCCAAAAAATTAGAGGCAATTGTTGAACATTGGGTGCCAGAGGCTGCCGTAGCTGTTGGGGCAAGCAAGAAGCTGACCAAAAAGCTTAAAAGGAAAATCTGGGCAGTGAGATGACAAGAGGGGGCCTTTTAAAAGCTCCGACGTATCCCAGGGAATCAAGAAAGCCAGAGACATCTGTAGGGCTGTGCACATGCTCAGGAAAGATGTGGGAAGGCCTTAAACTCTCACCTCTGACTAAGCTTGAAGCTCTGGGTCAGCAGGAAGTGAAGATAAAAGTGAGGTTGTACGCTGCCTGTCTGGATGCTGAAGGCAAGCCCCAAAACACACATATACACAAATATAGCCCCTCAAAGAGATGTGGGGACTTATTGGTTCCAGGCATTTAAGAAAATGTTGGCCGGGCACGGTGGCTCACGCCTGGAATCCCAGCAATTTGGGAGGCTGAGGCGGGCAGATTACAAGGTCAGGAGATCGAGACCATCCTGGCCAACATGGTGAAAGCCTGTCTCTACTAAAAATACAAAGGTTACTTGGGCATGGTGGCGTGCGCCTGCAGTCCCAGGTACTTGGGAGGCTGAGGCAGGAGGTTCGCTTGAACCCAGGAGGCAGAGGTTGCAGTGAACCGAGATTGTGCCACTGCACTCCAGTCTGGCGATGGAGTGAGACTCCATCTCAAAAAGAAAAGAAAAGAAAAGAAAAGAAAAGAAAAGAAAAGAAAATGTCTGTACAGCTATTACCTGGCCCACTAAGGTAACCAATCAGATATTTCAGTAGTCACACATGACAAGGAATATGTCACAGTAGCCACACATGACAAAGAATATAGACCTTACAGAATTTGTTCAGGAAAGTCACTAAACAAACAACAAAAAGCTACCACAAAGACAAACCTTGGGGGCAGAAAGGAGAGGAGGAATTGAATTTCCAGAGTTGCCACATTAAATTATTTGAAATGGCCAATTTTCAACACAAAATTGAGATATGCCAAAAAAAAAAAAAAAAAGGCAAGAAAATATGGCCCACAAACAGCAAAAAAGCGATAAATTGAAACTGTACCTGTGGAAACCCAGACATTGGATTTATGAGGAAAGCAACTTAAATCAGCTATTTTAAGTATGTTCGAAGAACTAAGAGAAACCACACCTAAACACTAAAGTGAAGTAAGAAAATAATGTCTTATTAAGTAGAGAATATCAATATCAATAAAGAGATATAAATTATAGGAAAGGGCTGTGCAGTATGGCTCAGGCCTGTAATTCCAGCACTTTGGGAGGCCAAGGCAGGAGGATCACTTGAGGTCAAGAGTTCGAGACCAGCCTGGCCAACATGATGAAATCCTGTCTTTACTAAAAATACAAAGATTAGCCAGGCATGGTGACACACACCTGCAATCCCAGCTACTTGGGATGCTGACACAGGAGAATCACTTGAACCCAGGAGGCAGAGGTTACAGTGAGCCGAGACCATGCCACTACACTCCAGCCTGGGTGGCAGAACGAGACTCCTTCTCAAAAAAAGAATTATAGGAAAGAACCAAATAGAATAGTCAAAAAGTAAAATAACAGAAGTAAAAAAATTCACTAGAGGGGCTCAATGCAGATTTGAACAAGTGGAAGAAAGAATCAATAAACTTGAAGATAGGTCAATTGAGATTCTCTAGTATGAGAAACAGAACAAAATGAAAAAAAGAGAATGAAGAAAAATGGACAAAGCCTGAGAGACCTCCAGGACATTATCAAGCAAACCAACATATGTAAAATGGGAGTTCTAGGAGAGGAGTAAGAAAGGGGCAGAAATAATATCTGAAGAAATAATGGCTCCAAAATTTCTGAATTTGGTTAAAAATGTTAATCTACAAATACAAAAAGCTCAATGAACTCCTAGTCAGATAAAATCAGAGATCCACACCTAGACACATTATAAACTATTAAAAGACTATGACAAAGAAAGAACCTTAAAAACATCAGAAGTAGACTCAGCCTGGTAGCTTATGTCTGTAATCCTAGCACTTTGAGAGGCCAAGGTGAGAGAATCACTTGAGGCCAGGACTTTGAGACCAGCGTGGGCCACATAGCAAGACACTGTCTCTACAAAAAATTTTAAAGTTAGCTGGCATGGTGTCCCATGCCTGTAGTTCTAGCTGCTTAGGAGGCCAAAGCAGGAGGATTGCTTGAGCTCAGGTCAAGATTATAGTGAGCTATGATCATGCCACTGCACTCCAGCCTGGGAGACAGAGAGAGACCCTGTCTCAAACAAAACAAAACAAAACAAAACAAAACAAAAAGTAAAGTGACTCACTACAGACAAGGATCCACAATAAGATGAACAGCTGATTTCTCATCAGAAACCATGGAGGCTAGACGACAGTGAGATGACATATCAAAATACTGAAAGAAAAATACCAAGTCAACCAAGAATTTTATATCTAGCAAAGTTATCCTTCGAAAATGAAGGAGAAACTAAAACATTCCCTCATGAAGAAAAAAATCCTAGGCAATTTATTACTAGCAGGTCTGCTATAACCCTACAAGAAATAACTAAAGGAAGTCCCTCCAATGGAAGGACTGAAATGAAAGGACACTAAGCAACAATTCCAATCTGCATGAAGAAATAAAAATCACTGGTAAAGGTAACAAGGTAGGAAAATATTTTTAAAAAGTATAAATGTATTTTTTTGTTTGTAACATTTTTCTCCTATACGATTTAAAAGACAACTGAATAGGCCAGGCATGGTGGCTCACGCCTGTAATCCCAGCACTTTGGGAGGCGAGGTGGGTGGATCACGAGGTCAGAAGATCGAGACCTTCCTGGCTAACACAGTGAAACCCTGTCTCTACTAAAAATACAAAAAAATTAGCTGGGCACGGTGGCGGGCACCTGTAGTCCCAGCTACTTGGGAGACTGAGGCAGGAGAATGATGTGAACCCGGGAGGTGGAGCTTGCAGACAGCCAAGATCGTGCCACTGCACTCCAGCCTGGGTAACAGAGAGAGACTCCATCTCAAAAAAAAAAAAAAAAAAGACAACTGAATAAAGCAGTAATTTTAAATCTGTGCTGATGGACACTCAATGTATAGAGATGTAATTTGTATGAAAATAATAGCACAAAGAAGGGGAAAGGGATGGAGACATGTAGGAATAAAGTTTTTGTATGCCATTGTAGTTGTATTAATATAAACTAGATTGTTCTTTTTTTTTTTTTTTTTTTTTTTTTTTGTTGAGACGGAGTCTCGCTCTGTTGCCCAGGCTGCAGTGCAGTGGCCGGATCTCAGCTCACTGCAAGCTCCGCCTCCCAGGTTCACGCCATTCTCCTGCCTCAGCCTCCCGAGTAGCTGGGACTACAGGCGCCGCCACCTCGCCCAGCTATTTTTTTGTATTTTTTACTAGAGACGGGGTTTCATCGGGTTAGCCAGGATGGTCTTGATCTCCTGACCTCGTGATCCGCCCATCTCGGCCTCCCAAAGTGCTGGGATTACAGGCTTGAGCCACCGCGCCCGGCCAAACTAGATTGTTCTAAGTTGAAATGTTAGTTATAATCCCTAGAGCAGTCACTAAGAAAATAAATCAAGTAAGTTTAAAAAATGACAAGAGAATGAAATGATACACTGGAAAAAAATATATTTAACACAAAATAAGGAAGTAATAGAGGAATAGAAGAACAAAAAAGTCATAGGACATATATAAAACAACTAGCAAAATGGCAGATTTAAGTACTACCTTATCAGTAATTACATTCAACGTAAGTGGATTGAGCACTCCAATTAAAGGGCAGAGATTGGGAGAAACATTTATTTTTTTTAAAAAAAAGATCCAACTATATACTGTCTATAACAGACAAACTTTAGATTTAAACATACAAATAGATTGATAGAATAATAAACGATGGAAAAATATATACCATACCAACATTAACCGAAAGAGAACTAAAGTAGCCATCCTAATATTAGACAAAATAGACTGTAAGACAAAAATTGTTACTAGAGACAAAGGGCACTATATAATAAGAAAGGGAACAATCCTTCAAGGAGATGTCACAATTACAAACATATATCCACCTAATAGCAGAGTCCTAAAATACATGAAGCAAAACCAGACAGAATTGAAAGGAGAAATAGACAATCCAGCATTCATAGTTGGAGACTTTAGTACCCACTTTCAATAATGGTTAGAACATCTACACAGAAGATCAACAAAGAAATAAAGACTGGCCAGGCGCGGTGGCTCAAGCCTGTAATCCCAGCACTTTGGGAGGCCGAGACGGGCGGATCATGAGGTCAGGAAATCGAGACCATCCTGGCTAACACGGTGAAACCCCGCCTCTACTAAAAAAATACAAAAAACTAGCTGGGCGAGGTGGCGGGCGCCTGTAGTCCCAGCTACACAGGAGGCTGAGGCAGGAGAATGGTGAAAACCTGGGAGGCGGAGCTTGCAGTGAGCTGAGATATGGCCACTGCACTCCAGCCCGGGTGACAGAGCAAGACTCCGTCTCAAAAAAAGAAAAAGAAATAAAGACTTTAAAAAATACAATATGCCAACTAGACCTAACGCACATCAGTAGAACATTTCATCCAACAATAGAAAAGTACACATTCTTCTCAGGTCACCAAAAAGTCTCAACAAATCAAAAATATTGAAATCAGCCGGGCACAGTGGCTCACGCCTATAATCCCAGCACTTTGGGAAGCTGAGGCAGGCAGATCACTTGAGGTCAGGAGTTGAAGACCAGCCTGGCCAACATGGTGAAACCTCTTCTCTACTAAAAATACAAAAATTAGCCAGGCGTG
Organism: Chlorocebus sabaeus; assembly: GCF_047675955.1. Classification (NCBI taxonomy): domain Eukaryota; kingdom Metazoa; phylum Chordata; class Mammalia; order Primates; family Cercopithecidae; genus Chlorocebus; species Chlorocebus sabaeus. The sequence goes on from NC_132915.1 coordinate 102,135,413, forward strand.
GTGGTGCACACTTGTAATTCAGCTACTCAGGAGGCTGAGGCATGAGAATCACTTGAACCTGGGAGGCAAAGTTTGCAGTGAGCCAAGATTGTGCCACTGTACTCCAGGCTGGGTGACAGAGAGAGACTGTGTCTCAAAAAACAAACAAACAAACAAAACCAAGTATATATATGAATCATACAAAGTATCTCATCTCCAACCACAATGAAATGAAATTATGAATCAATAACAGAAGGAAATTTGGATAATTCGCAATGGAGTTTCAACAACACAGTCCTAAATAACCAGTGGGTCAAAGAAGTAATCAAAAGGAAAATTAGAAAATACTTTGAGATGAAGTTGGCCGGACACGGTGGCTCACACCTGTAATCCCAGCACTTTGGGAGGCTGAGGCAGGCGAATCACGAGGTTAGGAGATCAAGACTATCCTGGCTAACATGGTGAAACCCCGTCTCTCCTAAAAATACAAAAAAGTAGCTGGGCATGGTGGTGGGCACCTGTAGTCCCAGCTACTCGGGAGGCTGAGGCAGGAGAATGGTGTGAACCCAGGAGGTGGAACTTGCAGCGAGCCGAGATTGCACCACTGCACTCCAGCCTTGCCGACAGAGCGAGACTCCGTCTCAAAAAAAAAAAAAAAAAAAAAAAATACTTCGAGATGAAGTAAAATAAAAACACAGCATTCCAAACTTAGCTAAAACAGTGCTAAGAGGGAAATTTATAGCTGTCAATGCATGTTTTTAGAAAGAATGATCTCAAATCAAGAACCTAAACTTCCACCTTAGGAAACTAGAAAAAATAAAATGAAATAAACCCCCAAAACAGCAGAAAGAAAAAGACAATAAAGATTAAGATGGAAATAAATGTGATAAAGAATAGAAAAACAACAAAGAAAAATCAACAAAACCAAAAGTTGTTTCTTTAAAGGATCAACAAAATTGACAATCCTTTAGCAGACTGATCAAGAAAAGAAAGGATTCAATTATTGAAATCAGAAATAAAAAAAAAGAAGAAAATGTTACTGACCTTATAGAAACAAAAATGAATATAAGGGTTACTATGAACAGATTAACAAACCTACATGAAATGGATAAATTTCTAGAAAGACACAAACTAATGAAACTAAACTTGAAAATTGAATGTCTGAATAGACCTATAACAAACAAAGAGATCAAATTAGAAATAAAAAACTTTCCACAAAGAAAAGCCTAGGACCAGACGGCTTCACTGGTGAACTCTACCAAATATTTGAAGAAGAATTTATACAAATCCTTTACAAAGTCTTCCAAGAAACAGAAGATGAAATGTTACCATGCATTCTAATGAAGCTGGTATTATCTTGATACTGAAACTCCGACAAAGAAATCACACAAAAAGAAAAGTACAGAACAATATCTCTTATGAATATACATGTAAAAGTTCTTAACAAAATATTAGCAAACCAAATCCACTAACATTTAAAAAGGAGTATACACTATTATCAAATGGAATTTATCTGAGGAATACAAGGTTGGTTCAACATAAGAAAGTCAATCAATGTAATGTACCTTATTAATAGAATAAAGGACAAAAGCCACATGTTCAATAAATATAGAAATGCATTTTACAAGAAAGAATGAGATTAACAAAACTCTGATGCAGTGCTTCAATTTTACACTTATTGAAAGCTTTTTAAAAGCACCTATTAGAAGATTTATTTTGGCATAGATGTTTATCATATATTACTCTCATGAATATATAAGAGGAAAATATAAGTGAAATCAGTGAATTCTTAAAACTTTTCACGTTCAGAGTACAACTCTTCTGAGGAATTGGTCTATATATATGTATATTAATATATTTATATCAAAGTATGAAAGAAATACTCAAAAGTACTGCAGTCCTTATTTCTGCAATGGGTGATATAGTTATCATCAGTTTTAAAATTTCCTTCTGAAACCACCAAGTTCATAGTCCCTTTGCACTCATCAGCACTCAACTGGTTGTGGTTCCTTGCCTTCTGGATTGACTCAAGCTTTCATTCTGAAGGTCTGTGCCACTAGCAGCCTTGTCTCTATTGGGATGTGGTGGCTCTTCATTAACCTTTATTCCAGGACATAAGACTACCAAGAGGTACCCCCAAAAGATTTCTGTATTCCACACATACTCCTCCCTGCCCTTATTATAGAAATCCAAATTCTGGATTGATTTCTGGATCAATCAACCTAAACAGTACAATAAATCCTTCATTGTCTGTTAGTTCATTGGTGTGAAGAGCCCAGTGTGGCCAGGTGGCAAACTAAGCTTCCAATTTAATGAAACCACATCTATGTCCACTGATGAGAGCATTCCTCCCTTTGGAACCAACACCTCTAAACCAGCAGAGCCCCAAGCATCACCATTGGGGTAAAAGTGAAAAGGGCCATTCTCATTTCCACCCTTTGATTCCAGGACCTTGAATCTTGTTTATAGAACAAATGAGACCACATATTGGTCACAGTGATTCAGAGCATATACTGTATCTTAGAAGATTCTGCCTTAGCCCTACAAGATGTTGCCACATACCTGGTGTCATAATTGAGTCTTCCAAAAGCCATATCATTGTTTTATCAGGCCAGCTGCCACAGAGTAATGGGGAACCTGATAAGCCCAGTGAATTCCACGAGCCAGGAGCCTTCTGCCACACTTACTCATTTTCCGTGAAATGAGTTTTCTCTGGTTAGAAGTGATTTTGTGCAGAATGCGATGACTGTGGATAAGGCTGTTGCCATAGTTTGGATATGCTTTCTTTGTCCCCACAAAATCTCATGTTGATATTTGATCCCCAAAGTTGGAGATTGGGCCTAATAGGAGATATTCAGGTCATGGGAATAGATCCCTCATGAATAGATTAATGCCCTCCTCAGGGGTTAGGAGCAAGTGAGTTCTCACTCTATTTGTTCCTATGAGAGTTGATCAGTAAAAAGAGCCTGGCACGTCTCCTGCCCTCTTGCTTCCTCTCTCGCCATGCTCTCTGCACATATGGCTCCCTTTCACCTTCTGCCATGAGTAGAAGTAATCTGTAGCCCTCACCACAACAAGATGCTGGCACCATGCTTCCTGTACAACCTGCAAAACCATGAGCCAAATAAACCTCTTTTCTTTGTAAATTACCGAGTTTCTGGTAGTATTCTTTTATAGCAACAAAAAACAGACTAAGACAGCTGTGGATGGTGATTTTGAAAGAAGCATTGTGAACAGAGAACGCAAATCCACATCCAGAGTATCTATTCCAGTGGCAACAAAGTGCTGCCCCTTTTACGCTGTAAGTAGCCTGTATAACCAACCTGCCACCACATGGAGCCCGTGGGAAATGAGGCCATCTTGGGGGCTCAGTACTGGTCTCTACTGCTGGCAGGTCAGGCACACAGCAGTGACTGTGGCCAGATCAGCTTTGTTAAGTGGAAGTCCATGTTGATGAGCCTATGAATAACCTCCATCCCTGCCTACATAGCCACTTAGTTCATGATCCCATACAGGAGTAACCGGGGAGAGAGGTTGACTGGAATCCAGAGAATGGGGCATCCTGTCCACCTGAGTATTATGATTCTTCTCTGCTAAGGTTGCTCTTTGATGGGCATTTACATGGACACAAGTATCTTCACACCATGTGACAATTTAGAGAGGTTTATTCACATATCTCTTCCCCAGATCTCTTTGTCACCAGCTATCCAATCTTGTTCTTTCCAAGTCCCTGACCATCCAACCAAACCATTGGCCACCTCCTGCAACTAATTTTTATTAATCATCGCAGATCTATACATCTCGCCAGCTCTCCTTCCAGGAGAAATGAACAATAAGGTGCACTTCTCAACTGTCCGCTGGGAGGACTTCCCATTCCTACTGCTCTTCGGAATCACCCCAGAGAGTGGTTTAGTACTCCAGTGGTCCACCTATAGATTGTTCCAGTCTGTCTTGCAGAATCATTTATTTTCCAGTCCAAATGTTTTCCTTCTCAGTTAACTGGTCACTGGCAAACTTCTCATGACTACACAGGTACAGACTGAAAAGGAGGAGGCAAAGTAGCAGAACCAGGAGTCACTTGTGCCTTTCAGATCCACTCACACCCAACCTAGTACAAAACACTTCTGCTTGCTGAGGGATTGATGGGATATGATGATGTGGATACTGCAGAGTTGTTTGCAGGCCCACCAGGCACACAGTGAGGCTGACACAGCCAAAACTCCATTAATCACCCAATTGCCGTAATCCCCTTCTTTCACTGGTGAACCTCGATGTCACTTTGGGCCCCCAAGCACGCAGTCATCTCCAAAAGTCTGGTTCTTTCCGCTTCCCCAGTGTATAGTCACCCTGGGAAACAGCTGCTGGGCCCTTTAGGAAAGTCTAGGAGGAAGAGTCATGATGTATTGAAAAAGTTGCCGTACACACTGTTGGCAGTAGCATTCCTTGTGTTTATTCAAGTTAGACTTCCATTCACCAGACCTAGAGCTTTTTAGCTTACCTAAATCAAGCAAGACTTTAATAATCAACTACCAATGCTAAAGCATTCTTCAGATCAGACCATTCTGGATACTGCTTTGGCTTCACTGTCCATTATGGGAATCATGCCCACCTTGTCTCTGTTAAGTGCTACCACTTGGTCCCTGCTACCCCAGTATCCCATCATCCCTATTGAACCAAAGAGTTCAGTTTCATGGCTCATGGCATCATTTCCCACTGTAATTCCTCTCTTGCAGAGAATTGATACTATGGAACTCTTTGGAGTTGCTGAGACTCCCCTCATCAATACCTATGCATTGCTTTTTCTTTTTTTTTTTTTTTCTTTTTTTTTCTGAGACAAGATCTCATTTTGTCACTTGATCATCAAGCTCATTGCAACCTTGAACTCCTGGGCTCAAGTGATCTTCCTGCCTCAGCCTCCTGAGTAGCTGGGACTACAGGCATGTGCCACCATGGCCAACTAAGATTTTTTGTAGAAATGGGGTCTCACTATGCTACCCAGGCTGGTCTCGAACTCCTGGCTTTAAGCAATCCTCCTGCCTCAGCCTCCCAAAGTGCTGGGATTACCGGAGTGAGCCACTGCACCTGGCCTTATTTCTTAAAACCTTGGTGAGCATATTATTTCCTAAAACTAATTATCGGTGAGCTAATTATCTCCTAAAGCCTTGGTGAGCATACACTTAGGGCCCTCCTGGGAGACATAGAGAGGGGGTGGGTGAGTAGGACATAAACAATGAATCTCTTCCAGCTTTCTGTCCCTAAGTTTTGGATATCTCCCTCTATAGTGTATCAAAGAAGTCATGAAATTTCATCCTTATTCTGTATGGTCCATATCTGGATCCAGGTATGGATCAATCAACCAACTGATTCAATTGAATCAACCAGGATTCAATCAACCAACTGAGCAACTATTAGAGTCCCTCTCAGCCACTCAGATTACTACAATAAATCTAGACTCTTCACTTATACATTCATATCAATAAATGCAGCCAGATTTTACATTATATTGCTCCCACCAAAATCTGACAGTTAGGGTCCATTTCTATGTTGATACAAGTTGGAAACACCTTACAATTATTTTCTGTATGCACAATGCCTCCTCATGAGTCACACTTTGTGCTTGATCCCCTGAAGCTTGCTGTGTCTTGAGTCTGGTTATAGTTCTAGAAGCAATAGGTGTGGGTGTGGGGTGGGGGTGGTGTAGGTCCTGAGGAAGACGGCCATTCCCCTGTAGGAATATCACCTCAGGAGAGGCCATTAGGGATTTTCCAGGCAAGTGGTAAGTAAACTCCCCAGAGGGAGAGGAAGGGATGCCTCCACTGACAAAGAGCTTGGTGGGACTGGGAGTTCAAGGTTCTTAGCTTCATCAGAATCTTCCCAGATATCCCCACCCCAATTTTTAGGGTCCCACTCCTTCTCAATCAATGACCTCTAACTTTAACATGAGACCATCCAAGGTTGTAAATTCAATCAGCATCATAATTTAGTTACCCAAGGGAATAGATTTAGAGTTTGGTTTTTAGAAATCAACTTGCAGCTCCAGGAGGTGAAGTTTTCGCTTTTCAGAGCAGATGGATGTACTTCTTGATTATTTATGCATTTCTTGATCTGAGAATTTAAAGCCCTGCATTTGTCACCATCTTCTCCAAATTTTCCAGTGCACTTAGAAGCAACCAACCAGCCGGGCGCGGTGGCTCACGCCTGCAATCCCAGCACTTTGGGAGGCTGAGGCAAACGGATCATGAGGTCAGGAGATTGAGACCATCCTGGCTAACATGGTGAAACCCTGTCTCTACCAAAAAATACAAAAATTGTCCAGGCATGGTGGATCACACCTGTAATCCCAACACTTTGGGAGGCTGAGGCAGGCGGATCATGAGGTCAGGAGATTGAGACCATCCTGGCTAACATGGTGAAACCCTGTCTCTACCAAAAAATACAAAAATTGTCCAGGCATGGTGGATCACACCTGTAATCCCAACACTTTCGGAGGCTGAGGCAGGCGGATCATGAGGTCAGGAGATTGAGACCATCCTGGTTAACACAATGAAACCCCATCTCTACTAAAAATATGAAAAATTAGCCAGGTATGGTGGCACGTGCCTGTAGTCCCAGCTACTTGGGAGGCTGGGGCAGAAGAATCACTTGAACCCAGGAGGCAGAGGTTGCAGTAAGCCGCGATTACATCACTGCACTCCAGTCTGGCAACACAGCAAGATTCTGTCAAAAAAAAAAGAAAAGAAAAGAAGCAACCAACCAACTCCTGAATCCTTGTACCATTTATTTCCACCAAAATGTTCTATGGCAGTAGTTACTTGGTCAACCAAAGTCATGCCTTCTGTAGGCCTTGATGCTAAGGGTCTAAAGATGATAATTTAATAGTTCTTCTCCAGCACATGCCTTCAACCACTGGCATCCCCTTTACTCCTAAAAGCAGTATCCTTAATGCCTCTGTATCTACTTGGATGTGAGAACCATAGAACATTCCCATCCTTAACATTCTCTTCCCTGGAAAGCATCATTAGTATCAATAACTGTATCAGTCAGGGTTTGGTTAAGGAAGCAAAGCCACCGTGAGTGTTACAGGTTAAAGATTTATTACAGGGATTAGGCCTGAACAATGTGGCTAGAGCCAGGGAAATGAAGGTCATGGGGGGAACTGGAGGATCACAGGCATAGTCACTAAGTCATCCTCCTCCTGATGCATTGGAGGTTCGGCTGGAATCGAAACCAAGCACATCGAGCCACTAAAAATGGGACTGCAAAGGGGTCCTTGTAGGGAGGTCCATGCGATGCTGTTGCCTGTTGGTGGCTCCTCCTCTGTGAGTCCACAGCTAAGCACCTTGTAGGGGATGTGAAGCTGCTCCTGGTGAACAAGAAGAGCTGGTTGTGAAGCAGAGAACAAGGAAGACAGGTTGGGACCCACCCTGCACCTCAGCATCTGTAACCATACTTGACCACAATGACAATCAGGGAACCATGGCAACTCCTGCACTTCTTCCAGCCACCTCCTGTCTTGGTCCAGTGTCCCCTGGAAGGAGATTCTGGGAGCGGTAGTTCATAGCTTAATCACGTTGGCACTAGAACATTGCAGTACAGGGAATATAATGGCTTTAGAACTCATAAACTTGCAAGTTATTACTTCAGATGCCGATTGAGACTAGATCGCTCTGTTAAAGCATTCTCCAAATGGCATGGAGAGAGAATGTGATGGTCTCGGCTTGGGTCCTGTGTCCACAACTGGTTGAATCAGTTATGCCCAAGGGACACATGTTACATGGTAAATACCTGGCCTGTGGCCCTCTCCTGAGAATCAAGAAAAGGGAGTTGATTCACAGCCATCAACTGGTATTGTGTAAAATTGAGGACTTTGCTAGAATTTTTGTTTGTTGGTTGGTTGGTTGGTTTTAGACACAGAGTTTCACTCTGTTGCCCAGGCTAGAGTACAGTGGCATGATCATAGCTCACTGCAGCCTGGAACTCCTAGGCTTAAGCACTCCTGCTGCCTCAAAAGCTTTCCAAATGACTAGGATTACAGGTGTGTGCTACCACACCCAGGTTTTAAAAATTATTTTTTGTAGATATGGAGTCTCATTATGTTGCCCGGATTAGTCTTGAACTCCTGGCCACAAGCGATCCTCCTGTCTCAGCCTCCCAAAGCATTGGGATTGCAGGCATGAGCCACACACCCAGCTGGAATTGAGAACTTTGGAGAGCTGCTTACTAATGGGAGGTACCATGACCACAAGAGAAAGTAGAGGCTGTGTCCATAGAAGGAGCTCACGCTCCACTCTGGGTGCCAGGATGGCAGGAACCAAAGGGAAAATGGAAATCTTCAAAAGATTTTCCCCATGGGCCAGGCACTGCGTTAGGCTTTAGAACCAACACAATATCAGCTTTTGTGGAACTTACAAATTAGAAGGTTTTAAGTAGTTGGAGCCTGGCACACAAAAGGAGGAGGAATCAGAAAAGACATTGAGCCTGTTGGTGACAGGAGACAAACAGCTTTTCCCGTCAACAGACCCAACAGTCCCCTGTGGCGTGCTCATCATTGGGACCACCACTGCCCCCTGCACTGTCACCTGAGAAGCTCACATGTACAAGCAAAAAAGATTTCCTAAACATCTGTTGCCATGCTAGGAGATTATTCTGTCTTCTTTTAGGTGATGGTCAGTTAGGTGGGGCCACAGTGCGTGACATAGGAGAGGCTCAAGAAAAGAATGTGTATTATTCTCATGGCTCCTGGAGAAACAGAATCACTGCAGGAGGACTCGTGGTTGAGGGCCCTTATCAAGGGTCAGGGTGAAGTGCACAAGAAAAGGTGCAAGGGAATTTCATTGGTGGATTTGCATGTTACCAGGTCACACAGGTCACCTGGCAGGGCGCTTTCTGCAGCCTGTTTGTGGAGATGTGGAGGCAACAGGAAAAAATATAAAGTTTTAAAAATACGCAATACAGGCCAGGCGCAGTGGCTCACGCCTGTAATCCCAACACTTAGGGAGGCCAAGGCGGGCAGATCACCTGAGATCAGGAGTTCGAGATCAGCCTGGCCAATATGGTGAAACCCCATCTCTACTAAAAACACAAAAATTAGCCGGGCTTGGTAGCGGGTGCCTGTAGTCCCAGCTACTCAGGAGGCTGAGGCAGAGAATCACTTGAACCCCGGAGGCAGAGGTGGCAGTGAGCCAAGATCGCGCCACTGCACTCCAGGCTGGGTGACAGAGCGAGACTCCGTCTAAAAAAAAAAAAAAAAAAGTAATACAGAGATGGAGCAAGGGCCTGGGAGAACGTGCAAGAGAGGAAGATGCTGGAAAGAACTGAATCAACACAGTGGTTTGAGATCAGTGAAACATGCTCAGGGTCTTCTTTTCCCCTCTCTCCCTCCCTTCCTTCCACTTCCCTTTCTTTCCTTCCTTCCTTCCTCCCTGTTCCCGTCTCCAGGAGAGATAAGGAGGCTGGGGCAGTCTGCGGCTCAGTGGTTAGCCATTATATATTACTGGTCACATATTTTACACTCGGCAGCATGAAAAAAGGGCATAAAACTGCAATTAAATGTCTGAACTGTTGCTATTTTGGAAATTAAAACAGCCTACATTATCCTCGGTGCAACTCCGATTACTGACTCAGGGCTGAGGAGCAGTTATTCCCACCACTTTAACCGACTTCTTTCCCATAAAAACCCGTTGTTAATGGGTCCCCGGGGACCTCTGAAAATAACAAGATCTGTAATAAAGAAATTAATAACATGCAGAGCCGGCCACAGCTAAAAAGCTTTTTAGAATACATTAATGGTTCTGTTCTGAATGAGGAATACTTGTCCCCAAATTCCTGCCTCCTGTGTTTGATTTCTGGTTGATGCCAGGGGATGGGGGAAGGGGACTTTTTGGCTGCAGTGGCAGTGGGAGGGTGGTCCCCATTGGTGGTGGGAGTCAGCCCCTCCCCGGTGTCAGCCTCCCTGCAGACAAGGGAGCTGGCGGTCCCGAACGCTGCCCCACCTCTGCCTTCTCTTCCCTCTGCCTCTCCTTAGTCCTCATGATTTCTCTCTCAGTCTCCTCTTCCTCTGTCTCTGTCACTTTCTGTTGCCATCTGTTTCCTCTTTCTCATTATGACTTTCTCCTTCTTCCTGTCCTTTTTTTCCCCGCCCCCACCCACCAGCCGCGCTCTCTCTCTCTCTCTCTCTTTCTCCCCCCTCTCTTTCTTCCTATCTCAGTCTGTCTTTCTTTATGTATCATCTCTGTCTCCATTGATGCCTCTGCATTTGGGTCTGTCTCTTCATCCTTCACTGTCTTACCCTATTCTGTTTTCTCTCTCTTCATTTTACTTTTTTTTTTTTTTTTTTTTGAGATGGGGTCTCAAAAAAATGGTGACAGATGAGACTCTGTGACCCAGGCTGGAGTGCAGGGGCACGATCTCAGCTCACTGCAACCTCTGCCTCCCAGGTTCAAGCAATCCTCCCACCTCAGCCTCCCGAGTAGCTGGGACAGCAGACGCACCACCATGCTTGGCTGATTTTATTTTATTTTATTTTTGTATTTTTGGTGGAGACAGAGTTTCGCCGTGTTGCCCCGGTTGGTCTCGAACTCCTGGGCTCAAGTGATCTGCCTGCCTCAGCCTCCCAAAGTGTTGGGATTACCGGTGTGAGCCACAGCACCCAGCCTTCATTTCACTTTCTGTCCTTCCCTCAGTTTCTCTGTCTCCACTTCAATGCTTCCACTTCAATGCTTCTCTTTCTGCATTTCTGTCTCCCTCTGCCACTATCTCCCTAATACAGACATACGTATGTATACACACATGAATGTGTGTGTGTGTTTATATATCTGTACATATCACATATATTGTATGTGATCTTTCTCCTCACCGTTTCTCAGTCACCCTCCTCCCACATCTTGGTCTCCCTCCTGCCCCTCTGTCTGGCCTCATCTCCCCCTGGCTTTTCTGCCTCTTCAAGTTTGAAAGTCATGCATTCTATATCTGTTTTTTTATTGGTTATCTTTCAACCTTTTCGCCCTTACATTTTTTATTTTTATTTATTTATTTATTTATTTATTTATTTATTTATTTGAGACAGAGTCTTGCTCTGTCACCCAGGCTGGAGTGCAGTGGTGCGATCTCGGCTCACTGCAGCTTTTGCCTCCTGGGTTCAAGCAATTCTCCTGCCTCAGCCTCCTGAGTAGCTGCGACTATAGGCACACACCACCACGCCCGGTTAATTTTTGCATTTTTTTAGTAGAGACAGGGTTTCACCATGTTGGTCAGGATGATCTTGATCTCCTGACCTCGTGATCTGCCCACCTTGGCCTCCCAAAATGCTGGGATTACAGGCATGAGCCAACGTGCCCAGCCAGATTCTTTTTTATTAATGCCTATTTGTATTGTTCCATAAATGGGGTTCCCTCCTTTATCTCTATGATCACAACTATCCTTAGTTCAAAGTCTTTTTTTTTTTTTTTTTTTTTTTTTTTGTGATGGAGTCTCACCCTGTCGCCCAGGCTAGAGTGCAGTGGCGTGATCTTGGCTCACTGCAACCTCTGCCTCCCGGATTCAAGCGAATCTCCTGTCTCAGCTTCCTGAGTAGCTGAGATTATAGGTGTGTGCCACCACACCCAGTTAATTTTTTTTGGGTGGGGGGGACAGAGTCTCGCTCTGTCACCCAGGCTGGAGTGTAGTGGCACAATCTTGGTTCACTGCAAGCTCTGCCTCCCAGGTTCACACCATTCTCCTGCCTCAGCCTCCCAAGTAGCTGGGACTACAGGCACCCTCCACCACGCCCGGCTAATTTTTTTGTGTTTTTTAGTAGAGACAGGGTTTCACTGTGTTAACCAGGATGGTCTCGATCTCCTGACCTCGTGATCCGCCCACCTCGGCCTCTCAAAGTGCTGGGATTACAGGCGTGAGCCACCATGCCCGACCAATTTTTTGTAGTTTTAGAAGAGACGTGGTTTCACCATGTTGGCCAAGCTGGTCTCGAACTCCTGACCTCAAGTGATCCACCCGCCTCAGCCTCCCCAAGTGATGGGACAAAGACCTTTTCTGATTGCTCATTCATCTGTTTCCTTGGGTGTGTCCCCCACCTGTTGAGCTCACTGCTGCTCTTCATTCTTGGTAGCACTGGCACCCTGGGTGCTGGCTGATTCTCAGCTGATGCTCACTTTGGAGAAGAGCCCCCAACACATGTGGTGGCACAGCCTCCTTCTTACTGCTGTGACTTTAGCTGGTTCCTTTTTTTAGGGATTCTTTTTCTGTTATTTTTATTATTTCTATTATTTTGCTATTTCTATTGCTCAGAACGTTCTCTTTTTTGTTTTTGAGTACGCTTTTGTTTTTATCCACTTACTTTATAAATCTTTTTCTACCATTTCTAGGGTTTAATGAAAGACGGCAGGATTTTTGTGCTCACTTAGTCTCTGCCAGGAAAGCAGATTGCCTGGTCCCTGGGAGTTGAGTGTTCAGCCAAAGTGTCACCCCAAGGCTCGTGCAGACCAAGAGTCTTCAGTGTAGTTCCATCTTCACCTTTACTAATCAGTACCCAGAGTCCAGGAAGGAGCAGCCACAGCTTGGGTAAGGTCATGATGAACCCCAAGAGACACCCTCAGGACAGCACAGCATCCCTGGGCAGCGATGCTTCTTCCATCTCCTCCTCTTAGTCTTCTTGTTTCTGTTGTTCTTTTTCGTTTTCCTCCAGCCCCAGTTCCTCTTCCCTGTATTAGTTAAAACTCTGAGTCATTGTGATTAAAACAAAACAAAACAAAACAAAAATCTACTAGTTTAAGCAAAAAGGGGGATTTATTGGAAGAATCCTAGAGAAGAAAATAGTGAACAACCAAGTTGAGGAAGGACAGGGGTTCGGCTGAACCTCAATCCCTGGATCCTGGGAGTGGAGTGCTGTGTATGGGCTTCTCTCCATCTCTACTCATCCCACTTCTCTGCATACCTGCTTCACCCTCCACTCCCACTATAAACCAACTTCCCCTGCCCCTCAGCCCATATGTCCATAGGACAGGACACCTGTCCACCAAGGGCTCCAGAGTTGGCCATGTTACAGCCCAGGCCATCAGGAGACCCTGATTCAATCCTCTCTAGATCCAAGATCCTAAATCCAGGGAAAGGAATCACTGGCTCAGCTTGGGACACTGGCCGTGGTAGACATGGAGATCCACCACTTAGATCTCCCTTTAAGGAAGAACTTGCTGCCCTTCTACAAGGAGGGGAGTTAGCTGCCATGCCCTAACTATTCATTCTTTCGGGTCTGCCTCAGCTTCGCAGCCAAGGTCATGCTCTTCTTGGGGTGGTTCCAACAATGGACTGTACAAGACTGTGGTGGATGGGCCCAACACAGGACTCCTCCAACTGTGATCACTGTTCTCTGGAGCTCTCCACTGGGCGGGCACAGCCTTTGTTGGTTTGCACCACCATCTCATGGCTCGCACGCCCATTCTCACTTCCTCCTCCTTTCTCCTTTCACAGGCCTACTTCTCAACAAACTGTTTGCATTCCTAACCCTTTCTCAGTTCCTGCTTCCCTGAGAACACAATCTACACACAGCCCACCCCTCGGTCATCCTCTGAGCTTATGGAATCAGACTGACATTGCACAAGATAGCTGCTCTCACGGAGATGCACGCTTGGAAAGGGGACATTACCCTAAAAAAGAAGTGTCCAGAACACACCTTCTCCTGCCCCTCCAAGTCTAGATTTTTATTTATTTTTATTTTTATTTTGAGATGGAGTCTCACTCTGTCGCCCAGGCTTGGAGTGCAATGGTGTGATCTCTGCTCACTGCAACCTCCGCCTTCCGGGCTTAAGTGATTCTCCTGCCTTAGCCTCCTGAGTAGCTGGGATTACAGGTGCACACCACCACACCTGGCTAATTTTCGTATTTTTAGTAGAGGCAGAGTTTCACCATGTTGGCCAGGCTGGTCTCGAACTCCTGACCTCAGGTGATGTACCCACCTTGGCCTCCCAAAGGGCTGGGATTACAGGTATGAGCCACCGCACTCGGCTCAGGTCTAGATTTTTTTCCATTGATTTATTTTTAATTGTGGTAAAATACACATAGCATATACAATTGATCATCTTCACCATTTCTCTTCACCATTTTTAAGTGTAGAGTTCAGTGGTATTAAGTGTATTCAATACTTAATATTGAATATTAAGTTCAATAGTGTTGTGCCACCCTCACCACCATCCATCTCCAGAATCTTTTCATCTTGCAAAGCTGAAACTCAGTCCCCATTAAACACTAACTCTTCACTATCTACCCTTCTCCACCCTCTGGCAACCACCATCCTACTGTCTTTATGAATCTGACCTCCTTAAGTACCTCATATAAGTGAAATCACACAGTATTTATCCACTTGTAACTGGCTTACTTCACTTAGCATAATGTCCTCAAGTTTCATCTGTGTCATAGCATGTGCCAGGATTTCCTTCTTTTTCAAGGCTGAATAGTATTCCATTATATAGATATACCACATTGTGTTTATCCATTCATTCATCAATGGACACTTGGCTTATTTCCACCTTTTAGCTATTACGAATAATGTGCTATGAAGATGGATGGGCACATATCTCTTCAAGTTCCTGTTCTCAGTTCATTCAGGTATAAACCCAGAAGCAGAATTCTCAATCACATGATAATTCTATTCTTCATTTTCTGTAGAACCACCATGCTGTTTTTCATAGCAACTGCACCGTTTGACATTCCCACCAACTATAACCCTTGTGCACTGAGTATACTTGATGCCATGAACCACACACTCACAAATGGTTAAGATGAAACAGTTTATGTTTCACGCTTTTTTTTTTTTTTTTTTTTTTTTTTTTGAGACAGAGTCTCGCTCTGTCATCCAGGCTGGAGTGCAGTGGTGCGCTCAGTTCACTGTAACCTCCGCCTCCTGAGTTCAAGCAATTATCTGCCTCAGCCTCCCGACTAGCTGGGATGACAGGCACTCACCACCATGCCCAGCTAATCTTTTTGTATTTTTAGTACAGACGGGGTTTCACCATCTTAGCCAGGCTGGTCTTGAACTCCTGACCTCCTGATCCACCCTCCTTGGCCTCCCGAAGTGCTGGGATTACAGGTGTGGGCCAACACGTCTAGCCTGTTTCAGATATTTTACCACAATTTCTCCATGTACTCACCAACACCTGCTATTTTCTGGGGTTGTTTGATAATAGCCATCCTAATGAGTGTGAGGTGGCAGGTCTGAATTTTTTTTTTTTTTTTTTTTTTTTTTTTTTTTTTTTTTTTTTGAGACGGAGTCTCGCTCTGTCGCCCAGGCTGGAGTGCAGTGGCTGGATCTCAGCTCACTGCAAGCTCCACCTCCCGGGTTCACGCCATTCTCCTGCCTCAGCCTCCCGAGTAGCTGGGACTACAGATGCCCGCCACCTCACTCGGCTAGTTTTTTGTATTTTTTAGTAGAAACGGGGTTTCACCGTGTTAGCCAGGATGGTCTCGATCTCCTGACCTCGTGATCCGCCCATCTCAGCCTCCCAAAGTGCTGGGATTACAGGCTTGAGCCACTGTGCCCGGTCCTGAATTTTTTAATTGATACAGAATAGTCGTACATATTTTTGGGGTATATGGGATATGTCAATACACGCATATAATATGTAATGATCAAATGATGACATTTAGGATATCCATCACCTTGAACATTTATCTTTTTTTATGTTGGAAATATGAAACAAACCTAAGGGTCAATGGATTTTTATTGGGATGGGTGCCCAGCCATCCCCACTGACAGGGCAAGCCTGGGTGTCATGGCAGCTGTGATGAGCTGCCAAGATTCCCCTCAGGTCCAAGGCACTCACTCAGCTTCCAGAAGTCACCTGCTGATAGCTTACAACTAAATTCCTCCCTTCCTGGGAGTTGCCCTTGGCTGGATGGACCTGCCTCCTCCAAGGTTACATTCCTTTCCTCAGGATGGCACATGCTCAGTGACTGAGGAGGTCCAGTTTCAACTCAGAGTATCTCTGAGGAGCTGTCCCAGCTTCAAAGCTCCTGGCACAATCAGCTGAGGTCTTTGCTTTCCTACACGGCAGTTCACCTTCACCCCCTGCCCAATCCTGCTTTCCTTGCTGTGGCTCTTGGGAGCAGGAAGGACTGGATAAAGGCATGTGACCGTCTCCCCAAGGGATTCTAGCACAAATCTAAGTTTGAGGACCACTGTACTTAACACTGGAGCAGTTCTAGTTAGACCCATTGGAGCCCCTGACCACACTGAGGTTAGCCGCAGTAGCATTTGAGGTCCCAACCTCACACCTCCGGGCTCTGAACTTCGTCTGGAGAAGATATACTCCTCCCATTCCCTGGGAAGCACTAACTCACTCTTGTTTATACTTTGGTTCCCTGAGGAGCTGCACCTGCACCTTGATCACCAGGAGCTTCAAGGGACAAATACTCCTCACCCAGACACTGACCTGCCATCTCGGCCTCCAAGGATTGGTCCTTTCCACACTCCATGCTGTGATCCATGCTGGAACCCCCTGAAGAATGCTCTGCCCACTTCTGGGTCCAGCGCAACTGACCTCCTTCGTGAAGTCTTTTCTGATGCCTCTCACCACCACCCCACACAGCTAGACTAGACTGGGCACTGTTTGAGAGCAGAGATAAGGTTGGATTATCCTCAACACTGTCAGTGCCCAGCGAGAACCGGGCCCAAAGCAGGCATGTGAATATCACCTGCAGGGGACAGGCCTAGCTTGGCCCCAACAGGATTTGTCTGCTCTTGTCCCGATATTGACTAGACTTCAAGGAGGTGTTGGTTCTATTGAAGGTGAAGCTCCTGCTGCCTGAATCCCAGGTGCCTGCTTCTGTCCAGGCACATCTGCCTACCAGCCAAGGTGGAAGAGTCCTAGGTAGCTGGGCCAGGCCCAAAGTAAACCACAGAGTGCAAAAGGAGGTGCTTACCCTGCACTTACATACCTCTGGGAGTGAGCACCTTCTTATATTTTCCTCCCTGGGAAGCTGCTTTATAACAATAACAATAACAATAATAATAACAATAACAGCCACGTGTGGCCGGGCATAGTGGCTCGCACCTGTAATCCCAGCACTTTGCGTGGATCATCTGAGGTCAGGAGTTTGAGACCAGCCTGGCCAACATGATGAAACCCCGTCTCTACTAAAAAAAATACAAAAATTAGCCAGGGGTGGTGGTGGGCGCCTGTAATCCCAGCTTTTCCAGAGGATGAGGCAGGAAAATCGCTTGAACCTGGGAGGCAGAAGTTGTAGTGAACCACGATTGTGCCATTGCACTCCAGCCTGGGAGAGAGAGCGAAACTCTGTCTCAAAAAAAAAAAAAAAAAACCACGAAGTGGGCGGATCACCTGAGGTCAGGAATTCGAGACCAGCCTGACCAACATGGAGAAACCCAGTCCCTACTAAAAATACAAAAATTAGCCGGGCGTGGTGGCGCATGCCTGTAATCCCAGCTACTCAGGAGGCTGAGGCAGGAGAATCACTTGAACTCGGGAGGCGGAGGTTGCAGTGAACCTGGGAGGCGGAGATTGTGGTGCGCCGAGATCATGCCATTGCACTCCAGCCTGGGCAACAAGAGTGAAACCCCGTCTCAAAAACAAATAAACAAAACAAAAAACAAACAAACAAAACCAACCACACGTGATCCTATCTGGGAAGCAGGTACTATGTGTGGGGCTCTGAGCCATCTGCATTGCAGTAAGTCTTGATCCACTCTACACCCCAATGAGATGGGAACTTAGACATCTCCATTTTATAAATGAGGACACAAGGCCCAGAGAGGTAAGTGACTGCCAAGCTGACACACAGATTTGCTCCCAGCCCAGCCTGGCACTGTCATCCTGACCCTGGGGAGGAAGCCACTTCCTTCCACAGAGCTCCAACGTGTCCCCCTAACACGCCTAGATTCTTCCCTCCTCTAAGTCTTTGCATATGTTATGCCAGGCACCAAGTGAAGTCATCTGGTACCATGCTGCCCTGAGTGCTTGCAACCTGTGTAGTGGGTCCAGCACCTGTGTAGTGGATGCTATGGTGCTCCTCATTTCACAGGTGAAGAAACTGAGTCTCAGGGAGGGATGGCGGCTCACCATGGGCCACCCAGGGTGTCGGGGGCAGACCTGGGAAGAGTTCTCTTCTCCTACCTCCCCACGGGACTCCTCTGTGAGACCTTCCACCAACCCTCACCTCATCAGGTATTTATGGTTTTGCCCGTAAAAGGACAAGCCGTCCTGATAAGATAGAAACGTTTTATGGGGCAACAAAAATATAGATAAAATTTTATAGTGCAAATCAGGGGGAGGAAAGTATTAAGTTCCACAAACACCTTTAAATTTTAAACAGCCCCCATTGCAGGGTCCCTGGAGCCAAACTTAAGTAATGGATCAGAAAAAGGATAAACCTCCCTGGTGCCCTGTGTGATGAGGAGGGGGGAGAGGCCTGATCGACAAGCGGACAGCAAAGGTGGGGTGAGGGTGGCGGCCAATGCAGTGCCGGGCCCTGGCGGGCCGCAGTGCGGGTACAGAGCCTCGTCTTTATTGTACTTATAAAATATACATGGCCCTTTATTGAATTGCCTGCTGTCGAAATCTGCAAGAACGTTATTGCCTTTTACTGTCCTGGAGAGAAGCAGAGCAGCAACATCTGTGTAATTTCATAAGATGCAGGAGCCATAAATCTGATTGTGCCGGATATAAGATCGATCGTAAAAAATCACACATTGAACATGGGGGATGCTGGGAAGCAGCAGGGGCAGGAGCAGCTTGGGGGGCCCACTCCAAACCCTGCACCGCAGTTCCAGTGGGTGCTGGCCGGCAGGTGTTTTGGAGGAGCAGGGCCTGCTCTGCGGGGCCCTGGGCCTCTGAGGGAAGGGATGCTGTGTCGAGTCAAAACCTTCCCCAGGCTCTGGGGAGACCCACCCACCCAGAGAGAAGCCAGAACCAGAAGGGGACCCAGGAGTCCCTGTCCTTGGTATAGAAGAGAGACGGGCAGCTGTAGACACAGACACACACACCCACTTGCTCACAGGCACCCCTGTGTCAGGGATAGCCCAAGGACACGAAGGCACAAAGGAGGCACACCCCCCTCGCACCTCCACCCATCATGCCCCAGTGGCCTGATTCTTCCTTTCTATCAAAACTTGCTTCATATCTTCAATTAAAAACTCAGTGATTTGGGGCCGGGTGCAGCGGATCATGCCTGTAATCCCAGCACTTTGGGAGGCCGAGGTGTGCAGATCACTTGAGGTCAGAAGCCTGGCCAACATGATGAAACCCCATCTCTACCAAAAATACAAAAATTAGCCCGGCATGGTGGTGCACGCTTATAATCTCGGCTACTCAGGAGGCTGAAGCAGGACAATCACTTGAATTCTGGAGGTGGAGTTTGCAGTGAGTCGAAATGGTGCGACTGCACTGTAGCCTGGGCAACAGAGCAACACCATCTCAAAAAAAATATTTTTTAATAAAAACAAAAAATTTAAAAACTCAGTGATGTTGGATACACCTATTGATATTTGGGGGTAGAGACAACCAATAAAACCCCTCTCTTTCCCTCTGAGCTTGGAAGCAATGGGAAAGAAGTCACAGAGACAGGTGAAATACGGTCTGGGTGACTGACGAAGCGGATTGGAGAGCATGGCTCCATGAGCCACCCAATGGGCTTCCTCATGCTCCTCCCGGACTGAATTTGCCCCTTCCACTCACAGGGATAGGCAGAGGCTTCTGGGGCTGCCTGCAGTACCCCCGTCACGGACAGGCAGCAGGCACCCTCCCTGCAGGCAGGCCAATGGGTCAGCAGAGCCCCCACAGGGGTTGGGAGGTGCAGGCTCAGCTCCTACTCCCAAATGCACAGTCAAGTCTCACCTGCCTTGAGGCAGAATCAGTGAGGGACGCAGAGAAAAGTCAGGAGTATTCCTCATGGATGTAGGAGTCCTCCTGGCAACAAGGGGAACTCCATCCTTGGCCTCTCTCCTGAGATGAAGTCCCAAGAAACTCATCAGAAAATGTGAGAAGATGGGAAAGGTTTGCACAACGCCTCTCTGTCCTCTGAATGTCTGTAAATTACTTTTTCCTCTTCATTACAATTACCCTTGCCCTAAAGTTGTGTGAGAAGAGTGAATTTTTAAAGGGCAGGAAAATGATACCGAGAAAGCAGTTGGTTGCTCCCAAGGAGACGGTTTTCCAGCAGCACTGGATTAGTTCTCTGCTGCTGCGTGACAAATTGCCCCAAAACATAGGGGGCTGAAACAAAAGCATTTGTTATATCATGGCTTCTAGCAGGTCTGGACTCCTACAAGGTGCAGCTTAGCTGGTCCTCTGCTCCGAGGTCTCTCAGAGGCTGCAATTAAGGTGTTGGCTTGGGCTGCGGTCATCCTAAGGCTAACTGGAGAAGGATCTGCTTCCAAACTCACTTATGTGGCTGTTGGCAGAATTCAGTTCCTCGTGGGACGTTGGCCAGAGGCACCCTCAGTCCCACCTTATATAAGCCTTTCCCACATGACAGCTGGCATCACAAAGCACCCGAGCTGAGAAGGCAACAGAGAGGGGATGGCAGCAAGCCAAGTATTTTGTGACCTAATTCCAGGCATGACGTCTCATCACTTTTGCCATCTCATATTCTTTAGAAGCAGGTCACGCCCAAGGGGAGGTGAACACCCAAGGGCGTGAACATCAGAATGTGAGGTCATTAGGAACCAAGTCAGAAGCTGCCTATTGTGAGCTTTCTTGCTTTCTTTTCTTTCTTTCCTCCTTCCTTCCTTCCTTCCTTTCCTTCCTTCCTTCCTTCCTCTTTTCTTTCTTTCTTTCTTCTTTCTTTCTTTCTTTCTCTTTCTTTCTTTCTTTCTTTCTTTCTTTCTTTCTTTCTTTCTTTCTTTTCTTTCTTTCTTTCTTTTTCTTTCTTTCTTTCTTCTTTCTCTTTCCTTTCTTTCTTTCCTTTTTTTTTTTTTTTTTTTTGAGATGGAGTCTTACTCTATTGCCCAGGCTGGAGTGCAGTGGCAAGATCTCACTTGGCTCACTGCAACCTCTGCCTCCCAGGTTCAAGCGATTCTCCTGCCTCAGCCTCCCAAGTAGCTGGGACAACAGGTGCGTGCCACCATGCCCAGCTAATTTTTGTATTTCTTTTATTTTTTGTTTTTGAGACACAGTCTCTCTGTCGCCCAGGTTAGAGTGCAGTGGCGCGATCTCCACTCACTGCAAACTCTGCCTCCCGGGTTCCCACCATTCTTCTGCCTCAGCCTCCTGAGTAGCTGGGACTACAGGCGCCCACCACCTCGCCCAGCTAGTTTTTTCTATTTTTTTTAGTAGAGACGGGGTTTCCCCATGTTAGCCAGGATGGTCTCGATCTCCTGACCTCGTGATCCGCCCGCCTCGGCCTCCCAAAGTGCTGGGATTACAGGCTTGAGTCACCGCGCCCAGCCTTTTTTTTTTTTTTTTTTTTAAGATAGAATTTCACTCTTGTTGCCCAGGCTGGAGTGCAATGGTGTGATCTCAGCTCACCACAACCTCTGCCTCCCGAGTTCAAGCGATTCTCCTGCCTCAGCTTCCTGAGTAGCTGGGATTACAGGTATGCACCAACATGCCCGGCTAATTTTTTGTATTTTTAGTAGAGACGGGGTTTCTCCATGTTGGTCAGGGTGGTCTTGAACTCCTGACCTCAGGTGATCCTCCCGCCTTGGCCTTCCGAAGTACTGGGATTACAAGCGTGAGTCACTACGCCCAGACTAATTTTTGTATTTTTAGTAGAGATGGGTTTCACCATATTGGCCAGGATTGTCTCCATCTCTTGACTTCATGATCTGCCCACCTCGGCCTCCCAAAGTGCTGGGATTACAGGCATGAGCCACTGCACCAGGCCCTTTTTCTCTTTTTTGAGACAGAATCTCGCTCTGTTGCCCAGGCTGGAGTGCAGTGGCACAATCTTGGCTCACTGCAGCCTTGTCCTCCAGTGCTCAGTTGATCCTCCCACCTCAGCCTCCTGAGCAGCTGAGACTACAGGTGTGTGCCACCACACCCAGCTAATTTTTCTTCTTCTTCTTCTTCTTTTTTTTTTTTTTTTTTTTTTTTTTTTTTTTTTTTTTGTAGAAACAGGGTCTCCTTATGTTGCCCTTAGGCTGGTCTCAAACTCCTGAGCTCAAGCAATCCACCTGCCTCAGCCTCGCAAAATGCTGGGATTGCAGGTGTCAGCCACTGCACCTTGCCTAAGCACTCTTCCTAGGAGCTCCTCTTCTCCAGCCACAAGCAGGACCCAGAAGGATCCCTGAAATTTGTGTTTTGAAGCAGATTACAATGAGAAGGCAGGCATGGTGGTGTCAGGCTGATGAGTGCAGCCAGGGGCTATGACCAGAACAAGGACTGTGGCCCTAAATTCAACCATGGGATTCTTTACATGAAGGCCTCAGACCTACAATTGGGGTAGATGGTATAGCACACTGTTTTTGTCCAATCAATCAGCCATTGCCAATCTCACTTACCCTTGCCACCATCCATTATAGGCCAAAAAGCTGTTACTCTTTTTCCCAGGCTGTTTTGCAACGGGGATAGCCATGAGATCCAGTTTTGACAATGAAATGTAAGTATTCCAGGTGGCTTCCGGGTAAGAAGCAGCTGGTGTCATCTGCCTTTCCTCCACCCTCCCAGGGACAGAGACACGCTGTCTGGAGTGGTGACAGCTACCTTGTGACCCTAAAAAAAGTGAGTGCAAGTTGACAGTCATGAGGAGAGAGAGGCCCACCTGCTAAGAACACTGAGTTAGAGAGAAAGGGTTTTTTTAGTTTTTTGTTTTGTTTTGTTTTGTTTTTGATCTTGGCTCCCTGCAACCTCTGCCTCCTGGGTTCAAGCCGTTCTCCTGCCTCAGCCTCCTGAGTAGCTGGGATTACAGGCACCCGCCACCACACCTGGCTAATTTTTGTATTTCTAGTAGAGACAGGGATTCCCCATGTTGGCCAGGCTGGTCTCAAGCTCCTGATCGCAGGTGATCCGCCCGCCTCGGCCTCCCAAAGTGCTGGGATCACAGGCATGAGCCACCGCACCTGGCCGAAAGAGAGAAAGAGCTTTGAAGGGATAAGGAGAGGATCAACCACCGTAAGCAGCCACCTTTCTCCATATTTTTACATGAGAAAATAAGTTATTTGTTTGAGCCAACGTGTGTTGGGTATTCTGTCATCTACACAGCCCAACACATTCTCTATCTGACCAATAATGGTAACCAACTGGGGAAAATGCAGCTTTGAAAATGAATCTCCTGCTCTGTGATGCCACACATTGCACCAGTGTACAGATAACCAAGTGTTTAAAAGAAATGCCCTCCAATTTGGCGGGAGTGTGGGGAAACCATCGTTCTTATGTACTGCTGGTGAAAGCACAAATTGGTTTAGCCTTATGAGAGAGTGATCTGGCTATATCTACGACACTATAAAATGCAGACGCTCTCTGACCTAGAAGCTTCAGCTCTATAAATCTACCTTAAAGAAATAATCACATGCATGTATAACGCGATAAGCATAAGAATGTTTACTGTGGCATTGCTTAGAATAGCAAAAATTGGAAGCAACCTTTATTTCCGTCAGCAGGCCCACAGGTAAATAAGTTACGGTTGATGCCTATGTCACCTAGTGTAGTGGCCACAGGCCACATATGGCTACTGAGCACTTAAAGTGTGGTTAGTCCAGGGCCAAGCATGGTGGCTCACGCCTGTAATCTCAGCACTTTGGGAGGCCAAGGTGGGAAGATTGGTTGAAGCCAAGAGTTGGAGACCAGCCTGGGTAACAAAGTGAGACACCATCTCTACAAAAAAAATTTTTTTAAAAATTAGTCAGGTACCCTGTAATCCCAGTTACTTGGGGAATTGAGGCAGGAGGATCACTTGAGCCCAGGAGTTCGAGGCTGCAGTGAGCTATAATTGTGTCACTGCATACTAGCCTAGGCAACAGAGCAAGATCCCATTCCTTAAGAAAAAAAATAGCTATTCCAAATTGAGATGCGCTGTAAGTGTAAAATACATGCTAGATTTCAAAGACTTAATATTCTGAAAGAATGTAAATTATGTTGTTCATAATTGTATATTGTTTACATGTTGTAATTGTAATATATTGGACATATTGAGTTAAGTAAAATATATTATTAAAATTAATTCCACTTGTTTCATTGAATTTTTTTCAACATGGCTATGAGAAAATTAAAATTACTGAGACTCGCGCCACTGCACTCCAGCCTGGGCAACAGAGTGACACTCTGTCTCAAAAAAAAAAAATAACCGGGGGCGGGGGGAATACTGAGGTAGATATGAATGTGTACTTAGCAAAATGTCCACAATATGACTCAGTTAACAACACATTTATAGAACTTGAGAATTAGTATGATTCCGATTTTGGAAAAGAAAAAAAGTGAGTGTTGTGTGCATCGACAAAGTTCTTTTTTTTTTTTTTTTTTTTTTTTTTTTGAGACAAAGTCTGATCTCAGCTCACTGCAGTCTCCACTTCCTGGGTTCAAGCAATCCTCCCACCTCAGCCTCCTGAGTAGTTGGGGCTACAGGCGTGCACCACCACACCCAGTTCATTTTTGAATTTTTGTAGAGATGGGGTTTTGCCATGTTGCCAAGTTGGTCTCAAATTCCTGAGCTCAAGCGATCCACCTGTCTTGGCCTCCCACAGCGCTGGGATTAGAGTTGTGTGCTACTGCATCCCGTCCAAAGTTCTTAAAGGACATACTAAACTACTAAACAGTGCTTACCTTGGAGTGAGCTCAAGGAATCACTTTTCATTTTTTGCACGTCTGTTAACGTATTTCTTCTGTAACTGAAATGATTTTTTAATGGGAAAGAGAGAGGAGTAACAGCAGTAAAACAGCGGCTGCTGCATTTTAATCATAGAAACTTGCACATTAGAAACCAGGATTCTGTAAATACAGAGGGGTCAGTCAGGGAAGAGAAGAACTGCAGAGAAGGCAGCCAGACAAGGGGACCGTGCCAGGGGACAGCAGCTCAAAGGAGGCTGCCAGCCAGGGTTGAGATGCCACACTTGTGCAGCATCCTGGCAGCACTGCACTGCCCTGATGTTCAGCTTCAGTGCCGCTGCCCTACTGCTTGTTAAATATTTTGAATCTCCTCCCTGACCTCTAGGGACCCATGGCTGAATGCCACCACCAAGCCCTCTTGAGAGGGGCACAAGATATGAATTTTCCAAGGGCTGCTTTTTAGTAATGCTGTGTGTAGTTCACCCTCTTTGGTGGGTGATAAACAAAACAGATACACAAAACAGGCTATTGACAAGGAAAGGAATAAAAAATTGGCAGTGGATATCAAATTTACCATACTAAGTGTGAGAGAGAAGACATCTTTTACAGAGTTCTGGAACTAAAAGGATTTTGATGCTAGAATTCTTTTTATTTTTTTATTTGATGCTAGAATTCCATACCCAGTCAAAATAATATTCATAAAAGACAAAAGCAGTTCAGACCTGTACCACCAATATATCCTTTCTGAAAAAGTTACTTGAAGAAGTATCTAGTCAAAATAAGGTATTTTTTAAAATTTGATATAGAAGAAACATGAGTAAGAAATCAAAACTGTGAAGCCGATAGTTTATTCTAATGGCTGACAACGTGGTTGTGGAATTTTATGCAATCTTTCAAAAAGGATTATTGAAATATAAGAGGCATGAAAAATTAATAATAATGTGTAATTTATCTTATTGTTAATTTAATAATGCTTTTGAAGTGTGGATGATAAGGAAAGAGGCATTAAGACATTGTAAAGGACAACTCTCTTTTTTTTTTTTTTTTTGAGCCGGATTCTCACTCTGTCGCCCAGGCTGGAGTGCAGTGGTGAAATCTCGGCTCACTGCAACCTGCGCCACCCAAGTTTAAGCAATTCTCCTGCCTCAGCCTCCAAAGTAGCTGGGATTACAGGCACACGCCAACATGCCTGGCTAATTTTTGTATTTTCGGTAGAGAAGGGGTATGACTATGTTGACCTGGCTGGTCTCGAACTCCTGACCTCAGGTGATCCACCCGCCTCAGCCTCTCAAAGAGCTGGGATTACAGGTGCGAGCCACCATGCCTGGCCTGTAAAGGACAACTCTTATTTGAAGAGCGAGAGAGAGGTTATAGGCACCACTTAACTTTTGACATTGATAGAACCATAATTTTAAATGTTAATTTTTTATATCAAAAAAACTAGTAGAAAAGCATATATAGTTACCCAAAAAGGGGGACAGAAAAAGAAGAAAGAGCAAGGCACTACAGTACAAACTAATAAGGAAAAAAAAATGGAAACCACACTACAGTGAAAGAAACAGAAACGTAACCCAAGGTGTCAAAAACAAGATCATACTGTTGCATCCGGAAGGAAAACCCCAAAAGATCAATTATTAACTGAAAAAAATTTTAATGTTAAATTCTCCTATTAAAAAACAAAGATTCTCAGATTAAATAAAACAGAAAAACTACCTCCAGTTATTTCCCGATGAGTAACAAACCACCCCCAAACTTAAAACAACAATGAACTGTTATTTCTTATGATTCTGTAGCTCTGGGATGCCAGCATGGCTTGGCGGGCGTCTTTTGTTGCACAGGGCATGGGCTGGGCTCACTCATTAAGCTCCATCCTGCGGGTGGCTGGGCTGAGCAGTCCAACGTTTTACTCACTCGGTGCCTCTGTGCTCCTGCACTGTGGCCTCTCTGTCTAGCCTGCCTCACAGTTTAATATTCCCGCCCGAGCTTCCTTAAAGTATGGCGGCTGGTTTCCCCAACACAACCTGAAGTCACCTGACTGCTTGAAGGCCAGGTCTAGAACTGACATCATACCACTTCCTCTGCTTGCTATTGGTCAAGGCAAGACACGAGGCCATCCGTATTGGAGGAGAGGAGAAACAGACCCCACCTCCTAACGGGCAGATCCATCAGGCACCAGACAGGCACAGGAAGGATTTATGGTGGCCATCTTTTGGAGACTGCCTACCTGTTACGCTTTACAAGGGATTCCTTCCAAAGTTAAATAATTATGAAAAATCTAAAATAAATATATTCCAGGGAAATCCAAATAGAAGAAAAAGTGTGTGGCAGTGTTCTTATTTTGAAAAGCGTAATTCAAGGGAAGGAAAGCATTAAATGGAACTGAGGGACTTTTTTTTTTTTTTTTTTTTTTGAGACGGAGTCTGGCTCTGTCGCCCAGGCAGGAGTGCAGTGGGACGATCTCAGCTCACTGCAACCTCTGCCTCCTGGGTTCAAGCAATTCTCCTGCCTCAGCCTCCTGAGTAACTGGGATTACAGGTGCACACCAACACACCTGGCTAATTTTTATATCTTAGTGGAAACGGGGTTTCACCATGTTGTCCAGGCTGGTCTCGAACTCCTGACCTCAGGTGATCCACCCGCCTCATCCTCCCAAAGTGCTGGGATTACAGCCGTGAGCCACCATGCCTGGCTGGGATTTTTTTTTTATACTTGTATTGATAAAATATCCAATCATCAAGAAAATATCGCCATTTGTTGAACACTTACATAATTTCGTTTAATCTCATAACGATTATGTGAGGTAAATGCTATCTTTTTTGCCCCATTTAACAGATGAGGAAACTAAAGCTTAGAAAGATTAAGTAATTACACTATCCCTACATATTTTGTAAGGGGAAGAACCAAGATTTGAACCCATGTACCCTAACACCAGAGTTCGTGCTTTTGTTTTTTGTTTTTGAGACAGGGTCTAACTGATTCCCGGGCTGAAGTGCAGTGGCATGAACACGGCTCACTGCAGCCTCAACCTCCTGGGCTCAAGTATCCTCCTACCTCAGCCTCCTACCTCAGCTGGGACTACAAATGCAAGCCACTACTCCTATTTTTTCTTCTTTTTCTTTTTCTTTTTTTTTTTTTTTTTTTTTTTTTTTTTTTTTTTTTTTGTAGAGACAGGGTCTTGAACTCCTAGGCCTAAGCGATCCTCCTGCCTCCTCCTCCCAAAGCATTGGAATTACAGGCATGAGCTACCTCACAGGACCCAGACTTCCTGCTCAATCACTGAGTGGCTGATTAACCATGAATCTGAATCAGACAGATACACGGACAGAAATACTGAAAAGAACATATAAAGCAAAAAGCAAAAATTGAGGTCGGGCGTGGTGGCTCACGCCTGCAATCCCAGCACTTAGGGAGGCTGAGGCGGCTGGATCATCCGAGGTCGGGAGTTTGAGACCAGCCTGACCAACATGGAGAAACCCAGTCTCTACTAAAAATACAAAATTAGCCAGGCGTGGTGGCGCATGCCTGTAATCCCAGCTACTGGGGAGGCTGAGGCAGGAGAATCACTTGAACCCAGGAAGCGGAGGTTGCGTAGGCTGAGACCGTGCCATTGCACTCCAGCCTGGGCAACAAGAGCAAAACTCCATCTCAAACAAAAAGCAAAAATTGAAAAACTAGGAGAATTTTACAAAAGCGTGCAGAGTGGGAGATTTTAAAACACCTGACTCAAAATTTAACAGGTCAGATATTTTTTAAATCATAAAGACAATCTAAATAACAAAATTAACAAGATTGTTTTAATATATCTAGGTAGAATTTGAACAGGGAATTCCTTTTTTTCCAATGCTCACAGAACATATAAGCAAATTGATTAAGTAATGAGTCTCAAAGTAAACCCTGATAAATTCCAAACAGTAAGAACTACACAGGCAATTTCAACAAATCAATAATAAAAAGACAAATGACCAAATAGAAAAATGGGCAAAGGATTGAAAGGGACTGTTTTTTTGTTTTTTGGGTTTTTTTTTTTTTTACAAATGAGGATATATAAATGGCTGAAAATATAAAAAAAGATGCTCCAACTTCACTAGCAAACATAGAACATGAAATCAAATCAACAAGATACTATTTCTCTTCACCCAATAGATTGGGGAAAAAATACAAAGTTGGATATCAGCTGTTGGTAAGGAAATCAAGAGAAGATTTTTTTAGAGTTTTAGTGTAATGTAAATTGCCATGCCATTTTAAAGAACAATTTAGGGCCAGGCACAGTGGCTCATGCCTGCAATCCCAGCACTTTGGGAGGCCGAGGTGGGCAGATCACCTGAGGTCAGGAGTTTGAGACCAGCCTGACCAACATGGTGAAATCCTATCTCTACTAAAAATACAAAAAATTAGCTGGGCCTGGTGGCAGGCGCCTGTAGTCCCAGCTACTGGGAGGCTGAGGCACGAGAATAGGCCAGGCACGGTGGCTCACACCTGCAATCCCAGCACTTTGGGAGGCCAAGGCAGGTGGGTCACCTGAGGTCAGGAGTTTGAGACCAGCTTGACCAACATGGTGAAACCCCGTCTCTACTAAAAATACAAAAATTAGCCTGGTGTGGTGTCACACACCTGTAATCCCAGCTACTCGGGAGGCTGAGGCAGGAGAATCGCCTGAACCCAGGAGGCAGAGGTTGCAGTGAGCTGAGATTGTGCCACTGCACTCCAGCCTGTGCAACGGAGCAAGACTTTGTCTCAAAAATAAATAAATAACAGCTTAGAAGTATGCAGTAACAGCTTAAGCATATGTAACTGTGTCACACACCAATTCAATTTGTGAATTCTACACCGGAGTTCTGATGCTGGCCAAAGCAGTGTGCGTCACCACAGCCTCTGTGTCCCACTGACTGCCAACTAAAAGATCTGGACAAAATACAAAAAGCACTGCCTGAGGATTCAGGAAATAACAAGTAGATTGGCAAAAGGGGCAAAAACTTGAAGAAAGACCCTAATAGGGTGAGTTTCCAAGGTTGTGTTCCTCTTTTATCACCCAGCTTTGACCCGAGGGTGGCCCAAATCTGGAACTGTGTAGCAGGCACAGGCAATAAAACCTCCAAGAGAAACCCATCTTCCTGAACGGAGAATTGGAAAAGTGGCCTCTTGTGAGTTACAGAGTATATAGTATCTTTTTTTCTCTTTTCTCTCTTTCGACCTGTCCTAAGGGGGAACCAGTCAGAAAGCTACACTATGGTGGCAGGGGTGGTGGCACAGACACCCAAAACCCCCAAAGAAAACCCATCTTTCTGGCCAGATGAACCAGGAATAGGGTGTGTGAGGCGGGAATCCCCCTTGCTTTTTCTCTTTCTTTTCTCTCTTTGCATTACTCTGAGGGTGGCCAAAGCCATGTGGAGCTATACAATAGATTCTCCTAGAGTTTTAGCCACCTGTGCTATTGCAAAAGCCAGAAGACTGGTCTAAACACACCAATTAAGAGACAACACTGGCTGGGCACAGTGGCTCATGTCTGTAATCCCAGCACTTTTGAGAGACCGAAGTGGGTGGATTGCTTGAGGCCAGGAGTTCAAGTCCAGCTTGGCCGATATGGCGAAACTGAATCTCTACTAAAAATACAAAAATTAGTCAAGCATAGTCATGCGTGCCTGTAATCCCATCTACTTGGGAGGCTGAGGCACAAGAATCGCTTGAATCCAGGAGGTGGAGGTTGCTGTGAGCCAAGATCGTGCCACTGCACTCCAGCCTGGGTGATAGAACAAGACTATCTAAAAAAAAAAAGACACATTATCAGATTGGATTGAACACACACATACACACATTTCCACAAGACCCAACTACATGCTCTCTACATCAAACCCACCTTAATATAATTACATAGATAGATTAAAAGAAAAATGATAGAAAAGGTTAAACCATGTAAATACCGATCAAAAGACAGCTGGAGTGGCTATATTAATATCAAAGTAGACTTCAAAACAAGCAATATTACCAGGGACAAAGGGAGATATTACGTAATAATAAAAAGGTTAAGGCTAGGTGTGTGGCTCATGCCTGTAATTCCAACACTTTGGGAGGTGGAAGTGGGTGGATCTCTTGAGCCCAGGAGTTCAAGACCAGCCTGGCCAACACGGTGAAACCCTGTCTCTACTTAAAATGAAAAAATTAGCCAGGTGTGGTGGCATGTGCCTGTAATCCCAGCTACTCAGGAGGCTGAGGCAGGAGAATCTCTTGAACCCATGAGGTGGGAGGTTGCAGTGAGGCGAGATGGTACCATTGCACTCCAGCCTCGGTGACAGAGTAAGACTGTCTCAAAAAAAAAAAAAAAAAAAAAAAGAAGGTTAATTCACCAAGAAGATATAAAAATCCTAAAGGTTTATACATGTAACAACAGAGCTTCAAGAAGCACGAAGCAAAAACTGATAGAACTAAAATGAGAAATAGAGAAATCTACTATTACAATTGGTGAGTTAAACACTCCAATAGAAAAAATAAACAAAAATTAGCAGGAATATGGAGGATCTGAACATCAGTCTCAACCAATGCGCCCTAACTGATATTTATAGAACACTCCATTCAACAAGAGCAGCATATACATTCTTTCAAGTGTGAGTAAAACATTCATCTAGATAAACTGCATTCTGGGCTATAAAACAAACCTTAACACTTGTAAAAGAATAGAGAGAATATAATGTCCTCTGACCATAAAATAATTACACCAAAAACCAATAACAGGAAGCTATCTTTTAAAATCCTCAAATATTTTGGAATTAAATAACATACTTCTAAGTAACCCCTGGCTCAAAAAGAAAGTCTCAAAGGAAATTTAGAAAATGTTTTGGGCCAGGCACAATGGCTCACACCTGTAATCCCAGCACTTTGGGAGGCCGTATGCCAGGAGGATCACTTGAGGTCAGGAGTTTGAGACCAGCCTGGCCAACATGGCGAAACCCTGTCTCTACTGAAAATACAAAAATTAGAGGGCATGGTGGCACGCCCATGTAATCCCGGCTATTTGGGAGGCTGAGGCAGGAGAATCACTTGAACCCGGGAGGTAGAGGTTGCAGTGAGCCAAGATCGAGATTATGCCACTGCACTCCAACCTAGGGGACAGAGCAAGACTCCATCTCAAAAAAAGAAAATATTTTGAATTTAGTGAAAATAAAAATACTACATACAAAATTTTGTGGGAAAATTGTGGTTGCCAGGGACTGCGGGAAAGGCGAAATAGGGAGTTGCTGTGCAATGGGTATAGAGTTTCAGTCACACAAGATGAAAAAGTTCCAGATATGTTATCCAACAATGGTTAGCAATACTGTACTGTTTTTTTGTTTTGTTTTGTTTTGTTTTGTTTTGTTTTGTTTTTTGTGAGACGGAGTCTCGCTCTGTCACCCAGGCTGGAGTACAGTGGCCGGATCTCAGCTCACTGCAAGCTCTGTCTCCCAGGTTTATGCCATTCTCCTGCCTCAGCCTCCCGAGTAGCTGGGACTACAGGCACCCGCCACCTCGCCCGGCTAGTTTTTTTGTATTTTTAATAGAGACGGGGTTTCACCGTGTTAGCCAGGATGGTCTCGATCTCCTGACCTCGTGATCCGCCCGTCTCGGCCTCCCAAAGTGCTGGGATTACAGGCTTGAGCCACCGCGCCCGGCCTAATACTGTACTGTTTTATGTATATTTAAAAATTTGTTAATACTATAGATCTTAAGCTATGTGTGTGTTTTTAAAAATTTCTTCCCTTCTCTTCTGATGTATATGTGTTTTATTACAATACAAAAAGTTGTGAGATGCAGCTAAAACATTGCCTAGAGGGAAATTCATAGCATTAAGTGCTCATATTAGAAAACTAAAGAAAGGTAGTAGACTGGGTACCATGGCTCATGCCTGTAATCTTAGTACTTTGAAAGGCAAAGGTAGACAAATTGCTTGAGCCCAGGAGTTTGAGACCAACCTGGGCAACATAGAAAAGTCCACCTGTACAAAAAAATACAAAAATCAGCTGGGCGTGGTAGCACGTACCTGTGATCCCAGCTACTCGGGAGGCTGGGGCAGGAGCCTGTGCCCAGGGAAGTTGAGGCTGTAGTGAGCTGTGATCAGGCTACTGCACTCCAACCTAGGTAACAGAGGGGGACCCTGTCTCAAAAAAAGAGAGAAAGGTATCAAATGAAATATATAAGCTTCCATCTTGAGAGATTAGAAAAAGACCAAATTAAACTCAAAACAAAAAAGGAAGAAAATTATTATGAGCATAAATCAATGAAATCAAGAACAGAAAAGCAATAGAGATAATCAATAAAATAAAAAGCTGGGCTGGGCGCAGTGGCTCAAGCCTGTAATCCCAAGACTTTGGGAGGCCGAGGTGGGTGGATCACGAGGTCAGGAGTTCAAGACCAGACAGGCCAAGATGGTGAAACCCCGTCCCTACTGAAAATACAAAAAAATCAGCCAGGCATGGTGGCAGGTGCCTGTAATCCCAGCTACTCAGGAGGCTGAGGCAGAGAATTGCTTGAACCTGAGAGGCGGAGGTTGCAGTGAGCAGAGATCATGCCACTGCACTCCAGCCTGGGCGACAGAGTGAGACTCCGTCTCAAATAAATTAATTAATTAATTAAAATTAAAAGCTGGTTCGTTTCGTTCTTTCTTTCGACAGCATCTCGCTCTGTCACCCAGGCTGGAGTGCAGTGGCGCCATCTCGGCTCACTGCAAGCTCCGCCTCCCAGATTCACACCATTCTCTTGCCTCAGTCTCCTGAGTAGCTGGGACTGCAGGCGCCCGCCACCACGCCCAGCTAATTTTTTGTATTTTTAGTAGCCCAGCTAATTTTTTGTATTTTTAGTAGAGAAGGGGTTTCACCGTGTTAGCCAGGATAGTCTCGATCTCCTGACCTCGTGATCCGCCTGCCTTGGCCTCCCAAAGTGCTGAGATTACAGGCGTGAGCCACCGCACCCAGCCAAAGCTGGTTCTTTCTAAAGATCAATAATATCAGAGCCCATGGGTTATTTTTACTCATACTTACTCTATGACCTTAAATAATTTTATTAACAAAGAAGAAAGATTACAAATAAAGAAACCAAGCATTTGTCTCAAAAAATTAGAAGAAAAATTTAAAAATAGAAAGCATAAATTAATATAAAAGTAGAAACATAAAAGTAGAAATTGCCTAGGTTTAAATCCCAGCTCCACATTTATTAGCTGTGTGCCCTTAGACAAAGTACTTACTAATTTTGTGATTCAATTCCTTCATTTGTAAAATTAGATCATAGTAGCCCCTAACTCATAAAGTTGTTATGAAGATTGAGTTAGTATAGCTTAGAACAGTGCTTGGCACAGAGCAAACACTTTATAAATATTTGCTATGATATTTCTCTACTTCTACTACTATTACGTTTTTTACAATTCTGATGAAGAAATGAAAAGAAATAAAACACAAAAATACATCACGAGGAAGATGAGATCTTTTTTCCCTTTTCTTCTTTTGTTTTCTTTTCTTTTGTTTTCTTTTCTTTTCTTTTTTCTTTCCTTTTGTAGAGACGGGGTATCACTCTGCTGCCCAAGCTGGTCTCAAACTTTTGGCCTCAAGCGATCCTCCTGCCTCAGCCTCCCAAAGCACTGGGATTACAGACGTGAGCCATAGCACCCAACCCTAAGATTAGATCTTTAAAAGAGAGAAAAAGATACAGAGAGTTTTTTAAATCATAAGCTAAAACTATGTTTTATTATTCTAATAAATCTGAACTTCTCTAGGTAGACAGAATAATTACTTCAGCAAAATATAAATGACTCAAATGGACTCAACAGTGAGAAACCAGAAATGATTAATAATGTAACAAGTTGCCGGGCGCGGTGGCTCACGCCTGTAATCCCAGCACTTTGGGAGGCCGAGGCGGGCGGATCACAAGGTCAGGAGATCGAGACCATGGTGAAACCCCGTCTCTACTAAAAATAGAAAAAATTAGCCGGGCGCAGTGGCGGGCGCCTGTAGTCCCAGCTACTCGGGAGGCGGAGGCAGGAGAATGGCGTGAACCCGGGAGGCGGAGCTTGCAGTGAGCCGAGATTGCGCCACAGCACTCCAGCCTGGGCGACAGAGCGAGACTCCGTCTCAAAAAAAAAAAAAAAAAAAAAAAATAATAATAATAATAATAATGTAACAAGTTTAAGGTAATTGTTAAAGGCCCCAGGCCAGATGGTTTTACAGGTGAAGTAGCAAACATTTGACAGATATTGCCTAAATTCCTTAAAAAGTTTTCGAAGCACTAAAAAGCATTAAAATATATGGAAAATTTTCAATTTGTTTTATGAATCTTGGATAATCCTGACACCAAAACAAAACAAAGCACAAAAAAAGAAAACTTTGTTGAAAAATGTCACCTACATGCAAAAATTCTAAAAAACATGTGAACACACAGAATCGAGTAAAAAGGGTAGCACACTGTTATCAAATTTATTCCTGGAAGCAAAGGGTGAAGTTGGTTTCACTCCAGAGCTTGAGTTTTGGACGTAAACTGCCAGGTTTTGAATCTGACTTCACTACTCACTAGGAACTAGCTGGGTAACCTGGGTAAGTGATGTAACCTCTGGTCGTTTTCCAGTTTATAAAATGGAAATAATAATACCTAATTCAGAGGGATGGGAGGAGTCAATTTAAATTATTCATTTGAAGAATTTAGTTAAGTATTTCGTACATAACGTTCAACTAAGTATTCATTTAAAAAATAATTTCAAGGCCAGGTGTGGTGGCTCACACCTGTAATCCCAGAATTTTGGGAGCCTCAGGCAGGCAGGCAGATCACTTGCCATCAAGAGTTTGAGACCAGCCTAGCCAACATGGCAAACCCCTGTCTCTACAAAATAAATAAATAAATAAATAAATAAATAAATAAATAAAGAGCAGTGTGTGGTAGTTCACACCTGTAATCCCAGCTACTCGGGAGACTAAGGCAGGAGACTCACTTGAACCTGGGAGGCAGAGGTTGCGGTGAGCCGAGATTATGCCACTGCACTCCAGCCTGGGCAACAGAACAGAGTGAGACTCCGTCTCAGAAAAAAATGAAAAATAAAATAACAATAATAAATAAATAAATAAATAAATAAATAAATAAATAAATAATTACTAAGCCCCTTGATGATGCAATTGGAAGTTGGCTTGAGTTCTTCACCCACAGCCCAAGTTCTCAAACCGGAATCAACTAAATTTCTCCATTTCTGAGTGGGGAGAGTGGACGGATATGGAGAAGAAGGCAAGCAGGGACCAGAAGGTGAGTCCCTGTGTTCCTGGGATTCTTCCAAGCCAATCTCCGTATATTGGTTTGACAAAATTAGTACCAAATAACCTAGGAGATTGTGGAATTGCCGCTCCTATCCTAGAAGTCTTAGCCAGCCCAGCTCAGAATCTTCCCCATGGATATTTAAGTCATAGCTGCAAACAACCACCAGGAGACAGCAATCTGCTGCTGAAGCAGGGGCACATGAGATGCCACAACCAGACAGACCCTGGGAGTGTGGGGCCTGCTGACTGCTGGGGCTTACTCCACCACATGTGATTCTTTGATCCTGCGGGATATTTTGAACCACATAGAATGCATTATGGTGGAGTTTCACTATACTAATTTAAAAGGAAAATTGGCCGGGTATGGTGCCTCATGCCTATGATCCCAGCACTTTGGGAGGCCGAGGCAGGTGGGTGGCTTGAGGTCAGGAGTTCAAGACCAGCCTGGGCAACATGATGAAACCCCGTCTCTACTAAAATACAAAAAAATTATCTGGGCATGGTGGCATGCACCTGTAACCCCAGCCACTCAGGAGGCTGACGCAGGAGAATCGCTTGAACCTGGGAGGCGGAGGTTGCGGTGAGCAGAGAACGTACCACTGCACTCCAGCATGGGTGACAGAGCAAGAGTCTGTCTCCAAAAAAAAATCAGTCACTCAATAGAAGAGGAAAATTTTGACCATTTCCATAGACATTTAACAACCATTTGATCAAATTAACTTCTATTTCTAATTTTAAAAAAACTCTCAATAAACCAGGAATTGAAGAACATAGTCTTACCGCTATAGAAAGTACTTGTCTATTCACCCAACAACTCTTTTTCCAGAAATCACAGCAAACATCATACTTCATGGTGAATTCTTAGAACAGCAGTTCTAGTACTGCCCTGTAGAACACTACTTAACAGGAGATGTTGAACAAGAAGTGCACAGCATGTAAATGTCAGCGGTCAAATTAGTTCAAGACATGCTACTTAGTATATCTCCTTCTTCCACATCCGCAAGGCAAGTCAATGTCAAATTTTCTGATTACTATTAAAGTAAAGAAACAAATTTGTCTTTGTTTAACCCGATATATTCTAAAGTTATTTGGACCCAGAACACTTTTCGTCCTCAATACAACTATTAGCATCCTCTGATCTGTGTTCTTCAGATGACCATTTTGGAACTATCACTAGGGTCTTTCTATTCAAGGCAGCAACATTTCAAAGGTGTCTGCTATCACAGCTGTCACTTGCCTTTATTCTAGAGGTGGCAGCCACGTGAATAAGATAACCCATGGCATGGCAGAAACAAAATTCTCGTTATTTATAGATAATGTGTTTGCTCACCCTGAGAAGTCGAAAGAAACTGAAAACCTATAAGAACTAATCACAGCATTGACTGTAGAAGCTGACACAAGGTGATAAATATATCAAGATCAATGCCTGTTCTCTACGCCGGCAATAACACGTTCGAATGCATCAGGGGAACAAAAAAAGAACACGCTTAGCAAAATAATGTGCAAAGATACACTCGAGAGTTGAATGAAAAGCATTAAAAAAAGATTTGAATCAGTGGAGAAACTGATCTTGTTCTTGAACTGTATTGTAAAAGTGTCAATGCTCCCTCAAATAATCTATAAATTTGATGTGATTTCAGTGAAAATCTCCACATGAATTTTTTTATCTTGAGAGACTGATTCTATAGTTCATCTGGTGCAATGATTGCACAGAATAGTCAAGAAATTCAGGAAGTAAAAGGAGCATAATGGGGGGCTTGCCTTACAAAATTAAATACTATAAAACTAATTAAAATGCTGGTTTACGATCCTGCAAATAGACCAAGAGAGCTTTCAAAAAGGGCACAGAAATCAAACAGCCATGTTTGGTCTCCGTGGTGGTCTTAGAAGTTGCAAAGAGTTGGGAGGCTGAGGCAGGAGAATGGCGTAAACCCAGGAGGCGGAGCTTGCAGTGAGCTGAGATCCGGCCACTGCACTCCAGCCTGGGTGACAGAGTGAGACTCCGTCTCAAAAAAAAAAAAAAAAAAAAAGAAGTTGCGAAAAGTAGAAACTCATTCAGGTTAGTTTAATCAAAAACAGGGACTTTTGGGAGAATGTTAGATTATCTCACAGAATCCAAGGAAAAACTGGACAGCCAGACTCCAGAGTGGGCAGGAAACCGGGGCCATGCTGCGGTGTCAGCAACACGAGCGTGTGTCCGTCAGGGAACGAGTCTCTGTCCTGTGGTGCCTATGTCCATCTCCTCGCCTTCCATCTGTGTTTCATTTCACACCTCAGGTTGCTGAACTGGCTCTCTCCCCAGCCCAGCTGGTTCATCCCTGATCCCATTAGATATGGTCTGGGGTTCAGGAACTTTCCTCTGGGATGGAGAGACGCATGATGGGGCCTCCTTAACCACACTTGTTCTCTTCCTAGATACTTTCAAATTCCACTTGGAGAAAATGAACACAGGGTCTCCCCCGACTAACCTGACCCTTGTCCAGTGGTTCTCTATTCCAGAAGATGCCACCATACAACCGGTTGGCCAAATCAGAAGCCAGAGGCCCCCCGGCCCCCTGGCTGTCCCCATCTCATGTGTCCAACTGGCCCACCAAGTCCAGTTGATTTTAGTTCCGAAATATTTCTAGAATCTGTCCACAGTTGTCCATCTCCACTACTGTTACCCTAGTTTAAGGAATTGTCCTATTTTACCTGAACTATTTCAACAGCCTCTTGGTAGGCACTTTTGCCCTCTGCCAACATTCGCTACGTGACAATAGCAATTCTGCTCACCCCTCAGAGCTCAGCTCCTGGAACCACAGTTCTGATTTTCTGTAATTATAATTTGCCTTTTACTGGATACCATATAAGTGAACTCTATAGTATACGGCCTTTTGGGTCTGGCTACTTTCACTTAGTCATCATGTAATAATGTCATGTTTGCCTTCCCTGCCACCATGTGGGCTCTGCAGAGTGAGGGACCATGTCTGACTCAGTAGC